>NC_058415.1:72987879-73337291 GCF_002201575.2 Neomonachus schauinslandi
GCGCGGACCCGAGCAGCCCAGCCCAGCCCAGCCCAGCCGCAGCCCGGCCCGGCCCCGCGCCGCCAGAGACGAGCCGGCGGGCGGCGGCGGCGGCTCCTAGCCCGGCTGGTGAAGGGCCTCCGACCGACCGCGGCCGAGCCGGGCCTGGGCGCGGGCGCTGAGGTAGCCCGCCGCGGCGGGCACAGGAGGAAGCGGCGGCGGCGCGTCCTGAGCCGTGCGCGCCATGTCGGGCGGGCCCCCCAAGGGCCTGCCGTCCACCGGGCCCCACTCCCTGCTCGACATGCCGCACCCGCTGGCCGGCTCCAGCAGCGAGGAGGCCGTGGGCGGCGACAGCACGCCCAGCCCGGACCTGCTGATGGCCCGCAGCTTCGGCGACAAGGTGGGGCGCACGGGGCTTGGGGACCGGGAGGCGAATTTCGGGGATGGTGGACCCGGAGCTCCCAACCGGCGCCGCGCCGCGCCCACCCTGGCGCCCCAACCCGGGGGCGGGCGTGCCCTGGGCCCCAGAGCCTTCCGAAAAAGCGTCCGTCCCTGCCGCCCCCGCGGGGTCGTAGCCGCGAGGGGGCGGGCGCCAGTGACAGCTGGTGGGGAGGGGTCCTGCCCGCGTGTTGGGGCCGGTGGCGGGTGTGCGGTGGCCGGCGCGTGTGTCCTGGGATGGGGTCCCAAATTCCTCCAGGTGCATCCCCGAAGGCTGAGCTGTCGGGTAACTTGTAGCTCCCCCACTTTCCTGGGACTGCAAAGGAGCAAGAGTTAATGGTTTTCCGTGGTAGGACTGGCAGCCTTGGTCTTACTGCCAGAGTCATTTTCCCCACGCTCTGTCATGTGGGGAGTGATCTTTGTTTAGGTTTGCTGTGTGCCCTGCGGGGTCACCTGATTCAGACCCTGGCCGGCGAGGGGAGAGTCTCGCTGTGGTTTTCTCTCCGGGGCTAGGTTCACCTCTGACGGCCCTCCACACTGGTTAGCTTCGGCAGAGGCCCGTTTTGTGGTTGATGGAAAGAAAGCTCGCCCTTTGACCTTCTTTGTGCATAAGGAGGCTCCTGATTTTCTTAGAGCAGCATAATCCTGGTGTTGCTTTGAGAGAGCAGAGTCCAGCGAAGGGTAAGGGGCGGCATCCTCCTACCCCTCCATTTCAGCTGGGACCAGAGCTTGAGCTGTGATTCTGTCAGCGCTGCCGTGGCCACCTACTCACTAATTGCAGAAATTAGAATTGCTCTTAACACTTGTAATTAGGATTCCCTCCTCCTGGTAAAATACTAAATGAATTCCTCCTAGTCCCAATATTAGATGGGATTAGAGGACCCAATTCTTTCCCCGATAGATGGGAGGGCATGTGGTACAATAAAAATGAGTATTAGTGCACCGAGCACTCAAAATAGCTATGGAGGGGAACTTGATGTACCTTCGTAAAAGAGTTTATGAAAGTCAGGAGTGGGGAGTAGAGCATTAGGAGCAAAAAGGCTTGAAAAGCTAATGAAACCAATGGATTGAGCAGTTTGAGGTGTGTGTGTGGGGGGGGGGGGCTGTTTGTGATTATTTCTCTTTATTTTATAGATAATAAGTGATATGAAGGGTTATGTTGCTTGGAAATACCTTGTGCATATTTGACATTCAATAAGCAATTGTTGAGTGACTGAATGAATAATTTGTTGCTTTCTTCTAGACCGAGACATTGTTCCTACATGCATGTAGGACAGGGACCCAAGTTAAACCTTCTGATTTCCTTCTCAGGATAGTGAATTAATTATCTATTGCTGTCTAACAAATTACTCCAAAACTTAGCACCTGAAAACAGTGTGTGGGGGTCAACAGTGTCACCTAGGAGCAGCTTAGCTGGGTGGTTCTGACCTCAGGTCTCTTTTGAGGTAGTAGTCAAGGTGTTGACCAGGGCTTCAGTCATCTGAAGTCTGGGCTGGGGGAGGATTCGTTCACTCACTCGGCTGTTGGCAGGCCTTAGTTCTCTTCATAGGGCTGCTTGACACGGCAGCTTTTTCCCCCCCAGAACAAGTGGTCTAAGAGAGCAAGAGATCCCAGGACTCAAGCTACACTCTTGTATAATCTAATCTTGGAAGTGACATCATTCTGCCACAGACCAATGCTAGTACAAAGTGGGAAGAGGGTATAAATACCAGGAGGTATAAATATTGGAGCCATCTTGAATGCTGGCTGCCACTGATGGCTATTTTATTTATTTTTTAAAAATTTTGTATTTATTATTACTATTACGATTATTTTAGTTTTTAGTAATCGCTACACCCAGTGTGGGACTCGAACTCATGATGCTGAGATCAAGAGTCACATGTTCTTCTGACTGAGCCAGCCAGGTGCCCCCACTGGTTTAAACATTTGCTTAATTTGGGGCACCTGGGTGGCTCAAGTTGTTAGGCGTCTGCCTTTGGCTCAGGTCATGATCCCGGGGTCGGGGGATCGAGCCCCGCATCGGGCTCCCTGCTCCATGGGAGGCCTGCTTCTCCCTCTCCCACTGCCCCTGCTTGTGCTCCCTCTTTCGCTGTGTGTCTCTCTCTGTCAAATAAATAAATAAAATCTTAAAAACAAAAAGCAAAAAACATTTGCTTAATGATCCACTCTTGGAGGATACCTGTCTCAGAAATATGGGCGTTTTACTAATAAGTACAGGAGGACAGATGCCCCGTACCACTAAGATCTTGTTGGTGGGTGGGAAGTCAGGCCCAAGCCTAAATACTGCTGGCTTCCTTTACAGGGACAGTTCTGTGAGAAGGACCATCTTGAAGCCGTTATTATTAATTGTTGAATATTTAATAAGTCTCCTTACAGCTGTGAGAAGCATCAAAATGACATCACTCCCAAGGGCCTGATTTATAGTAAGCCACTTTTCCTTAGAGGTCCAATAATGTAATTTCTTTCCCTGACTGGAAGTAACATTTTCCTTGAATCTTGCACGTGTGTTCTAGCGACTGTGGAGAAATTTCTGTAGAGAGAGGCTAGCATTCAACCAAGGTGAGTCAGGACCAGTGGAAGGAAGCCTTCTGTTTGGCCCCTTTCTCTTGCCCATGCGGCGCGGGGGTCGTTGGAGGACAGGTAGGAAAGCTGAGTGCTGTGATCTGTCTTTGAGAAGAAACCTGTTTTCTCGCCTTTCTGGACAATGGAGTTGTGACCCTGGATGCCTGGTTCAGAGTCAGTTCTGAGCTTGGAGAATGAGGGTTTGACAGGCTGCTCATGGCACAGGGCTGTTGTATGACGCAGAGGGGAATTGCTTTCTGTGGGCCCAGGATGTTGCCAAGAACGGGGAAGCCTCGTGTCTTGGTCCAGCACACACTTCTGAATGGCGTCTGGGATGCTTGCTGGAGAAGGAAACAACAACGAAATATGATGGCTTTTTCATCCACTAACTTCTAAAATCATTCAAATCTTGGAGTTACGGGAGAATCCTTCCTGTCTTCCAAGGGTTGCTAGGACTAATTCTTTTCATGCCTGATGAACCCATCAGGCCTTCTGTCACTTCATCCTTCATCTCCACCTAGAATGTAAATAAACCACTTGGCCTGACTCTTTTTTTACTTTCATCTGCAAACCACTCAGGGCTGCTTCTCCCCTGACTCAGCCTCCAACTTCTGTGTGCCTCCCAACACTCAGACACCAAGCCCACTCAAGCCCCAACTGTGGTTAACACCCCTTCCCACACCCGCAGCCTCTTCACTGAACTCTTCTGCCTACTTCCTGCCCTCTTCAGTGGCTACTTCTTCCAAAGGTGTCTTTTCCTTGTCTATTCCACTTATATCAGGATCAGGAGATGGGGGTCAGTGTCCTTTCTCCCTACGGCCCTTTACAAACCAAGCTCTTGGCCCAGCTTATTGTATGGGTTCAGCCACATATTTGAGGGCCTGTCATGAGACAGGCACTCTTCCAGGAACTTGAGATGAGTCAGCCGGTTAAAGACCCCTGCCCTCATTGGGTACTTCTCACTGAGTACGTCCTATGTTCTGTAGTAAATGCTATGGAAGGGAGAAGAAGTAGGTTGGGGAGGGGGCTCAGGATCACTGGCTGTGAGAGGAGGATTTGGATAGACCTTCCTGAGAACTGGAGCTTTGAGTAGAGACGTGGAGCAGGTGAGGGAGGGAGTTAGCGAGTGGAGGTCTGGAGGCGGGTCCAGGTGGAAGGAACAGCCAAAGCGGAGGCTTGCAGGCATCTGCCTGGTGTGTTATGGAATAGCCCAGAGGCCACTATGGCTGAGGCAGAGTGGACAATGGAGAGTTGTAGGCTGACAGCAGAGAGGGGAGGGTCCAGATGGTGTAGGGCCTCATAGGCCACCCTGAGAATGTTGGCCTTTGCTTTGAGTGCTACTCAAGAGCAGAAGGAGGGCGTGATTTGACTTGTGTGTTGAAAAGGGTCACACAGGCTGTTGAATTGAGAACACTTTATTTGGCTATTCTGCTGAAATTTGTTTCCTTTTAGTTAAAAGGACATAAACCAAATGCAAACTGGCGAAGAAAAAAAAATCTCCTGGCTTTAATGTTTTTGAAAAGCCCCAGGTAATTCGGCTTCAGGAGTGGCTGGAACTAGGTATTCAAATGATATCGGAAATCTGTCACCCTCCGTCTCTTGGCTCTGCTTTCTTCGGTGTTAGTTTTATCCTCAAGCTAGCGAAGGGATATGTTCTACAAATAAACCTCACAATTTCAGCAGAAAGAGTGTGTCTCTTTCCTGATAGCTCTGGCCAAAGCCCTGGGCTGGTGTCTCATGAGCCTAAATTGGGTCAGGCACTGAAACCAAGCTTTGTTAACTCTGATTGCCCAGACCTGTACCAGGTCCTTATCTTTGGAGAGTGGAGAAAGGAAATTTTTTGCAGGTCTGTGTGTTTGAATTGTGAAATGTACATATAAAGTACATAAAATGTTTAAAGAATAAAATGTATCTCTGCAGTTTAAAGAACAATAAATACTCATGTTCCTCCTACCCTGCAGCTTAAGAGAATATTGTTAGTATCTTAGAAGCTCCCTGTGTGGCTGGGGAGGATGGAGGTGGTTTCCAAAGCAGATTCAGGAGGCTGCTAATAGAAGGAGGAATGAATGAATGGGGGACAAGCAGAAACAAACGTCCATTTTACAGGACTTCCACTTTTTGCTCCCTGTCATTTCTAACACCCCTGCCTCTCATTCATTAAAATCTCTAGCCCTCGGAGCGCCTGGGTGGCTCAGTCGGTTAAGCGTCTGTCTTCTGCTCAGGTCATGATCCCGGGGTCCTGGGATCGAGCCCCGCATCAGGCTCCCTGCTCAGCGGGGAGCCTGCTTCTCCCCCCCCCCAACCCCCCCCCCCCCCCCGTAAAATAAATAAATAACATCTTTAAAAAAAAAATCTCTAGACCTCAATTCATGGTCTTCTCCAATCATGCCCTCCCCTCAAGGGACTCTGTTCAGACCTTCAAAGCTATGGGCTTCTTAACTTTATCTCTACATACCTTGACCTCTTTTTCAGTCCAGCTGCCCTCCCCCGGCCACACCCTTGCGTTCTAATACCCAGAATGGTTGGGCTTTGAGATAATGCCTTGAGATAGCATCTTCTCTTGCCTTCCCCTCCTCCCAGTCAGCAAGTACCGACTGCACCGGTTCACCTCCCTCCTTCACATTGCATGGCTCATCTCATCAGCTCCTCCTGCCACTTCCTGTCCTCCATTCCCTTGCTCTCCTTCTTTACACCCAGCCTGGATCATTCCATGGGTTCAGGTCTTTTGCCTACACCTAGGGTGCGAGCACACCTTGAGAATCGCTGCCAGGGTCAGGTCGTGGGTACCAGCCCCAGCTGGGGCCTCAGTGGCGCTGGGCGCTCCTCTCTTTGCACAGCCGCTCCCGTTGTGCGCCATGGCTGGTCTGAAGCTTCACTCTGTTCCTCACACCTTCCGCCCCTCTACTCCGCCCTCCAGTTCTGCTGATGAGAAGACAGAAACCACCATAAAAGAACTTCCTTTTTCCAGACTACGAAATGATCTGAATCCGTAGCCATCATTTCTTGGTTGCCCCCAGTTGCCGTGGAAGGGATTCTAGGCCGCTCCTGGACCATGTGGCCCGCCCCATCCGGCCTCTCAGAGACCTTGCTCTGTTCATCACCCTCATTCATTCCTGTGTCTTCACACTCCCTCTCGCCTGGCTCATTCCATCAATATTTAAACATGCTCAGGTCACCCTCACTTGTAAAGCTAACCAGAGGTAAAGAAAACTCTGCTGTGAGGCTCTCTTCTTCCCCATCTCATGATCTATATTGTGACTGACTCCTCTTCACAGCCAAACTTTTTGAAGGAATGGTCTGCCCTGCTTGTCTTACTTGCTAACTCCTCAGCCCACTGCTGTCTGGTTTCTGACTTTACTCGTGACTTCCTTCTTGCAAAATCCAGTAGCCCCTTCACCATCCTCGTCTATCCTGACTTCTTCTTCCACCTAGCACTTGATGCTGTTGAGTTCCCTCCTTCTGGAAACACTTTCTCCTTGGCACTCCAGAGCCTGGCTGTCTGTGTTTGAATCCCAGCTCTGCCTACCTACGGGCTTTGTGACAGCAAATTATTTAACCTCTCTGAGCCTCAGTTTCCTCATCTGTAAAGAGGGGATGAGAGAAGCACCTCTAGCACAGGGTTGATGTGAGGATCTGGGGAGTTCGTACTTAGAGTAGTGCCTGATACGTAGTGAGCCTTTAGTAAACATGCGGTGGTGACGGTGGTTATTCCTAGGGGTTGTACTCTCCATATCGCCCCTCACATTTCTGCCTGTTCTTTGTCCGTGTCTGTATCAGTTGTGGTCCCGTCAGGGTGAAAAACCTCTGTAGGTATTTCAAACTGAAAGGCTGTGGCACAGGGAGCTAGTTACATAGGCAATGGAAGACATGAGAAGTCAACCAGGAGATGGTGAGGTTAAGAGAGTAGCGACAGCAAGAAGCTGCTGTTACCCTCAGGGCCGGAGGGTCAACGGGAGGAGGTGATGTTAACATCCAGGAGCTTCTGTGGGAACTAGAACCACGGCGGGGCGGCTCCCCAAGTGTGGGGTCCACAGAGGAGGGGAGGTCTGGAGAGGAAGCAGCTGCTGCCAGGGACGCTCTCTGAACCAGAACAAAAGGCTCGGGGCAAGGGGAGAAGCACCCTGGCTTCTCTTCTCATCCTGTCTTCTGGTCTTTCATCAGTATCTTCCATTGGCCAAAATATCTTTCTTGGTGGACATGGGACTCTAGGAGAGCCAAACTGTCTTTCTTAGATTTGCTCAGATGGATGCTGGGGGAAAGAGTATCTCTTTCTGTTAGACTATGAACCTCTGTTTGCTGCGATGTGGAGAGGGGCTGCTTAAGAAGAGGCCAGAGAGGAGAGCTAGGAGAGAAAGGGGGACAGGCCCTGAGGGTCACTCGAATCCTGGACCCCCCTGTGCCGGTGATGCCCGAAGCCAGCACTGCTTCTTGGTTACAGGAGGTCACGAATTCCCTTTTATTGACACTCTTTTCAGTTGGGTTTGCCACTTGCCACTTAAAAAAAAAAATATTGACTGATAGATACATTGACCTTAAAATGTGAAGTAAAAATTGAATTTTACTTTGGGAATATTGAATATTGAGAAGGGGTGCTTAGTTCCTATCGGTCAGCCCCACTGTCGGGGTGCATGTCTGAAAATCAGCTAAGGCGGCCGAGGTGGTGTTTTCACCGGGTCCTTGAAGTTTGAGGAGCCTTTCGGGTACGAGGTGGAGGAAAGCATCACGGGCTGAGGGAGTAGCCTGAGCAAAGCTCCTGAGATGGGAAGGACCTGTGCCCGCTGGAATTGGATTGAGTCCCGTCATGTGTTGGGATGGGTTTTGAGGGTCTGGAGGTGGGGATTAGTGAGAGAGGAGTCAGCAGACCCAAGACTGCTTTGAATGCGGTGATGTGGAGGTTAGCTTTTATTCTTCAGGCAGGAGTCAACCCTAGAGGGTTTTTGGGCAGAGGACCATGTGGTCAGTGCTTGGGGTGGGGTGGGGCTGGCAGCAAGAGAGGTGGTAGGAAAGCGTTGGCCTGGTTTTGGTTGGAGTCGTGGCCTGCAAGAAGAAAGATTAGAAAACATAAAGATGACTAGTTTTGGTAGAGTGGGGATGACTGGCGCCCTCACAGAGAGGGCGCGCACAGATTGGGAAGCGAGTGTGAGCAGGAAGTGTGAAGATGATTAGGGTGCAGTTTGAGGTCAGGAGTCAGGACAGAGGTGGTCTGAGCCCCACCTTTGGAAGCCTACTCAGAGTTCAAGGCTTAGCCCAGATGCTGCTTCCGGGAAGCTCTTCCTTAGCATATAGACACGCAACCCCAATAGATCCAGCTAAAGATGGCCGCGGAAGATGCGGGCGTTGACGATCACATGGAAGGCAGGGGTTGTAGCACTTGGGTTATAAGAAGGGTGGTGGCTTGGGGGAAAAACAGGGGTGAGTGAAGACATTTAGGATAGGGGAGACTTGAGTATTAGTAAAGGTTACAGGGAAGAAGACAGACGTTTTGTGTTAAAATACAAAACAGCTTGGCAAAGGTGCACTAATTCGTGTATGAGTAATTGGGTTTGTTTATTAGATATTAGAGGGGTTATATGCAGTCTTGCCTCCGCTCACCCCACAGAATTGCTCATCTTGGCTGCCAGAGCAGTAGTCAGGATGCTGTTCTGTGTGTGTGTGGACGGGGTGACGGTGTGTGGACCAGGGCGAGAGGGATCTGAGGAGAGGTGTTCCTCAAACTCCTGTTTGAGTAAAGGCACAGAGGCAAGAAGAACACACAACGGGTTTGGGGAGCAGAGTGCAGGCTGTTTAAAAAACCTTCATGTCTCAAGCATGTGCTTGTGTGCCTGGCTCTGCTAGATGCTGAGGACAGTGAGAAAGATTAAGATAAAAAGGAACCTCCCTCAAGAGGTTCTTGGTCTAGTGGAGAAGAGATGGTTACAATCGAATGTGAAAAATGTTACATATATTTACTGGCTCTGAGGCCTTGGGCAAGTTTCTTACCCTTGTAATGCCTCGGTGTCCCCTTATCTAAATTTTGGGTTATTTTTACGGGGGTGTTCTGAAGGTGGAACGCGTGTTTGGAATAGTGTCTGGCATATAGTAAATACTGTGAAAATGCTGGGTGTTTGGGGCGCCTGAGTGGCTCAGTCAGTTAAGCGGCTGCCTTCGGCTCGGGTCATGATCCCAGGGTCCTGGGATTGAGCCCCGCGTCGGGCTCCCTGCTCGGCGGAGAGCCTGCTTCTCCTTCTCCCTCTGTCTGCCGCTCTGCCTACTTGTGCTCTCTCTCTATCTCTGTTAAATAAATAAATAAAAATCTTTAAAAAAAAAAAAAAAAGAAAATGCTGGGTGTTTGTATCGCCTTAGGAGCTGACCCTGAGAAAGAATTTAACCGCTAGTAGTTTATTAGAGGGGTGAAGGAAAGTGAGACAGGGAAGGGAAGGCACCAGAAAAAGGTAAGTTACCAAACCAGTTGACACTCCTCGGAGCCTGTACAGAACACACGCCTCGGCTGTCCACACCCGGGGTGAGGCCGCCCGGGTCTCCAAACCGCAGCCTTTATCAGTCATTGGTTGAGCACGCCATGGACGGCGTGTTTGGGCATTGAATCCCCAGGCACTTGGCAGTCTGCCCCATGGGTGGGCAAAGTAGGAGAAGCAGTCAGACCAAGAAATGCATGTGCTGGCAGTTGGAAGTCAGGCCAGTGGGCCCTGGACTGGTCAGGGTGAGGGGACGTGGGTGGGGCGTCGGCCGTCTCCACTACAGTTACTGTGAAAGTAAGGTACAGGGTTGGAAGTAGGGAGTGAGCGTGCTTAGGAGAACGGTGGCTTTTCCAAAGGAGATGATGTTTGAGGTGGAGAATGGAGAAGTAGATGTTTTAGCAAGCTGACAGAGCAAGGAAAAGTACCCGGGGCAGAGAAACCAGCATGTGCCAAAGCTGGGCAATGTCTGGTTGCAGGAATGGCCCAGGAGACGGTGGCTGTGGCTGAGTCGTGCAGCTGGAGAGGGAGGAGGTGGGCAGATGGAGGTCTGTATTGGCGGACGGCGAGGGCTTTATCCCACGGGACTGGGAGGTCAGTTTGTATTTTAAGCAGGGAAGGTTTAGGGCCATACTTGTTAGGTCCCTGTGACTGAGCCCCTAGCTGGGGCTGGAGTGGGATAGGGTGGAGTCAAGAGGCTGGGAGTCTAGGGAGAAGACTGTTGGAGCAGAAGGTTGGGGGAGGCAGTTTTGGTGGAGTTTGACTCACTGATTTCAGGGAGTGTATTGCTCAGGAGTTTTGTTTGCAAATTTTAGAGATCAGGCTTTCAGTAAATTGCGCAAAAAAGGTGAACCTATGGACAGGCTCACTTTAACCCCAGGAGTGAGCTGGAAGCAGGGGTCTGAATGTTCTCGAGGGTCAGATTCATGCTCCAGAGCAGTTTTCTCCAAGAGGGAGGGAGGCGGGCCAACTGGCAGCTCCCATTCCTCCCATTTTACAGCTGTGCCTCCAGAGAGGGAGTCAGTCTCTTACACAGGAAAGAATCTCAGGGAGACATGGCTTGGGTCCTATACCCAGCCTGAGACCAATCAGCTGGGCCCAGAGCTTCAGCCGTGGGCCCAGAGCTTCAGCTGTGGCCCCCGGCTGGGGGCGGGGAGTCTGCAAGAGTAAGTCAGCCCTGCTTCCAGAGCAGCTCTGAGGTGCGTGCGCTAGGCAAACAGTAGGAGATTACTTACGGGGGAGACTCTTGAGTCACAGGTTTTAGTGACTGGCCGAATCATCATGGCAAGAACAAAACAAATTTCGGGAGAAACAGGTCAAAAATTAAACTATAGATTTTCTAAGGCTTTTAATTTTTTACTTTATTTTTATTTTTTAAAATTTATTTACTTATTTTAGGGATGCCTGGGTGGCTCAGTCGGTTAAGCAGCTGCCTTTGGCTCAGGTCATGATCCCGGGGTCCTGGGATCCAGCCCCTGCATCTGTCTCCCTGCTCCACGGGAAGCCTGTTTCTCCCTCTCCCGCTCCCCCTGCTTGTGTTCCCTCTCTTGCTGTGTCTCTCTCTGTCAAATAAATAAAATCTTAAAAAAAAAAATTATTTTCTGGCGCCTGGGTGGCTCAGATGGTTAAGCGTCTGCCTTCGGCTCAGGTCATGATCCCAGGGTCCTGGGATCGAGTCCCGCATCGGGCTCCCTGCTCCTTGGGAGCCTGCTTCTCCCTCTGCTTCTCTCTCTCTCTCTCTGTCTCTCATGAATAAATAAATAAAATCTTAAAAAAAAAATTATTTTCAAAGAGCACGCAAGCGGAGGGAAGGGCAGAGGGAGAGAGAGAATCTCGAGCAGACTCCCCACTGAGTGTGGAGCTGACTCGGGGCTCCCTCTCATGACCCTGAGATCACAACCTGAGCCAAAACCAAGAGGCCGACGCTTAGCCAACTTTGCCACCCAGGTGCCTCAGGCGTAGTTGCTTTTCAAAAGAAAAATTGAGATAGAAATCACATACCATAAAATCCACTTTTTAAAAGCATGTAGTGTGGTGGTTTTGGTATATTCACAAGGTTGTGCAACCGTCACCTGTTTCTTTCTTCTTCTTTTTTTTTTTTTAAGATTTTATTTATTTGTTTCACAGAGAGAGAGGGAACACAAGCAGGGGGAGTGGGAGAGGGAGAAGCAGGGAGCCCGATGCGGGGCTCGAACCCAGGACCCCGGGATCATGACCCGAGCCGAAGGCAGACAGTTAACGACTGAGCCACCCAGGTGCCTCGCCCACCCCGTCACCTGTTTCTAATTCCAGAATGTTCATTACCCCAAAGGTAACTCATCGTTCCCGTTAGCAGACACTCCCTCCACCCCCCCCCCCACCCCCTGGTAACCACCATTCTGTTTTGTGTCTTTATAAATATGAGACTTCTCCTTTAGATACCCTATATAAATAGAATCATATAGTATTTGTCTTTTTGTAACTGGCTTATTTCCTTAGAATAATGTCCTCAAGGTTCATCCATGTTGTAGCATGAGACAGGATTTTCTTTTTAAAGACTGAATAATATTCCATTGTATGGATAGATCACATTTTCTTTATCCATTCATCTTCTGGTGGATGTTTGCTTCTACCTTTTGGTCATTATAAATACTGCTGCAGTGGACATGGATGTACAAATATCTCTTTGTGATCCTGTTTTCATTTTTTTTTTTTTAATGTAAACCCAGAAGTGGGATTGCTGGATTATATGGTAATTCTGTTTTTAGTTTTTGAGGTACTTTCATACTGTTTTCCATAGTGGATGTACCATTTTATAATCCCACCAAATGTACACAAGGGTTCTAATTTCTCCACATTCTAACCAACACTTGATATTTTCTGATCTTTCTTTTTAAAGCTTTTTATTTTTTAATTTAAATTTAATTTTAATTTAATCTTTTTTAGAGAGGGAAAGTGAGGGGGTGGAGAGGCAGAGGGAGAGAGAATCTTAAGCAGGCTCCATGCCCAGCGCAGAGCCCAAGTCAGGGCTTGATCTCACAACCCTGAGATCATGACCTGAGCCGAAATCAAGAGTTGGACACTTCACCAACTGAGCCACCCAGGCGCCTGATATTTTCTGTTCTTTTGACAAAAGTGGCCATCCTAATGGATGTGAAGTTTGATTTGTATTTCTCTGATGATTGATACTGTTAGGTGTCTTTTCGTACACTTTCTGGCCATTTGTATATCTTTTTTGGAGAAATGTCCATTCAAGTCCTTTGCTCATTTGTATATCAGATTATTTGATTTTTTAAAAAGATTTTATTTATTAGAGAGTGAGCGAGCGAGAGAGAACACGAGCGGGGGGAGGGGCAGACTCCCCGCCAAGCAGAGAGCCCGATGTGGGGCTCCATTCCTGGGCTCCAGGATTATGACCTGAGCCAAAGACAGACGCCCAACTGACTGAGCCACCCAGGTGCGCACAGATTATTTGATTTTTTTGTTGCTGAGTTGTAGGAGTTACTTTCATATTTTATTTTTATATTTAACCCTGATCAGATACACAATTTGTAGATATTCTGTCCTATTCCCTAGGTTGCCTTTGTGTCTTTTGCGCAATTTTTTAGTTTGCTATAGTGTCATTTGTCTATTTTTGCTTTTGTTGCCTGTTTTTTAGTGTCATATCCAAGAAATAATTGCTAAGTCCAATGTCATGAAAATTTTCTTCTATGTTTCTTCTAGGAGTTTTACAGACTGGGGTCTTAGGTTTGGGTCTGTAATCCATTTTGAGTTAATTTTTGTATATGGTGTAAGACGAGGATCCCACTTCATTCTTTTGCGTGTGGATTTCTAGTTTTCCTAGCACACCATTTGTTGAAAAGACTGTCCTTTCCGCATTGAGGATCTACTTTTTGTTTGTTTGTTTGTTTTTGACAGAGACACAGCAAGAGAGGGAACACAAGCAGGGGGAGTGGGAGAGGGAGAAGCAGACTTCCCACTGAGCGGTGAGGATGTATCTACTTTTAAAGCTAATTTCTTACTAAAATCAATAAATCATATTAATAGTTGAAGTGCTAAGATGAATTCTACAAATGTTTGAGTGACTTCTCTGTACTATGGGCTGTGTAAGGCGTGTTCCTTGGGAATCAAGATATCTAAATTCTGGAAATGACATTAGCCTGGGCAGGTCTGTAATTAGAATAGATATGCTTGTAGAATAGCTGTTTTACTGCAAAAATGGAAGCCTAGACCTTCTTTAGGGCTACTTAATGAGGGCAGAGGTGTGTTCTAAGGAACTGGGCTTGTTGTCGTCATGACATCAGCATTTATGCTGCAAAAAAATGCAATTTAGCAGCCTTTCTCTGCGCTTTCCGGTCAAGCAAATGTTTATTTCATGACTTGCATCAGCAATTGTGAAGGGCACTTGGACTTTCCTTCATTTTTCTCAAAGATTTATATGGGCCTATTGTGTGTCATACCTTGAGGTTACATAGATGGACAAGAAGACCTTACCTTTAGGCAGTCAAGGCCCAGGAAAGGAGACAGAGGAGGTACCAGTGAAGGATTGCAATTGAAGATGGTGATAGGGGTTACACAGAATGCCAGGAGGGTAATTAAGAGTGATTTCTTTTGAGTTAAACAAATTCTAGAGTAAAGCATGTTTGAAGGAGGCATTGGGTTACCTATTATGGGTTTTGTCCTTGATATTAATGGTCAACATTGGGATTTCAGTGAGAATTTGAGTAATTGTTTTCGGGTTTGATAATAACGGGAAATTCTCTACTGTCTTTCAGCCCTTAGATTTTCTTATGCATATGTTAATCCAGTGAACGTTCTTTAGCAGTGTATCCAAGATGGGCTGTGTAATTTGTGGGACCCAGTGCAAAATTGAAATGCTTGTCCCCTTGTTAAGATTTTATTAAGAATTTCAAGATGGTGACAGCAGAGCATTCAGCCCAGTGTGGAACCCTTCTGAGCACAGAATCCTGTGTGAGTGTAGATTGCACACCCACGGAGCTGGCCCCGAGTATATCTTTTAGAGGTACTGGTTGCCAGGTCCTGTTAAAATCACCTCTTATCCATCTTGGTGTTCTAGATCAGGACTGTTGGATTCCTTGGGTGTGCTTCTAATGAGTCCAGCTTCCTGGGGCTTGCTTCTCCAGTCTGGGTTGACCATGGCACTTGCTACTCCATCCCCTGTCAACATTCTAGCATTTCCTGTTTCTAGAAGAACTTAATCTCCCCTTGTGCCCAGCTTTTCATGCTTAAAGTGTGCTTCGGACTGCTTTTCATTTCCCTAACCATTGCTTCTACTTTCTTTCCCCTTTGTTCTGGTCTCTCCCCCACAGAGGGTGCTCAGCATATACGCTCCCCCAGTTATCCTGGCCTTCGCTCAGAGATATTGGCAGGGGGTGCTCATAATCGCTGCTAACAGTTACAGAGCGCTAACTGGTTGGGAGCCTTGCTGGATCATCTCTGTGCACTCCCCTATGGTGTAGTTACTTTGACAGCTGGGGAGATGTAGGCTCTGGGAGCAGTAACTTGTCCCAAGTCACAGAGCTAGAGGAGAGTGGGGCTGGGATTTGAACTTGGGTCTGTCTGACTTGAGAGCCCACTCTTCTTCACCATCACCACTGCTGTTGAATTGGCTTCCTTCCCCAAGCCCCCTCCCCGATTTCTGAACACTTGCGCACCTGAGTCACCGTAGTACCTTGTGTTTCGGCTACAAAGAACATCTGCACACAGAGGGGGAATGAAACCAGCCTCTCCTGTGTCTTAGCTCATGTCTCTTCTCTCGGTTCACTTTCTCGCTTTTTTCAGCCTTTGTCCTCACCATACCAGTCTCCCTTGTCAGGGAAGTTTCCCAAGGCTTGCTGGCTGCTGCCTGCTCGCTCTCCCCATCCCCGCCGGGCTCCTCGGATGAGCGGTCTTTGGGCATTGCCTCCATCTGCCTCGGCGTCAAGGTCCACGGCCCAGGCCTGCCTCTACCACTCACCCCCGCAGAGACCCGCAACGGCTCTTTCGTGCTGTGGCGCCCGGGCCTTTAGAGCTGCAGAGATCTGGAAGGGCATCCACCCCAAGACCCTCTTTTTTGCCTTTGCAACCGTGGCCCTGTGAGAGGAGCGATTTGTCAGACCCAGGTCACCCAGCTAGCTCCCGGTCGAACTGAGCCCAGGACCCAAGTTTCCCAGACCGCTTGGTCCGATGTCCATTTTCTGTGACTTGTGATGTTAACCAGCCTCCCCTTGATTTTCTTCACTCTCTCTCTCTCTTTTTTTTTTTCCTCGGGGTCGCATTCTGTTCACTGCTGTATTTCTCTAGCCCAGTGCCTGGCACATAGCAGAGGCATAATAAATACGTGCTGAAGGAATGGATTCTGTCCTCCCCTGTCCACCCCTGCCTCTCGGGATCCGCCTCTTTTTCCTTCCGGCTCTAATGGGGGCCCGCCCAGCCGTGCTCCCTCCCCTTTGCTAGTTACTTACACCCCATCTCTGGATGGGCCTCACGACTGCCCCAGGGTGTAGGATTCCCAGACCTTCAGGGCCTCACTTCAAATGCATCTATCTTCCCAAACATTTCTCTGATACTTGTTTTTAGCACCCTTAAAATCACTCTGTGGTGAGAGTATTAAAAATCATACCTTTCTTGGCCTCTCCTCTTAAGTATCTCATTCCTGCATGCAGCATCGCTGTTTACTCTCTTCTCATTTCTCTTGTCCTCCTCAGCAACCTAATGAAGGTGTCTGATTATCTGTCTTGTTTCCCTGCTTTCACTCAGTCTACTCTTTTCTGACCACTGTAGCCGGAGTTCCCCATTCCTGCAAACACTCCATCTCTGGAGACCTGCAGCGACCTCCCATTGCTTACATAGTGACGGTGCAAGCTCATGCCTTCCGTGTTCAGGTACCAGTTTATCACTCTGGTCCTCTCCTAGGGAGTTAGTTGTACCCCTGCCAGATGATTTCACTCACGAGCTGCCTGGCATGTCGTGGGAGTTTTCGCTTGCCCACCTTTTCTGTGTTTGTGTTTCCAGCTGCCTCCTACTATGGCTGTGGAACCTTGCTACTCAAGAGTGTGTTCCATGGACCAGTGGCATTGACATTACCTGGGAGCTCACTGGGAATGCAGAATCTCGGGCCGAATTACGGACCTACTGAATCAGAATCTGCATTTTGACATTATCCCTGTTTTATTTGCATGCACATTAAAAATTGAGAAGCCCTGTCTTCGAACAAGATTATCAGGCTTGACTAAGCAGTCACAGCATCGGGGGAATTCCTAGATGATACCGATGCCTGGCCCCACCTCAAGAAATTTGGATCTAATGAATCTAGGATGGCCTAGAGACTGGTGTTTTTAAAAAAGGTTTTTGTAGACAGTTCTGATGTGCAGCCAAGGTTGAGTTCAGTTGCCTTAGAAGAATTCTCGGATTCACCCGGTGGGAGTTTGCCATCACACGTGTATATCTCCTACACTATACTATAAGCTTCTCGAGAGCAGGGACTCTATCTGATTTGCTTATTGCTGTAATTTCAGGGCATGAACAAAGCCTAGGATGGGGTAGGTACTCAGATTTGTTGGCTCAATAAACGGACATGTGCTAAATGATGTGTATATAAGAGTTATTTGTTGCAGTATTATTTCTAATAGCAATAGGTAAGAAAGAGCCCAAATATTCATCAGTAGGGAGCTAGTTGTAAACTATGGTAATTTATAAAATGCAATATTAAAGGGAATGGGCAGCCTTATATACACTGATATGCAACAATGGCAGGATATTTTAAGTAAAAAAAAGAAAAGGTACATACGAACTGTGTGCAGTCTATCGTTTTTGTGTTTTTAAGAGCGTAGGTGGAAATGTGTACACTAGCCTTGGAAGGATGCAACTTTACCTTGCAGAAGGGTCATTTTCTGACCCTTTGAGAGTATAGTCTTCCACCCCTGGAGGTTTTTTGACCAAATTAGAAAGAACCCTTCTACTCCCTTCCTAATTTGGTTAATAATAGTTGATACTGATTAAAAAGGAAAAATTTGACTAACCAGCCCCTGACTAACCCTGATCGTATTTTGAAGAAACATAAAAAAGGAGGCTCTCACTCATACTTCTGTTGAGTAGACATGAATGTTGTCCCTGCTTGAAAACTGAATCATAACTGCTCATAACCTGAAAGGGAGAAGGCTAAGCTGTTAACTGAGGGGATAAAAGAGATAATGCTCTTCTAGTAGTTTTTATTTATTTTTTACTTTTTAATATTTATTTATTTTTAAAGATTTTATTTATTTATTTGACAGAGAGAGACACAGCGAGAGAGGGAACACAAGCAGGGGGTGTAGGAGAGGGAGAAGCAGGCTTCCCACCTAGCAGGGAGCCTGATGTGGGGCTCGATCCCAGGACCCTGGGACCATGATCTGAGCCAAAGGCAGACGCCTAACGACTGAGCCACCCAGGTGCCCTTCTGGTAGTTTTTAATCTGTTCTGATCAAATACAGGTGAATATTGGCTCAGTGATCTTTCCCCGTTTCTCCATCAGTTTTTTGAATTATCTTTTTTTCACTGGGTTAAGCAAGTCTTTTCTTTCCTGGTCCAAGTCAACTGTTGTTTCACTGGTTGTCCAGACTTCCAGGACTCCCATTTCATGCCCCCGCCTCTGTCCTTCCTGGCAAACGGGCTGTCCTGGACTTTGCCTGTCTTGGCGAAAGAGGAGGGGGTGTTTTCAGTCTAGTGACGTTAGCTCTTTCCCTGATCGCAGTCTTTATCCTGGTGAATGGGTTACCTGGGCTTCACTGTAGCTTCTTAGAAAGAGAGGTAGCCAACTTCCTAACAAGCAGAAATGGAAAAAGTGGGACTGGGAGGTGGTTATGTTAGTGATGAGACTGACACCTCTTGGTAAGATGATGCAGTTGAGTTGACTTGATTCTCTTGGTGTAACAAATTCTCTTGGGGCAGCTTGACACATTATTTTGGGTACCTGTGAAACTTTTTGAGCAACCTAGAAAGTATCTTATATAGTATGATAGACTGGACTGTGTAGACTTTTAGATAGAATGAGAGCCAAATTTGGGTCTAACATGCATATCTGCAGATTTCTAAGCATGTCTCAAGTGCCATGGTTTGAGCAAAATGGTCACATCTCCACTCTCAGATGCTTCTGAAGAACAAGGTAGCCACTGTTTTTTTTGTTGTTGTTGTTATTGTTGTGTGTTTTGTTTTTCTTAAATCACTCTTAATCTCTTGGACTTTGCCATGTCCAGTGCTGAGTGTGAGTGGAAAGGACCACATTTATTTACTTATTTTTAAAGATTTTATTTATTTATTTGACAGAGAGCGAGCACGCAGCAGGCAGAGGGAGAGTGAGAAGCAGGCTCCCCACTGAGCAGGGAGCCCGACGTGGGGCTCGATCCCAGGACCCTGGGATCATGACCTGAGCTGAAGGCAGATGCTTAACCGACTGAGCCACCCAGGCACCCTGGGCCACATTTAGTAAAGATGTATTAGGGTGTTCCAAGATTATAAATTGTAGAAGCAATGTTTACATTTTATAAACATCAATTTTGGTATCATATATATGAATATGTTTTCAAGTTTTGACCTTGGTGTGTTTGTTGCTTAATTTAAAACAAACAAACACAATACTGTCCATTTTAAACTTTCTTTATGGTTAAATTACAATGAGGCTGACAGGAAGGTCTTGCTGTTGATTTATACAGGAATCAAGGAAGCATCTATCTATAGGTTTATGAGTTTGCAATAAATGGGTAAAGAGGATCTGTTAATCCTGAGAAACAGTGTTATCAGCAACTGAGTGAGTAAAATTTATTTGCTACCTCTGCTTCCAAAGCAAGGAGGTACACTATGTAAAGAAATTTAGAATTTACATTGGAGAGATTAATGTAGGTTCATAGCAAGTGCAGCCTAGTAGAAAGAATGGAGCCTTTGGAGTCCGTCAGGGGAGTCCTAGTAGTCACTTACTGCTGGCAAGTCACTTACCTGCCCTGAACCTCTGTTATCCTATCAATAATGGGAATAATAATAGTACCAGCCTCATATGGTTGTTCTGATAACTTAATGAGATTATGCATAGTAGGCCTCAAAAGTTATTCTCATAGCTGATTTTTATAACTGAGATGGGCAACATGTTTTAGATGACTACAGAGAATATTCTTTGCCTGTTTTTGATGATACTCACCGTAAGGATAGGTGCACCTTGTGGTATAAATATCCAGAAAGTAAAAGATGAAAGAGAGGAAAAATGCTAGTTTCTAGAACAGCAAGGTTGTATGGTGAAGGATTTTTGTAAAACAACAGAAAAAAGGAAGAGAAAATTGACCCAGTTCTTCAGAAGAGTAGAAAATAAATTGTGGTAAAGAAAATTTTGAGTCCTCTCTAGGATTATTTTCTATAAGTATGACTTCAAGGCCAAATCGTAGAAACCTTTAACAAATAAATAACCCACAATATATATTCACAATTATGTTATATTTACATTATCATTGATCCGATTATTACCATGAGCTGATTATGGCAGACATTTTCATTTCATCTTTTTATTTGATTTTCATTTTGTTTAACCTAAGTGAATTACTCTTGGCTCATTCAGCATGAAGCAAAAGAGGAATCTTTTTGATACGTGAGCTATATACCTTGAGAAGAAAGGGTTATTTCAGCTGGTAAGAAAACAGAATTCCCTCCCAGAGGAAATAGATGAGAGGAACGAGACTTAATCAGGAAGTTCATATTACATTCACTTATTCATCAAATATTTATCTAGTGCCTGGCACCGTTTTAGGTGCTCGTAGCCAAATTATCTTGGGACAGTCTGATGTGCTTCAGGGCTTTTCAGGTTCCTGTTTCTCTTCCCCTACCCCAAGATTAAAAGATAAAAGTCTAAAATCAAAATATTGCTATTATCTTACAGCTTATTGCCAGTACGGGGGAAAGCTATTGATTTTTGTAACTTTATCTTGCATCTAGCCACCTTACTCAATTCCTAACACATTTCAAATTATTTTTCTGTTCAGTGTCTACTTAGGGAAAAAACAAGGGATTAATGTATTTAGCAGGTCAAGGCTTCCTTTCAAAAAAAAAATTTTTTTTTTTTCATTTTATTGCATTGGTCAGGACCAATGGATATTCTTTTTTTTTTTTTTAATATATTTTTAAGATTTTATTGATTTATTTGACAGAGGGAGACACAGCGAGAGAGGGAACACAAGCAGGGGGAGTGGGAGAGGGAGAAGCAGGCTTCCTGCCGAGCAGGGAGCCCATGTGGGACTCGATCCCAGGACCCTGGGATCATGACCTGAGCCGAAGGCAGACGCTCAACGACTGAGCCACCCAGGTGCCCCCGGAACTCCCAATGGATATTCTTAAACAGTGAGGGCATGCTTATGTTGTTACTTGTTGAAGGGTATGTATTGAGTATTTCCTCACTAGATATAATGTTTGCTGTTGGTTTCTTATCAAGAAAATTTTTAAATTCATAGCTCACTATTTAGAAAAAATCAGGAATGGAATTTGGATTTAATAAAATGCCTTCTTAGCATTTATGGAAATGATCATTTGATTTTTCTGCATTAATTAATTAGTTGATTCTTAATACTGAACCATAGTTACATTTATACTTAGGGTAAATTCTACTTGGTTTGGGATTTAGTTTACTAATGTTTTATATTGGATTTTAGATTTACTATTTTCTGTTTATTCTATCCTTTTTTTTTCCTCCCTTTTCTCCATTCCCTGACTTTATTGGATTGATCAAGTATGCTTTGTTCAGTTTTCTTTTCCTCCAAGTTCTGTTTCCTGTTTCTGTTTGACTAATGTTTACAATTATATTTTTCTACCATAGGCAAAACTTAATTAGTAACTGTAATTTTCTCCAGAACAAGGCAAGACTTTGGGCTTGCTTTTACTTCCCCTCCTAGGTTTTATTGAAATTATCCTGAATTTGAGTTCTTGATTGTGATCAATCCTTTTTTAAAATTAATGCCTCTTTTATTTTATTAATTCTTTTCTGAATTGCACTGAACCTTACAGTGACATCAGCTTTCCGTTAAACGAATGTCTTCTTTCTTGAACAAAGCTTTATTCGGATTTATTTTTCAGTGTACTGCATTATGTCTGTGAGTAACTTGAGCTGAAAAAGAAAACCTGGATGGTGTATATTATACACCAACACCTGGACATTATTCTTTTCTGATTGGTAATTTGGCTGAGTTTTTCCCCTTAAGACATTTTTAAAGGTTGCTCCCTTGCCTTCTTTTTACTTTAAAAACATTTAAGAAGGTTAAGGCATTTTTAGGGGCGCCTGGGTGGCTCAGTAAATTAAACATCTGCCTTTGGCTCAGGTCATGATCTCAGGGTCCTGGGACTGAGCCCAGCTTTGGGCTCCCTGTTCTGCGGGGAGTCTGCTTCTCCCCTCCCCAGAGAGCTCGTGCTCTGTCTTTCTCTCTCTCTCTCTCTCAAATAAGTGAATAAAGTCTTAAAAAAAAAAAAAAGGTTAAGTTGAAAATCAACTTCTGGTGTGTAATTTATATAAAATAACTGTCATTTAAGTGTGTGATTCACTAGACTTGACAGTTACATGCACCTGTGAAGACATGGTCACAGTCAAGATACAGAACATCACCTACACAGGTTTCCTTCTGCCCCTCCATAGTTCATCCCTTCCTCCACTCTTGACCCTAGGTGACCACTGATCTGCTTCCTGCCACTATTTAGTTTGCATTTCCTAGAATTTTGTGAAATTGGAAGCATAAAATATATACTCTTTTGTGTCTGGCTTCTTTCATCCAACATTATGATCTTCATGATATTGTTATATCTGTAGCTTGTTCTTTTTTTATTACTGGTTAGTATGCCATTGGATGAACATACCACAATTTATTTATTCATTTATCGGTGGACATGTAGGTTGTTTCTAGTTTGGGGCTCTTAAAAATTAAGCTGCTACACTGGAAAAAGAAGCACAAACTAAACCTAAAGTAAGCAGAGGATGGAAATAACAAAGATTAGAGTGGAAATTGTTGGAATGACTAGAGGATAGAAAAACAATAAAGAAAACTAATGGAACCAAAGTCTTGGTTCTTTGGGGAAAAATCAAGACTGACAGACCTTGGGGCGCCTGGGTGGCTCAGTTGTTAAGCGTCTGCCTTCGGCTCAGGTCATGATCCCAGGGTCGGGGGATCGAGCCCTGAATCGGGCTCCCTGCTCAGCAGGAGGCCTGCTTCTCCCTCTCCCACTCCTCCTGCTTGTGTTCCCTCTCTCACTCTCTCTCTTTCTGTCAAATAAATAAGTAAAATCTTTAAAAAAAAAACCAAAACAAAAAAACAAAAACTGACAGGACCTTGAGCTGGATTAACCAAGAAAAAGAGAAGATTCAAATTACTAAAATCAGAAATGAAAGAGTAGACGTTACTACTGAACTGACAGAAATAAAAAAGGATTATAAAGGAATACTGTGAATAATTCTGTGCCAATAAATTATATAACTTCGATGGAGTGGACACAAGACACAAATAAAGCTGCTGTGAACATTCGCGTACAAGTCTTTGGTTGGCGTGACTTCGTTTCTGTTGGGTAGAGACCTGATAGCAGAGTTCCAGTAGCTACATATCTCTGCCAAGAGTTGGTATTGTGAGCCGTTTCCTCAGATCAATTCTAGTGAATGTGTAGGGCATCTCACTGTGGTTCTAATTTGTTTTTACCTGATTACTAATAATGTTGAGCCTCTTTTCACATGCTAATTGGCCATTTATATCTTTTGTGGAGTATCTTCAAATCTTGTGCCTATTTTTACTGCACTGTTTTCCTTATTATTGAGATTATATACACACACATACAGAGAATTATGTACATATTCTTTAAAAAATCACTTTATAGAGGTATGATTGGCCTACAAAAAGCTGGAAATGTTAAATGTATACAACTTGGTGAGTTTGGAGTTAATGTGAAACCATCACCACAATCTGTGCCATAAACATACCCGTTACCTCCAAGTTTCCTCCCACCCTCTATATTATAATTATTATTTTTATTATTATTATTTATGGTAAGAACACTTAACATAAGATCTTCCCTCTTAGCAAATTTTTAAGTATACTATACAGTACTGTTAACTGTAGGCAACTATGCTGTACTTTATTTTTATTTTTTTAAAGATTTTGTTTATGAGAGAGAGAGCGAGAGCGTGTGGGCAGGGTAGGTTGGGAGAGGAGCAGAGGGAGAAGGACAAGCAGACTCTGTGCTGAGCATGGAGCCCATCGTGGGACTCGATCTCAGGACCCTGAGACCATGACCTGAGCCAAAATCAAAGAGTTGGATGCTTAACTGACTGAGCTACCCAGGCACCCCTAGTTCTCTAGAATTTATTCACCTTGCATAATTGTAGCTCTGTACCCTTTGACTAAAACCTCCCTATTTTCCCCTCCCCCATCCCCTGGCAATCACCATTTCACTCTTTGCTTCTTATGAGATGGACTATTTTAGATTTCTCATATAAGTGGGATCATGTAGTTATTTGTCCTTCTGTGTCAGGCTTAATTCAGTTAGCATAATGTCCTCCAAGTTTATTCATGTTGTTGCGCAAGGCAGGATTTCCTTTTTTTTTCCCCTAAGATTTTTATTTATTTGAGAGAGAGAGAGAGAGAGTGAGCACAAGTTAGGAGAAGGACAGAGGGAGAAGGAGAAGCAGACTCCTCACTGAGCAAGGAACCCAATGCGGGACTCGATCCCAGGACCCTGGGATCATGACCTGAGCCGAAGGCAGACGCTTCACCGACTGAGCCACCCAGGTGCCCCAGGATTTCCATTTTTAAGGCTGACTAGTATTCCTCTGTGTGTGTGTATACCTACACGTGCACATACACGCGGCATATATTTTCTTACTGAGCTCTTGATATTTTTCTGGATACAAGTCCTTGTCAGATACATGTATTGCATTTTCTTCCATCCTGTGGTTTGTCTTTTTACTTTAAATTAATGTGTGTGTGTGAGAGAGAGCAAGAGGGAGAGACTGAGCATGAGATTTTTCTCTGTGTGTAGGCAGTGCATTCAAATGGCAGAAAATTCAGAAGATACAAAATTTTATCTGGTGATAACATCTTCCTTTGCCCATCACCTCCCTTCCTCTAGCAGCAGGTTTCCCTCCCCAGAGGCAACTAATGTCACCAGTTTCTGGAGAAACTTTCTAGAGGTCTGTGTTATGCATAAATAGGAAAATGCATGCATCTCATCTTTTTTGAAAACTCAAATGGTAGCGTACCTTACCAGTGTCTTGTACCTTGCTTTACCCTTAGCCATAGGTCTTGGAGATTGTTCCATATTGGGACAGAAAGTTCTTTCCTTCCTTGCTCCTCTTTTAATGATTGTATAGTGTTCCATTGTTTCAGTGAGTTTAGCACTTACACTCCCAGATAAGTCTGTGCTGGTGATTCTTTTTTTCTTTACCTAATCTTCCACATAGTTCTAGATTTATTTTCTTAAATTTAGAAATTTCACCAGCCTGCTGGTATTGAGAGGTGTATTTTTCTCAGGTATTTCCCCTTGAAGCCCTTGCAGTTTTACTGCTTTGTCTATATCCTTTTCATGCTTCATTCTCCTCTTTAGGGGAAAGGACTGTATGGATTTTAGTCTGTCCTTTTTGGGGCTTCACTTTTTCTTGGCTCATTCTATCCCATTTTATTTTCATGGTGATGGGATAATTCTTTGAATCTTCTGAGTGATGGCTTTATTTTTTTCTTTCATTCCATTCCCATATTTCTACTCTTCTATTTAATTTATTTATTTATTTATTTATTTATTTTTTTAAAGATTATTTATTTATTTATTTGAGAGAGAGAGAGCACATGAGAGGGGGGAGGGTCGGGAGGGTCAGAGGGAGAAGCAGACTCCCTGCCGAGCAGGGAGCCTGATGCGGGACTCGATCCAGGGACTCCAGGATCATGACCTGAGCCGAAGGCAGTCGCTTAACCAACTGAGCCACCCAGGCGCCCTCTTCTATTTAATTTAAATTTAGTCTTGCTTCTCTTTGTGTTAGCCCTCGTGTCTGGACCTGCCCTCAGAATGTGATGTCCACGATCATGATGTTGACTTAGGGCAGGAACTGACCTCCTGCCGTTGAGAGTGTGCTGCGTTTCTAGTCCGCACACGTGGGGCCCTGTGGCTTCTACCTTCTGGGAGAGGCACATGCTATGGCCTTATACAAGACTGGTTCTTGTGCCACCGCTGATGTGTGTATGTGTGTGGTCATTCGTGCGTGTCTGTGTGTGTCCGTTTAAACACGTACGTATGCACCCACAAGCCGTACACGGAGACTCTCTGTTCCCTCTCCTGACTGCAGTGATGGTCGTAGCGATGGAATGAGGTCAGGAGAGAATGGAGAAGAGACGCTTGGAATTCCTCTGGGTGGGCTTCCTGTCAGGGCGTGTGGCTGATAAAGGACAATAGGCTGGATGGACTATTCTTAATTGAGGAAGTGGGGACAAAGTTGCCCTACAGATGGAGACTTTCACAGCTGATCCCAAAATATGCTTCCTCTTTTCTATATTCAAGTTGCACTTCATCACCCCCACCAACCGCCTCAGGGCCTGTTTCTGCTCTCAGTCACTGTCATTTCTGAATTGGGTTTTCTTCCCCAGGGCCTGTGTAGCTAATCCCATCTCATCACCACATCCACCATTTCCCACTGGGGCACATTTTGGTTTTATTTCTCAACTCTGGTTAAATTTGATTTTTTCTGTAGGTTTGATTCTGTCTGCTGTACCTCTTCCAGAAATTCCTCAAGATGTTTTTGACTGAGGGCACCCATCCCTGTTTTATGGCTTTTTAAATGGGTTTATTCTGATTTTTATGTTTCTTTTGTCATTTCCTTGGGATTTGAGTGACATGGGCATCAGATACAGGGCTCAGCTGACCACCATTGTGGACCTGTGTTCCTCGTGACTTTTCCCTGGCAGGGATGTGATAGCCTCGTTAATTAGTTTCTCTCCTTGCTTGTTCTCTATCCACAACATTTTAATAATAGCAGCAGCTACTAAATTGTTTGCTGTGTGTCAGGCATCATGTCAGAGCTGACTGAGTTGTTTTTTCATTTTTGGACCTCCTCTGTACCAGGCAGATATCGTTCTGGTTATGCACTGCTGCTTAACAAACCACCCCAAAATGAAGTAGGTTAAAACACAAGTCGAGTCTTAACCTCTTGCTGTTCTGTGAGTTGCCTGTCCTCAGTCAGCTGTGTGGTTCTTTTTTTTTTTTTTTTTAGATTTTATTTATTTATTTGATAGAGAGAGAGACAGCGAGAGAGGGAACACAAGCAGGGGGAGTGGGAGAGGGAGAAGCAGGCTTCCCGCCGAGCAGGGAGCCTGATGTGGGGCTCGATCCCAGGAGCCTGGGATCATGACCTGAGCCGAAGGCAGACGCTTAACGACTGAGCCACCCAGGCGCCCCAGCTGTGTGGTTCTTGCTTGAGGTCTCTCCTGTGGTCATCCGAGGGTTCAGGCAGGCTGGGTGCGGAAGATAACACGCTTGTGGCTGGTGTTGACTAGAGTGCCATCGCTGTGTGGCTTGGGCCGCGCAAAGCATGGCGGATGGGTTGCTGGAGGACATGTCCCAAGAATGAGCATTCCAAGAGGCGGGAAATGTACATCACTTCTGCCCTGTCCTTTTGCTCAGAGAACCACCGTGATTCAACGGGGTGGGTTGATTGACTCCAATTCCTGATGGGGAAGCAGCCAAGTCACACTGCAGATAAGCATATGGAATATGAATTGCCACAGGCATGATGCTGGGGTACAGAGACCTCCGTTACAGGTCCATAGTTCCTTACCCTTAGGGTTCGGTAGCAGAAGCAGATCGGTAACTAGGCAGTGACGGTGCAAATGCTAAGTGTCATGAAAAGCTAGGCACTGGGGCCTGACGACAGTGGTGGGGGGTATCCACCCCGTACTGGGCAAGTGCAGGTGGGCTGGGGGTGGAGAGGTGGGTTGAGAAAGAAGGCATCTTACCAGGGATGTTTTTGGATCCGAGTCTTGAAGCCCAAATGGGCATTGGCTAGAGGAACAAGAAGGAAGAAGGCATCCCAGGGCATATTTGCACCATGTCTCCGTCTGAGATGTGCACAGAATTAAAAATGTTTCTTAGGCTTTTCAGCACAGCATTTGGCTGACTGCCGTTCGTGTCCTTTGCTTCCTTGGGTGGTTTTGAGGACTGTTTGCTTTCCTGGGGCTTGAACTTCATAGTGAGATGAAATTCACTGGATATAAAGATTACCTAATCTGCCCAGAGTCACAACTAAGAGAGGACAAGGACTTGGGTCCTTGAAGACAAATGGATGTGCGTGGTGTCTCCTGCATTTTCTTCCTTGGCGTGGGCAGCAGTGACACTTAGGCATGGCTGAAGATTAAAGAAGGGGACATCCGTTCTGTTGTCAGTGTTTTATTTTCTCTTCAGCTGGGTAGTTGAACCGGTCACGGAATCCCCTAAACAGAGTATTGTCATCCAACCTGTGTTCTCACTTCTTAAAACGCCTTCCTTGCTCTTTTGACTTTGAACAGAGCTTTGAAAAGACATTTTATTTTGTAGTTGTCCTAAGTAATTTTTAGCGTGGTATAGGAGAAACAGTGGCTTTAGAAGATTTTTACAAGATTTTTTTTAGATTTTCTTTTTTGCTGTTATACACACACACACACACACACACACAGAGACCTGTTTTATTGAGGTACAGTTGACACACAGTGTTACATTAGTTTCAGGTGTACAGCATAGTGATTTAACAAGTTTATACATTGTGCTCTCCTCACCCCAGTGTAGCTGTCATGTGTCACCACACAACACCATTTACCATACCGCTGACTGTATTTCCCATGCTGTACTTTTCATCCCATGACTTAACTCATCCTTTAACTGGAAGCCTGCCCCTCCCAATCGCCTTCCCTCATTTTGCCTGCCCCCACCCCTCCCTTCGGGTAGCCATCAATTTGTTCTCTGTATTTATGGATCTGTTTCTGCTTTTTGTTTGTTTGTTTGTTTATTTGTATTTTTAGATTCCGCATATAAGTGAAATCATACGGTATTTGTCTTTGGCTTATTTCACTTAGCATGATACTCTCTAGGTCCATCCATGTTGTCACAAACAGCAAGATCTCATCCTTTTTTTACGGCTAATAATTGTGTGTGTGTGTGTGTGTGTGTGTGTGTGTGTGTGTGTACACCACATCTTCCTTATCCATTCATCTATGGATGGACATTTGGGTTGCTTCTATATCTCGGCTATTGTCAATGATGTTGCAGTAAACATAGGGGTGCATATATCTTTTTCAATTAGTGTTTTCATATTCTTTGAGTATCAAGTACCCAGTAGTGGAATTACTGGATCATATGGTATTTCTGTTTTCAATTTTTTGAGGAACCTCCACAGTGTTTTCCACAGTGGTTGCGCCAGTTTACGTTCCCACCAACAGTGCATAAGGGTTCCTTTTCCGCTACGTCCCTGTCGGCACTTATTACGGTCTTTTTGATTCTAGCCGTCCTGACAGGTGTGAGGTGAGATCTCATTGTGGTTTTGATTTGCATTTTCCTGATAATGAGTGATGTTGAGCATCTTTTCATGTGTCTGTGGGCCATCTCTATGTCTTCTTTGGAAAAATGTCTATTTATGTCCTCTGCCCATTTTTTAATTGGATTATTGGTTTTCTCAGGGGTAAAAAAATTTTTTTTTTTTAGTTTTTTTTTTTTATTCTTATGTTAATCCCCATACATTACATCATTAGTTTTAGATGAAGTGTTCCATGATTCATTGTTTGTGCATAACACCCAGTGCTCCATGCAGAACGTGCCCTCCTCAATACCCATCACCAGGCTAACCCATCCTCCCCCCCACTCCCCTCTGGAACCCTCAGTTTGTTTTTCAGAGTCCATCGTCTCTCATGGTTCGTCTCCCCCTCCGATTTCCCCCGCTTCATTCTTCCCCTCCCGCCATCTTCTTCTTCTTCTTTTTTTTTTTTTCTTAACATATATTGCATTATTTGTTTCAGAGGTACAGATCTGAGATTCAACAGTCTTGCACAATTCACAGCGCTTACCAGAGCACATACCCTCTCCGGTGTCTATCACCCAGTCACCCCATCCTTCCCACCCCACCCCCCACTCCAGCAACCCTCAGTTTGTTTCCTGAGATTAAGAATTCCTCATATCAGTGAGATCATATGATACATGTCTTTCTCTGTTTGACTTATTTCACTCAACATAATACCCTCCAGTTCCATCCACGTCGTTGCAAATGGCAAGATCTCATTCCTTTTGATGGCTGCATAATATTCCATTGTATATATATACCACATCTTCTTTATCCATTCATTTGTCGATGGACATCTTGGCTCTTTCCACAGTTTGGCTATTGTGGACATTGCTGCTATAAACATCGGGGTGCATGTACCCCTTCGGATCCCTACTTTTGTATCTTTGGGGTAAATACCCGGTAGTGCAATTGCTGGATCATATGGTAGCTCTATTTTCAACTTTTTGAGGAACCTCCATACAGTTTTCCAGAGTGGCTGCACCAGCTTGCATTCCCACCAACAGTGTAGGAGGGTTTCAGGGGTAAAAAATTTTTAATCTTTGCCAATTTGATGGGAAAAATACCTTCTTTTCATTTTGTTTGCTGTTGATATGGAACAGTTATTGTTACTGAGCATATTTATATCATTTGTCCATATTTGTATCAGGCTCTTCTTTTAAATTGATTCTCAAAACCCTTACTATATTAAAGCAAACAACTTACGGTCGTATATGTTCCAGTTCTTTTCCCAGTTTGCTATTATCTTTTCATTTTTACTAATTGTGTGTTTTTGGCATCGAGGAAAGAAAATGTTAAATCTTTTAGTCTTTTCCTTTATGGATTCTGCTGTTGGTTTTGGGTTTAGAAAGCTCTTCCCAAGCACAGGATTATATGTACTCTTCATGTAAATCAGGAATCATCAAACTAAGGCCAAGAGGTAAAATCTGGCCAGCCACCTGTATTTGTACAGGTCATGAGTTAAGAATTTTTTTTTCCTTTTCTTTTGAAATAATTATACACTCATGCAAAGTTACCAGAAATGTATAAGGAGGTCCCAGGTGCCCTTTACCCAGTTTCCTCCAGTGGTAATATTTTAGCAGTACCAGGAAATCAACATTGGTGTAATCCACAGAACTCATTCGGATTTCATCACTGTTACATGCACTTGTTTGTGTGGGTGCCCATGTGCATTTAATTCTGTGCACGTCTGTTGCGTGTAGATATTTGTAACCAGCACCGCCACAGTCCAGACACAGACTGTTTTATCACTAGGAGCCTCCCTCCCACTATCCTTTTATAGCCACGCCCACCCCACCCCCATCCCTCACCCCTGACGCCCTCAGTCTTAAAAGTTTTTACATTTTGGGCGCCTGGGTGGCTCAGTCAGTTAAGCGACTGCCTTCGGCTCAGGTCATGATCCTGGAGTCCCGGGATTGAGTCCCGCATCGGGCTCCCTGCTCGGCAGGGAGTCTGCTTCTCCCTCTGACCCTCCCCCCTCTCATGTGCTCTCTGTCTCTCTCATTCTCTCTGTCTCAAATAAATAAATAAAATCTTTAAAAAAAAAAAAAGTTTTTACATTTTTAATTTTTTTTTTTAATTTTTAAAAAGATTTTATTTATTTATTTATTTGACTAGCACAAGTAGGCAGAGAGGCAGGCAGAGGCAGAGGGAGAAGCAGGCTTCCCACCAAAGCAGGGAGCCTGATGCGGGGCTCGATCCCAGGACTCTGGGACCGTGACCTGAGCCGAAGGCAGACGCTTAACGACTGAGCCACCCAGGCGCCCCCCTTGCTTTTTTTTTTTTTTAAAGATTTTATTTATTTTTTAGAGAGCGAGCAAGAGAGAGAAACAGCATGAGAGGGGAGAGGGTCAGAGGGAGAAGCAGGCTCCCCGCTGAGCCGGGAGCCCGATGTGGGACTCGATCCCAGGACCCTGGGATCATGACCTGAGCCGAAGGCAGACGCTTAACCATCTGAGCCACCCAGGCGCCCGCCCCCCTTGCTTTTACACTTTTAAATGGCTGGGGGAGGTGAAGAGAAGATTTATATATTTCATGATACCTGAAAATTCGTGAAATTAAAATTTCCACGTCCAGATATTTATTTACTGCATTCACTTATTTACCTCCTGCCATGGCTGCTTTTACCCTGTAACAGCGGACTTGGGAGACTGCAGCAGAGACCGTGGCCTGCAGAGCTGGAAATGTTTACTCTCTGGTCCTTTACAAAGAATGTTTGCTGAACCCGATATAAATCGTCCTATATTATTACTTTTTTTGATATTTATTCTTGCACTTGGTGTTAGAGAAGCCTGTAACTTAATTGTTTTCTAGATAGTTAAGCAAGTTTTCCACCAGCACTAGTTGAACAGTCTCTTCTTTCTTCATTATTTGAAGTTCCATAGTTACCACGTATTAACTCAGATCTTGTTCCGTCAATTTCAGGAATGACAGGGTGAATCATCAAGCTATTTGGGCAGAATATATGTTACCCAAGAGTTCTCTGGGGACGAGAAGCCCTTATTCCCTGCATTAGCACTGTGTTCAAGCCAGATGTGTCCATGCACAACGGTATCTAATCACTCAGGTCTAGTTCTAAGTGCAAACAGTATGGTGGGGTCTTGCTTTATTTTTCTGGAGTCCATGGGGATTGCTGACAGCCAAATGGAGCTGTTTGTTAATGGGTTTTGGTCCTTTATGTTGGATCTCTCTGGAGCTGGCTGGCTCTGAAAATCCTTTGAGAGAAGTGGTGTGATTTATTTCTCGGACACTGGTGGATCAGGACTTATTTTTAAGAAACACCTATGAAGGATTGCTTACCCCCAGGTACTGGTGCAGATGCAGACATGCGTGTGGTGGTAGTGGGGGTCTCTTGTCCAGGAGGTGCCTATTGAATGAAATCTGTGACAAGGGGGCAGGTCATGGAGGGCTATTAGCCTCTGCTCTGAACTCTTGGGGCTGTGCCTCTGCTTGTTCCAGGCTGAGGGACCTTGTGCCCATCCTCTTAACCTCCCTGGGCCTGTTCTCTTCGTAGGAAGACACGGACAGTAAAGCTCACTTCCTTCTCCTTCCCCCTCCCCCTGACTTATTTTAAGGGTTAAATGAGACGTAATGTCTAAAGTTTGCATAGTGCCTGGCGGAGAGTATGAGTTTAAGACATATTCCATTTGTGTACCTTTCCTCCTGTTGACTTAGAGGAATATGTGTAGATGGTGTGAAAAGTATGGATTTTGTCTCCAAGTCCTGTAATCTTTCTTAGCCCTAAGAGTTCGCTTTCTATTTGGGGTTGTGTTGTGTTTCTGAGTCCCCTCATAGCCCAGGCTTGCAGGGTACTCAGCTGGCCATCTTTTGCTCTCTGCCTGGAGTGGGTTCAGGCGACCCGAGAAGCACCCTCTGGCCAGGTGTCCGAGCCAGGCCATGATGACAGCCTGTGGGCTCTTGGTCCATCTGGCCTCCTTCAATGGACGGTGGTATAACGTTCCCCAGGGGAGTTCCCGCAGTGAGGGGTGCTGGCTTGTGACAGTGGACAACTGACTTGGGTCAGGTATCACCGAAGCAGGTGACCGCAGGTGAGTGGGAGGAATCTCCCCAGGGAAGCAGCTCCCACGTGGGTAAGAATGTCAGGTACTTGGTGACCTTGGTCTAAGTCTTGGCTGAATGCAGTCATTTTGATAGGACCTGCCCTCCTGTCCTAAGGATGGGCTCCATGGATTTAAACATAGCACACAAGGCTGTTGAACTTGGGTTTACTTGATTTTGCTGGAACTGCAGCAATTTCTAATCCTCTGTAATTTGCCTGTGATTGAAACATGAGCCGGTGTGGCCAGACTGTTTTTTTCTGCCTGGGAAACAGTCCTCAGAGTGTCTCAGGCCATCTGACCCCAGTGTCGGTGACACTTCTCATCTGTGCTTCCCTTTCCTTGCCTTGGCATCTACCACCTGGTTCAGGTACCGTTCGGAAGGGGGAGTGTGTCTGGACAATTACAGTAGCCCCCGAACTGATTCCTCTCTGATCTGTTATTTCTTTCCCTTCTTACTTGTTCCGTGTGCTTTTTCTGAGGTCTTTTTTGGTAAAACTTAACATTCGATCGCCACTTTCCTGCTTAGAAGCTTAGCCACTGCCCACGGGGTGCACCTCAGAGTCTTAAGCATGTTACTTAAGATCCCTCAGAGTCTGGGGCCAGTCTGCCCTCCAGGCCCTACTTCCTGCCTGATGCTCTCCCCCCCCCCCCCCCCCCCAGACGGCTCACGTCCATGTCCTGTCCACGATGACGTTCTCCAGCTGTGTGTTTGCACCTCCCCCATGGCAGTGTTGCTGACGCAGCGTTCCATGGCAGAATGCATTTCTCTTCCATTAAGTGGCTCTTCCCCACTGTTTATACAGACATGCTCAATACTCTCCATACAGCCTGGCCACCCGGATGGGTGGTCTTTCATTTTCCAGTGAACGTTGGGTGAATTTAAGTGGTTTCCTTGCCGCCCAGAGCTATTAGGAGAGCTGGAGTTTTAAGCCAGGCCTCCTGCCATCCTACAAAGCCCGGCCTGACTGTCCTCCTGGAAGCCTTCCTTAGCGGGCAGAGCTACCCTCGCTTTCCCTGGGACTCGAGCGCAGCCAGTTTCTCCTTCTTCACCTATCGATCACGTTATATCCTGTTGCTCTTAGTCCTGGGTCTGTGCCACACCCCATACTCCACCCTAACACTTGATTCCTCAAGTAAGTCCCTAGGCAGCTTGCTTTCCCCTGCATCTGGAACAGTACCTGGCACTCAGCGGGAATGCTGTGTTTGTTTGGACAGATACATGAATGAATGGAGTTTTCTTTCTACATCCTCTAATTCGTGGTTTGGAGGAGCAAAGTACCCTGGTAATTAGGCTACTTAACTCTCCCGTGTGTTGGAAAACATCTCTCTTTTGGTCTATAGAATAAATAGAAAGTGGTAATTATTTTGTCCCATTCCCTCTGCCATCTCATAGAGACAATCACGTGTTTTTTACTACTTGAAGAAAGATGCTTAAAACATTTAATTATGTATGTAAGAGGAATATAATCTTTAGCTGAGTTCTGTCAAACAACAGCTATACCGAGGAGTGGCTTTGAAGATAGGTTAGCTCTCCTTTGATCTATCAGCCTCCCCACCTCCCCGCCCAGCAACTTTAACAACAACATCATCAAAGTAATCATCTTCACCCTGGACAGTTGATGTTCTTCTCTCGCATATGTGAAGTGTCAATAAAGACATCTTGAGAAATCCTTGCTGTTTATCGATCTCCTGTATATGGGCTTCAAGACAAGCCTCCGAGCCTCCCCACGTAGGCTGGTGTCCCGTAGCCACTGCCGTGCCCGCCATGGGGGAGCCTCCTTGTTTATAGGCAGATACGGTGGTAAGATTTCTTTCCTCATTCATTCCTTGGCTTTTTCCCTTCCTCTGTTTCTGTCCCTGTGCTGCCTGTGCCTGGTCTGAAATCCCTCCACTTGACTTTATTCACAGGGCTGCCTTCTGCCTCTGAGCTCAGAACGTCTGGAGGGCCAGACTGACCAGGGTCAGAGCCCGCTTCCCGTGTCCCTCCTTGCTGTCTTTTTTTCTGCTTTCCTCGTCGGGTTACTTAGTTGTAAAACTCTTTTGAGCTGTTTTGGTTTAGGATGTCCTATTCCTGCTTTTTCTTTTACTGTTGAAACTACGGTCAGACTCTTGGTCATCGAGGGCCTTTTTCTTTGCCAGTGAATCATTAACCTTGGGAATAAAAAGAAATCCCCCACATCCAGTCTGAGTCACATCAGTAGGAACGTGGGAATTAAAGCGGGAGCAACCAGGTAGCCAGGTGGACCCCAAGCCTGGAAATACATTTGCACTTTAGGGTGAGAGTCGGGCACACTTCAGCCTTCTCAAAAGGATGCTGTGGGGGAAGCCTTGTCTCAAGCTTTGAAGAGTCCTATTTTGCGGGGGGGGAGGAAAAACATTTTTTAGCTCCTTTGTGGTAAGGTGCTGATTCCTGAATCAACACAACTGTGCTTGATACCAACAAAAGTAGTACTGAGAGAATACTGTGTATGCATCCTGTACAAGGGGAAACTTTGAGCAAGTAACCTATTTGAATATAGTCACATATTTCTTCCTAATTTAACAAATTCTCATCTCGGGTTAGTTTTAGATTTGGGTTGAGGGTTTAAGGACATCCCCACCCTTAAAGGTAGGATATATGCGTCACACATCATGGCATGTGAGGACGCTCCGTAAGAGGGTGGTTTGAACTTGGGGAGCTCATGGAAGTTGAAATGTGCTTCTGTTTCCTCTTTTTAATTTAGAGAGTTTAGAATCTATAGTGCTTAACTGCTTTCCCCATGGGTATTCTGGGGACTCTAAAAATGGTAGGTTCTCTGTGAAGGAAGATTCAAATTCCCACGTGCACACACAAAATTTGCACATAATTTTTGGCATGAAGGGCTTATGGATCCCTGAGAAAGAGTCCCAGTTATAGAGGAATGGTTAACTTGAAGTAATTTTTGAGGCAAGGACACTTTTAGTCTTACTAAATGTGCAAGGCTTTTTTTTTTTTTTTAAAGATTTTCTTTAATTTTAATTTTTTTTAAGAGGAGAGCAGGGGGCGGGGGCGAGGGAGGGGAGGGAAAGAATCTCAAATAGGCTCCAAGCTCAGCACAGAGCCTAATATGGGGCTTAATCTCAGGACCCCTGAGATCATGACCTGCGCCAAAATCAAGAGTCAGATGCTTACCTGACTGAGCCACCCGGACTCCCCTGAAGATTTTATTTTTTGAGTAATCTCTACCTGCAACCCAAAGATCAAGAGTCGCGTGCTCCCCCTACTGAGCCAGCCAGGTACTCCAAGGTACAAGACTTTTTAAGCATAGCCGAGTGGAGTGGTGTGGGCTATAGGCATGGACTCCACAGTAGCCCCTTGGCACTTGCTGCTGGTGATTGAGTCCTACCTTGTTCTGTTCCTCATTTGAAAGGTTGTTGCCCTTGAAAATCTTTGCTCTGGGATGATGATTCATCAACAGGTATTTGGTCATCTAGTACACATTCAGCTTTGTATAGTATACTGTTTCCTCCAGGTCCGTGTTCTGAAAACCAGAAATGCCCCTTCTTTGAACTTTAACTTGTTTTGTCGAATATGGAGTGCATTCTGTATACATAGTACGGTGTCAGGTGGTAGCACAAGAACATGAAAATTAGAACCAGGTTTCTTTTTTTAAGTGATCTTTACATCAAATGTGGGACTCGAACCCAGAATCCTGAGATCAAGAGTCGCAATGCTCCACTGACTGAGCCAGCCAGGCACCCCTAGAACCAGGTTTTGTAAGATGAATGAATGGTAGAGGTAAGAGGTATTAGGTGAAGGGTGGGAAAGAACTAACATTTATTAAGGGATTATACTAGGCACATTACGTGTTTTCTTTAACCTCTACACCCTCCATGTCCTAAATGGAAAATGGGGGCTGGCGAGAGGAACAAAGCCAGAGTTCAGGCCCAGTCGTTTGGACCCTTCTGTTACAGATCGGAGCAGATGGAGGAGTAGGTTAGCGTAGGAAGAGCATGGAGAGGAGCACCTTTGATGGAGTATCCTCAGTAGGTTAGCTTCATGATCTTTATGAAACTTCACTTATCCTCTGTTGATTACCAATCATAATATAAGTTTTTCTCAGTTGGTCTTTTTTCTGCTTGTCTTCTCCATCACTTACCTTCTTATGGGAGGTACAAGGAGGAGCATCAAGGTTATGTAGCATGGCTTTAGAATAGAAATCAAGGACCTGAATTCCGCACATTTCCCCTTGAGTGACCTCATGCATGCCACTTCTAAGCCTTCTTTCTGACACAGACAACTTGGGTGGTCTCTGAGGGGCTTTATGCCTCAGACCCTCCTGTGATTTTGGTGCAGAAAAATCAGTGGAGGAATGCCTTTACTTAGCTTTCAGTCGACAGAGTGGGTCAAGGGGGACCAAAAAAGAGAGCAGGTTTTTAGGTAGAGTCACATTTTCTTTCAATATATGCCTTTTGGGGAGGTTTAATCTGTGTGTTTAGAAACCTGTTGGCCTGGGCTTTTGAATGCTCCAGATGGCTTGCACATACCTGAGTAGCAAGAGAGGCAGAACCTTTGTGTTGTGAGTCTTAGTAATTATTCGGTTAGGGACAAGCTTTTGTAAGTACCTCTCCTCCTTCACACGCCAAGCTCCTCCACAGCCAATTTCCTGTTGGCAAATTCCGTTGTTCTTCTCAAGTTGTCCCAGCAGCCTTTGCTCCCCTCCTTCATTTTGCGTGGAGCTCCATTACAACCCATATTGCATTGCCTTGTAGAGGTTTTCACGCCCATGTGCCCGGCTAGACTGAGTCCCTTAAACACTATTTTAAAGTGTTTGGTAGCACTTTGTTTGGTAGCTCTGTTCTGTTTGGTAGCTCCTCATTAGCACTTGGGCTAATGTATACGAGGTGCTCAGGATGTGGCTGAAACAGAGAGTATCGTCCTTAGCAGGAATGAAAAGGTATCATGTTTAAATTCATCTGAGACTGGGAGAAAAAATCTTTGCTCCCAAGAATCACAAGAATGTCTGGAGAAGTGACTGCTCGTCTGGAGATTCTTAGAAAAAGCGAGTAACAGACACTGGGATCTTAGCCAAAGAATGTGGACTTGTGCTCCTTCATTTTGACTTCATTTGTGCTCTGGTGAGGTCTTCTTTTGCATCAAGTCCGTAGGTGGATTTTACTCAAAGGGCAGGTTTTCCAATAGAAAATCTAGGGAAGGGGCACCTGGGTGGCTCAGTTGGTTAAGTGACTGCCTTCGGCTCAGGTCATGATCCTGGGGTCCTGGGGTCAAGCCCCGTATAGGGCTCCCTGCTCGGCCAGAAGCCTACTTCTCCCTCTCCCACTCCTGCTTGTGTTCCCTCTCACGCTGTCTGTCAAATAAATAAATAAAATCTTAAAAAATCTAGGGAAATCTTTTCAGTTTCTAAACAACTTTATTAGTCTACAAATAAGGCTTTGAAACAGGGGGTATCTTAACCCATGTCTAAAGAAGAGTCTTTACCTCATAAGAAATGGTCCAGAATCCAGAGTAGGAAAAGGTAAGAAGCTCAGGGAAGATGCTAACCTAGAAACCACGGGCTGGTGGGCCTTGGGAACTTGGAGATACTTGTGCAAGCAGCCTTGGAGGTTTGAGACAATATTTGTGATAGGGATCCCAGGGCAAACGTAGGAAGGAAGGAGGATTGAGCTTCCTACTAAGAAGCAAGTAGGGTCCTGGAACTTAGGAAATACAGTTAAGATGCATTTGAATAACTCTACAGGGGGGGAAAAAAGATACTTTAGCTTAAAGTTTCATATTGTTGATAGCACTGTTTCCCATCTAGGTTTAAAAAATTATATAGACATTTTTATAATTACATGCATTAGTCAGCCTTGCTGTGGTAAGAGCTCCGAAAATTCAAAGATTTGCAGCAAACATTAATTTCTAGGTCACGGTATGTGTCAGTGGCTGTGAGTTTGTTGCTATGGCTCTTGTCCACAGGGACTCCATTCTGGAGGCGCAGCCCCCGATGGGACATGCCAGTTTCAAGGCAGAGGAGAGAGAACCGGAGAGCTGGTGGAAGGGTGCGGAGGAGAGAGAACCGGAGAGCTGGTGGAAGGGTGCAGAGGGGAGAGAACCGGACAGCTGGTGGACGGGTGCGGAGGGGAGAGAACCGGACAGCTGGTGGAAGGGGCGGAGGGGAGAGAACCAGAGAGCTGGTGGCAGGGTGCAGAGGCCCTGATACTCTCTGCTCCCATCTGGTGTGTGTGCCGTATTGGCTTGTGTGCCTTTGGCTGGAGCAAGTCACATAGGCAAGCCAAAAGGAGGAGGGGTGGGGGGTGGGGATGTGCCCTCCTGTGGACAGTCACTTGGCAGTAGTCAGAATGTATAATCCTCTTACAGGAGGGAAGCTAATAACTGCAAATGATAGTGCTATCCCCCATATAGTTTGTGTCCTTTCCTTTGTCACTGAACATTCTTACAGTTACATCAGTTCAGACCGATCATTTTAAAATGTTCTAAATACATCTTCTCCCTATTAAGTGTATTTCAATTTTAGATAATTTGGGGGGTTATTTGGGAAACTGACCTCTTGCCAGGGAGTGATGTGGTGGATCGCTGCATGTTTTCAAGTATTCTTCTCGGGTACCTCAGTGCAGGGAGCTCCACTGTATGGACATCATTGCATTAGCTAGAGTCTTCTGGAACAGTTTGAATAATGGGGTGATATTAGGTATCAGGATCTTGTTTCTGAATTTAGTAGACAGGCCTTTAATGTTTGCTGCTTTTCAAAAAAAATTATTGAGATCGAATTCACATACCCTAAAAATCATCTTTTTTAAAGTATACAGTTGAGTGGTTTTTAGTACATTCACAGCATTGTGCATACATCATTACTATCTAATTCCAGAATACTTTTGTCACCGCAAAAAGAAGCCCCATACTCCTTAAGCATTCACTCCCTGTTCTCCCTTCCCTCAAGCCCCTGGCAACCAAAAATCTGTTTTCTGTCTCTATGGATTTGCCTGTTCTGGACATTTCATATGAATGGAATGATACATGTGGTCTTTGATGTCTGGTTTCTTTCACATAATGTTTTGAAGGTTCATTGTTGATGTTTTCTGATATAAACTCTTTAAAATATTTAGGAACTTTACTGTTATTGTGTGTCCCCCGCCCCACCCCTGCATTCTCTTCAAAAGTCTCATCATATCCAGCCTGGTTCCTGGAAAAGTCTGCCATGGGACTGGTATTGGTTTTTGTTTTGTTTTGTTTTTTAATTAATTGATTTATTTTAAAAATTCCAGTATAGGGCGCCTGGGTGGCTCAGTCGGTTAAGCGACTGCCTTTGCCTCAGGTCATGATCCCAGAGTCCTGGGATCGAGTCCTGCATCGGGCTCCCGGCTCAGCGGGGAGCCTGCTTCTCCCTCTGACCCTATCCCCTCTCATGCTGTTTCTCTCTCTCTCTCTCTCTCTCAAATAAATAAATAAATAAAATCTTTAAAAAAAAAAATTCCAGTATAGTTAACATACAGTGTTCTGTTAGTTTCAGGTGTACAATACAGTGATTACTCGGTGCTCATCACAATACGTGTACTCTTAATCCCCTTCACCTATTTCACCCATCGCCCCCACCCCCCACATTCCCTCTGGTAACCATCAGTTTGTTCTCTGTATTTAAGAGTCTGGTTTTTGTTTGTCTCTTTTCTTATTTGTTCATTTGTTTTGTTTCTTAAATTCCACATATAAGTGCAACCATATGGTATTTGTCTTTTTCTGACTAACTAATTTCATTTAGCATTATACCTTCTGGATCCATTCATGTTGATGCAAATGGCAAGATGTCATTCTTTTTTATGGCTAAGTAATATTCCATTGTCTATATATACCACATCTTCTGTATCCATTCATCTATAGGTGGACACTTGGGTTACTTCCGTATTTTGGCTATTGTAAATAATGCTGCTATAAACATAGGGGTGCATATATCTTTTTGACTTAGTGTTTCCATATTCTTTGGGTAAATATCCAGTAGTGGAATTACTGGGTCATATGGTGATTCTATTTTTAATTTTTGGGGACCCTCCATACTATTTTCCACAGTGGGTGCCCCAGTTTGCATTCCCATCAACAATGCACAGAGTTCCTTTTCTCCACATCCTTACCAACACTTGTTGTTTCTTGTGTTTTTGAGTTTAGCCACTCATTTTTTTTTTTTAATTTTATTTATTTATTTGACAGAGAGAGAGTGCATACAAGCAGGGAGAGCAGCAGGCAGAGGGAGAGGGAGAAGCGGGCTCCCCGATGAGCAGGGAGCCTGATGTAGGGCTCAATCCCAGGACCCTGAGATCATGACCTGAGCTGAAGGCAGACACCCAACCGACTGAGCCACCCAGGCACCCTGAGGTTAACCATCCTGACAGGTGTGAGGTGATTATCTCATTATGGTTTTGATTTGCATTTCTCTGGATGATGAGTGATGTTGAACATCTTTTCATGCATCTCTTGGCCATCTGTATGTTTTTTGGAGAAATGTCTGTTCATGTCTTCTGCCCATTTTTAAATTGGATTATTGTTGTTGTTATTATTTTGGGTGTTGTATAAGTTCTTTGTATATTTTGGATATTAACCCTTTATCAGATATATCATTTCCAACTATCTTCTCCCATTTGGTGGGTTGTCTTTTTGTTTTGTTGATGGTTTCTTTTGCTGTGCAAAAGTTTTTTATTTTGGTGTAGTCCCAGTAGTTTAATTTTGCTTTTGTTTCCCTTGCCAAAGGAGACCTATCTGTGAAAATGTTTCTATGACTGATGTCAAAGAAATTACTGCCTATGCTTTCTTCTAGGAAATTTATGGTTTTGGGTCTCATATTAATCCATCTTGAGTTTATTTTTGTGTATGGTATAAGAAAGTGATCCGGTTTTGTTCTTTTGCATGTAGCTGTCCAGTTTTTCCAACACCATTTGTTGAAGAGACTGTCTTGTTCCCATTGCATATTCTTGCGTCCTTTGTCATAGATTAATTGACCGTATAATCATGGGTTTACCTCTGGGCTCTCTATTCTGATCCACCAATGTGTCTATTTTTATGCTAGTACCATACTGTTTTGATTACTATGGCTTTGTCATACATCTTGAAATCTGGGATTGTGATAGCTCCAGCTTTGTTCCTCAAGATTGATTTGCCTGTTTGGGGTCTTTGTGGTTCTGTGCAAGTTTTAGGATTATTTGTTCTAGTTCTGTGAAAAATGCTGTTGATATTTTGCTAGGAATTGCATTAAATCTGTAGGTTGCTTTGGGTAGTATGGGCGTTTTAACAGTATTTGTTCTCCCAGTCCATGAGCATGGAATATTTTTCCATTTGTGTCATCTTCAATTTCTTTCATCAGTGTTTTCTAGTTTTCAGAGAACAGGTCTTTTACCTCCTTGATTAAGTTTATTCGTAGGTATTTAATATTTTTGGTGCAATTATAAATGGGATTGTTTCCTTAATTTCTCTTTCTGCTACTTCATTATTAGTGTATAGAAATGTAACTGCAAAGAAGTTTCACTTCTTAGGAACTTTACTTTTTTTTAAGATTAAAAAAAATTATTTGAGAGAGAAAGAGGGAGAGAGAGGGAGGGTGGGGGGGGGCGGGGAGAGAATCTCCCGCAGACCCTGCGCCAGGAGCCGATCCCGACGCGGAGCTCAATCTCACGACCCTGAGATCATGACCTGAGCCAAAACCAAGAGTCGGATGCTCAACCGATTGAGCCACCCACACACCCCTTAGGAACTTTACTTTTATTTCTTTATTTTACTTAGCGATTTTAATGGAATGGCTGATACCAATTCATTACCAATGAATGATACCAATAAGCATTTTGGTAGTTGTACAAGGACATGATTATATCCAACAATGATTATATAATCAGTTAATGTAATAAATTGCATTAATACATTTCCTAGTATTAAATTATTCTTGATTTCCTTGAACATATTTGACTTGATCCTGGAATATTCTTCTTTTTAAAAATTGTTTTAATACACCACTTGCTGTTAACTTTATTGACAGTGTTTACGCTTACTATCTAATTTCCTTTTCTGTCCTAATATTTTGATATCAAATATAATTAATCCTCATAAAATGATTTAAAAGGTTTCTCCATTTTTTAAAAGTATGTGTCTTAGGGCGCCTGGGTGGCTCAGTTGGTTGAGCGGCTGCCTTCGGCTCAGGTCATGATCCTGGGGTCCCGGGATCGAGTCCCGCATCGGGCTCCCTGCTCGGCAGGGGGTCTGCTTCTCCCTCTGACCCTCCCTCCTCTCATGTGCTCTCTCTCATTCTCTCTCTCTCAAATAAATAAATAAAATCTTTAAAAAAAAAAAAAAGTATGTGTCTTAGAGTATTTGAATAAAACAGAACTTACCCCGGGGCGCCTGGGTGGCTCAGCTGGTTAAGCAGCTGCCTTCGGCTCAGGTCGTGATCCTGGAGTCCCGGGATCGAGTCCCACATCGGGCTCCCTGCTCGGCGGGGAGCCTGCTTCTCCCTCTCCCTCCACTGCTCCCCCTGCTTGTGCTCTCTCTCTCTGTCAAATAAATAAAATCTTTAAAAAAAAAAAAACAGAACTTACTCCTTGATGTTCAGTGGAGCTCAGCTGTACAACAATGGGGCTTAGCTTACCTGTCAGTAAAAGTTCTCTGACAACAGTCCTGTGCTTATTTATTTAGATTTTCTACCTCAACTAAATTTCATTTTGGCCATGTATTTTTCTAAAAAGGCATCTATCTCCTATAGACTTAGAAGTTTATTGGCTTAGTTATTTATAGCATATCCTTATAATTTATAATAATACATAGAGGTAAAATTTAAATAGTTATTGTCTACTCCCCTCCCACACTCCCTTCTGTATGGATCAGGTTTCCTAAGTTACTTTATCTGACTCATCTTTTAGAAGGCTTGTAGTTTTTACTTCCTTCCATTTTCAATTTATACTTTAACTTTTTTATTCCCTCTTGCAGTTTTGACTTTTTTTCTTTAATAGGAGCACAAAGTAAATGTGGCCTAAAGTGTTCTATTTCATGGGGTGAATCTTTTTCAAATACATATATTTATCTGCTCTTGAGGAGTGTGCTAGTTTCTTTGTGTTTTTGTCGTCTTGGGTCTGAACGATGAATTAACATCGGCTGGGTATATTTTTAGGTTTTCTTGTGTCTAATGAGGTAATGCAGGCATGCCATTTGCCTCCTCTCAGAACAAGTGAATTATTGGATCTCTTCTGTTTCTCCATGATGTTAGAATTGTCTTCTTGGATCTTAGGTTGAGTTGAGTAATCAGTTGACAGTTGCTCTTTCTTTTCCATTCTCTGGGTTGTTAAGTTAGTATCTGGAGAATGGAAAGAGGGAGAAAGCAAAGGTGCATCTGCCCAGATCATGGAGTTTATCTAGGAGTCTAGATTTGTAATGTTTAAATGAGTGTGTAACATTCCTATTAATGTAAACACGATCATTTCCTGATTATTGAGCCCTTGGGATTTTTCCAGGGTTCACTGTGTTCTTTGCTCTGTTATGAGCATCTTTGAACAGAACATTTTGGGGATTTTCCCTTTGAATGTATTCTCTAAAGTGGGCTTAAATTCAACTTTACAGCAAAGTCAACAATCAAGAGTGTTCTGTTCACTTTGTGTAGGACATATTCATTCTTCAAGCATCTCCTGCGTGCTTGGCAGGAGGGAGGTACAAATGGAGACAAGTCAGGTACGGTATGTGCCTTCTCCCCTTCGGTATAAGGATGCCTTATGTCAAGCTCTTCTGAAACTAGATCATCATGTTGCCCACATTCCCCTAATAGTATCAAAAAGAGAAGTTAGAGTATTTAAGCATGACTTTTTTTTTTTAAGATTTTATTTTAGTCACCCAGTGCTCATCACAAGTGCCCTCCTTAATAATCCCCATCACCTATTTCACCCATCCCCCACACACCTCTGTCTGGTAACCATTAGTTCTCTATAGTTAAGAGTCTGTTTCTTGATTTGTCTCTCTTTTTTTTTCCCCCCCTAAGCATGACTTTTAAAAAATGAAATCCGTATTGGCTCCTAATGTATACCACTTTCTTTTCATAAACCCTGTGTATAACGTAATATAGAATTTTGCCAATGACTTATGTTAATTTAATAATCTATCTCGTGGCTGGCTGACTACAATGGTAGGTCTAATAACTGAAAGTCTTTGAACCAGAGGGGTTTCTGAAGCAGCTTATGTATGTGTTTCTCTTCCTAGGTAGAAAGGGGTTGAGGGGGGAGAAGAAATTCACTTATAACTGAAACCTGCATAAGTGAGAATTGATATTTTGGAACAATGAGGAGTTTTCATTTATTTATCAAGTATGTAGTTGTAATTTTCACAAGGGTTACTGTAGCTATAGTAAAATCATTAAGGAAAGTGTATTTGAGGCACCAACAATGACTCTTGATACAATTTTTATTTTCAACAGCATTTATTAAGTATCTGTTGTGAACCCAGCCCCATAGTTTCTAGGGGGATTCAAGAAAACTTGCAGACAAGTTGATTTCACTTTTTTTTAGCACCCACTCTGTTCCAGGCACGGTTCCAGTTGCTTCCATATACTAACTCACTCAATCCCATTATACCCATTTTATAAATGAGGAAACTAGGGCATGGAGAGATTTAAGAAACTTGCTGAAGTCACACAGCTTGTAAATAGTGGAACTGGACTTCAGAACTGCCTAGTCATTGCTAAGCTCAGTTTATTTATTGAGTCCCTGCTATTGGCAAGGGGTTGAGTTGGATTATTTCTAAGACTCATTCATTTATCAGGTACTTACTGAGTACCTACTATATGCCAGAGGATAGCGGAATAAATAAGACAAAAGTCTCTACTCTTGTCAGTCAGTCAGTCAGTACATAATAAGTTTTCAGATAGTGATAGTCTTTGACTAACATAAAGCCAGGGAAGGGGCTGGAAAGTGATAGAGGGGTGCAGGGATATTTTTAGATTTTGTGGGCTGAGAAAGCCTGAGTCGTGTCATTTGAGCAGAAACCTATTTGAAGAGAGAAGCCAACCACATGGAATGTGAGGGGAGAGGAGTGATCCAGGTAGAGCGGGCAGCAAATACGGAAGCCCTGAGGCCTAAATGAGCCAAGACTTGTGCATCTGGAGCAGGATGAGCTAGGGGGAGAATGTCAAGGATGAGGTCAGGGAGAGTGATGAGGTCCCATTGGCCCTATGGGTTATGGGGTGGAGTTTGGATTTGATTCTGAATGCGATTGGATGTCTTTGAGAGTTTTGAGCAGGAGAGTGACATGCTTTGATTTTTCAAAGAGCTCTCTGGCTGCAGGGTAGAAGCCTGACTATAGGGTAGTGAAAATGAAACAGGAGGCTTTTGTGTTGAGCCAAGGTTTCTCTCACTTCTTGCATTCTGTAATTCATGTTGGTCAGAAAGGTGCTGCCGTTCCACAGCACCTGCTCTAGAACTTAGGTCTCTTAGCGAAGCACACCTCCTGCTAGAGGACTCTGATCCCTGACCTTTTCCTCCTAAGATTCTCATATTTTCCTTCCACCTTTACTTCTCTTGGGGACTGTATCTTGAGGCGGAGTCACTTGGGGCATAACTTGTATTAAGACCCTCAGGGAAATGTTAGCTTTCCTTGATTGGCTTTAAAAACAGAAGCTTTGTGTTTACCCAGAAGGATTTATGGCCAGATAATGGAGCTATGGGGTGTTGTTGGGTTGGAAAAAGCCACACAAAAAGCATACGGCTTGATAAGAACCTTGAACTCAGAACTAGAAACCTGGGTTCAGCTCTTAGCATAGCGATGACTAGCTTCATTTGGACTCGATACCTGACCTTTCGGAGTTTGCCTCCTTCTCAGTAGAGACGTTATCTGTCTTGCTAACCTCACAAGGCTGCCCTGAGCTGCGATGAAATAAGAACATGGAAGCATTGTGTACATGTGTGCCATGGAAAGCCCAGCTGGCGGGGTCCAGTTTTAGGAAATTGTAGACATTTGTAAGTCACTGGCTATTTGTATGTGCTTACGTAATGGCCCGTGAAACACCTGATAGTAAGGGTGGGAGCGTTTCCCTGGTCACACAGTTCTTTTTTTTTTTTTTTTTTTTTAAAGATTTTATTTATTTGATAGAGAGAGACACAGCGAGAGAGGGAACACAAGCAGGGGGAGTGGGAGAGGGAGAAGCAGGCTTCCCGCCGAGCAGGGAGCCCAATGCGGCGCTCGATCCCAGGACTCTGGGATCATGACCTGAGCCGAAGGCAGACGCTTAATGACTGAGCCACCCAGGTGCCCCCCTGGTCACACAGTTCTAGGTGGAAAGACTCTTCAGTGTGATAAGATCTGTTTGCCTGACTCTTCCCTCCCCTCGCCCCACCCCAGTGACCTGACTTGAGAACAAGTTAACTTCCCGCTGTCTGGCCGAGACATCTCCAACCTTTGTGTGAGCTCTTTTTGGAAAGTTATTGGCAGAGGTCCCCAGAGCAAAGGTCAGGTGAGTTGGCTTGGAGCCATTGGGAGACCGGCACACAGACAGACAGACACGCGTACACATACACACACACACACACACACACACACAGGTAAACGAGGCACAGTCATAGTTGTTGGGGACTTGCGGTGTTTGTGGATGTTACATATATAAATAAATGATTAGAACTGTGAAAACTGCTTCAGTGGGAGTATCTTCAAAGAACTGAGAAGATTGACTAATTTTGTCAGGGGGCAAATCAAGGAAGGATTCCAAGAGGAGGGGGCATTTGAGCAGATTCCAGTGAGATACTTGGAGACCACTACGTAAGAAAGACGGGTGGCTTTGCAAGCAAAGGTGAGGGGTATGAAACAGCATGGTGGGTTCTGGAATGGATGCCATGAGAAACAAGGCTGGTAAGATCCTTCAAGGCCAGACGGTGCAGAGCTGCTGTGGGTGGCTTAGCTGACTAAAGATTTTGAGTTCTTCCTTTCTCTTGTGCGGTGTTCAGCCATGGCTAGAGCTGATTTGAGGCCCCACGTGCTAGTGTTGATGAAATGTAAGCAAGGCTGGGCCCCTGCAATGCCTAGCGTGGTGCCTTGCCTGAGGTCGGTGTTTAAACATTACGTACTGAAATGAGGGAGACACGATGGTGATCACGGAGTTCCAGAGGCGATGTCCTTGCAGACCCCCAGGCCCTGGGGCGCGGACAGTGCATGCCCAGTGGTGTCTGTCTGCTGACAGAGTGGTCAGATCAGCTGGACCCTGCTGCTGATGACCCTGCAGTCCTGTCTGCACTGAGGGCAGCTGCTGTGGGGTTTGACCAGCCCCCCGGCTGGGGAGAAGCGGAGAGTGGGGTCTCTTCCCACAGGTATCTTCTGTGAAAATGGTATCCATTCAGTAACTAAAATATTTTTGACATTGCGTAAATATGCATGTGATTAAATTCTCTGCAGTCAGTAGAAATGGAGACAAACGAAGGTGCCTTATCTGTTTACTTTCCGTCATCCACTGAGTGGGGGGGACATTGCCCTTGACTCCAGACCATACTTCCCTCTACCTTGTCACAGCCCTCTTCCCAGATGTCCCATGATCAGCTAGAGCTCATGGATGTGACTGCTGGGTTGACCTCTCATTTTCTCTGTGTTCTCTTATCTGGGAGCTAAGTCAAATCCAACCTACATACAAGAAGAGGATTCAGGGAAAGCATCTCCCCACCTCTGACATGTGATCTGATGACCTGTGATCAGATGACCTGTGATCGGATGGCCAAGAATGTTTCCAAGGCTTTTTCCATGGTGTCCTGTCACTTTCTTGCCTTATTCCTGTCTTTGCCTCCTGATGAATTTACGGTGACATGCAGATGCGTTCACATCTACTGCTAGACAGGGCTTTGTCTGTTATTAAACCTAAAAACCAAAAAAGGTAAGACTGCAACTTTTTTGGATATTGTAGGAACGTAACTTAATCAAGTGACTTCCTCCTAAGGCCTAAAGAGAAAGAGGTCCATAATTCAAAAAATTTTTCCTTCTCTTTCCTTTCTGGCATTTGTACCTCTTCCCCCCCCCACCCCGTAAAGCTTTTATATTGTGGACATATCTACACATACACAAAAGAGGAGGGAACTGGTGTCATGAACTTGCAAGTCCCAGCTTCAGCAGTTAGCAACTTCGGGGCATATCTTGTATCATTTATATCTCCGTCTACGTATCCTTCATTATTTTGAAGCAAATATCACACATCCTGTCATTTCATCCATGAATATTTTATTTTTTTATTTTTATTTTTTTAAAGATTTTATTTATTTATTTGAGAGAGAGAATGAGAGAGAGAGCATGAGAGGGGGGAGGGCCAGAGGGAGAAGCAGACTCCCCGCAGAGCAGGGAGCCCGATGCGGGACTCGATCCAGGGACTCCAGGATCACGACCTGAGCCGAAGGCAGTCGCTTAACCAACTGAGCCACCCAGGCGCCCCTCATCCATGAATATTTTAGCATATATTCCTAAGAGATAAAGACTTTGTAAAATCATAATACTTTTATTATCATGCCTGATAATTCCTTAATATCATCAAATAACTGATCAATATTCAAATTTCCCAAATATCACAAAATCTGTTAACATTTTGTTTTAATCAGGATCTGCTACAGTTGTTATAATAGGTCTCTTGAATTGCTTTGTATCTCTAGGTGCTTCTCTGTCTTTTTTTTTCCTCCTTGCAGTTCATTTATTGAAGAAACTGGGTCCTTGGTTCTCTTTAATTTCACACAGCGTGGGTTCTGCTGATTGCATCCTTATAGTATGGTTTAACATCTCCCTCACTCCTCTGTATTTCCTACAAATTGGTGTTGTGTCTAGAGATTTGTTCAGGATTCAGATCCAGTTTTTGGACAAGCATGCTTTTTAGGTGGCGGTGTGAACTTCTTTCAGGAGGCACGTCATGTTTACTTGTCTCTTTGTGATGGTTGATTGAGTTTTTAAATGTGCCAAGTATTTAAGAGGGTTCAGATCTGTTAATGTTTCCCTGGGCCCAGGTGGTGGTCTTGAGAAAGGGGGAGAAAGAGAATGCTCTTGTGGTGTGCTCCTGGCATTCTCTCTCCGTTGAAGTCTGAAGATGGTGGGGGCTGTTAGGTTCTCTGTCCCTGAGCTGTGTGCATCTTGGAGGTTCCTTCAGTGCTTGCTGGAAGATGAGTTGGCATGAATTTGGCGCAGAGCACTCCCATAGTTTGTTTCCCTCAGCCCCAGAAGACCTGTGCACTCAAGAAACACTTAGTAGGGAGAGGCTCAGTTTCTTTGAACGTTTACTTTTGTATGTAGAGGTGTTTCTTGGTTTGGCTACACAAGGCACTTTTGCTGATGTTCTCCAGACAGTGTGTTTTCATTTAATTGTAAGGTGACTCTTTCCTTCTTTCAGGATCTCATTTTGCCCAACGGTGGTACTCCAGCAGGTACTTCGAGTCCAGCTTCTTCATCTTCCCTTCTCAACAGACTTCAGCTTGATGATGACATCGATGGCGAGACCAGAGATCTCTTTGTCACAGTTGACGACCCCAAGAAGCATGTCTGTACGATGGAGACCTACATTACGTATAGGATCACCACCAAAGTAGGTCCCTTCATTATCTTCTGCCCCTGTTGAATGGTCTTGGTGAACTGGAGACCTGCCACCTGATTCCTGCCTTGGTTTCTCCCTCCCTTTGTAGGACTCGGTTCACCTTCATTCCAATGGTGGGTGTGGCTTTTTGAGAGACTAGATGTATTCAGATTAAAAGGATTCTATGTGAATTTTTTCCTTTAAAATGAAGGAGAAATTGTGACTATAGTCTTTCAAATAAAACATTTAATCCCTCTACTTTCATTATTTTTGGTCATAATACTATTAGCAAGTTAATATCACATTACTATTGAAATTTATGCATCATTGTATCATCCTAAATCTCTGGTGAGACCATGGTTGTAATTTGGTGTAATTGGAATGGATCATAGGGGGAGCGAAGTAAGAGAAGGATGGGAATGAAGGTTGATTGCCTTTCTGCTATGGGCCACATGGGTAGTGAAGCAGGGGGCTGAGAATGACTGGCTTAATGTTCACACCGACCCTCAAAGGTAGATCTTGTGGTTACAGTTTTAGAGATCAGGAAACTGAAGAAGAAACTTTAAGTAACTTGTTCATGGTTACAAAGTTGGTAACCAGGATTCTAACTTGAATTTTTAAGGACTGTCAGTCCAACATTTTTATTTCCAAACCCATACTCTTTAACCTAATTCCACTTATTGTATTTTTTTTTTAATTTTATTTAATTATTTGTCAGAGAGAGAGAGAGAGAAAGAGCACAAGCAGGGGGAGCGGCAGGCAGAGGGAGAAGCAGGCTCCCTGCTGAGCAAGGAGCCCGATGGGGAACTCGATCCCAGGATCCTGGGATCATGACCTTAACCAACTGAGCCACCCAGGCATTCCAACCTAATTCCACTTATAAAAGAATAACTTTAATGTGTCATTTTTTACTTTGGAAAATTATTTTCTCAATATTTAAAGTAGCATTACAATTTTAGGTTTTGAGCAGGGTTTCTCATCCTTGGCAGCAATGACTTTTTAGATTGAATAATTCTTTGTTGTAGGGGGTGTCCTCTGCACTGTAGGGTGTTTACCAGCACCCCGACCTCTACCCACTAGATGCCAGTAGTACCCCCCCCCCCCAGCCCTCGGTGGAGACAACCAAAATTGTTTCCAGACATTGCCAAATATTCCCTGGGGGGACAGTGTTACTCCTGGTTGAGAATCACTGATCCAGAGGAAGAATAACAATATTTACACTATTAGGAGAAAGTATACACGATCACTTTACATATATTAATCTATGTGTATACTTCTAACTTGTGTTACTTGATTACCAATTTATTATAAAAGGATATGGTAAAAAAGAAGCCCAAAATGGAGTCGCTTGCCCCCCACTACAGCAAACCAAGACTGATTCACAGTTTCAACCTATCCTAGAGTCATCACTTTGTATTTTTGAATAAAGAAAGTGTTTTATTCAGGAAACCATCCTGTTTGTGATATCCCCCCTCCACCACAGGCCACATGATGAAGGATTTACAGATATTTTTAGAAGTTTTAATAGATTGAGGGCACCTTGGTGGATGGTATTAAGAGAGATATTTATGAACATCTCTTCTGTGCCTTTTCTCTTTTTCATTGCAGAAGTTAATTTTTCACCTGAAAATTTAGTAGGTTCTGTAAACTCAAATTTTGTTTCTTCATCTTTTATTGGATGACAGTGCTGTATTTTAAAAATTATGCAAGTATTATAAATGCTTTATTGTGAACAATAAAGTAAATGATGATAAAGACCAAATACAAGTCTTCCTTAGCCTTCCTCACTTATGTTGTTCTCGCCAAAAGCAACCATTGCTAAAACTTGGCGTATGTCCTTCCCATTCTTTTTTTGTGTTCACATATGCACATACATAGTTAAAATATATATAATTCAGATTTCTGTAATTTTTTTTTTTAAAGATTTTATTTATTTATCTGTCAGAGAGAGAGAAAGCACCAGCAGGGGGAGAAGCGGGCTCCCTGCTCGTGGGACTCTATCCCAGGATCCTGGGATCATGACCTGAGCCGAAGGCAGACGCCACCCAGGCCCCTCTGTAATATTGTTTTCTAACCTTCCCCTCTACAGTATTTTTGAAGACCTTTCCATGTTCATATGAATAGAGAGCTTAGGTTTTCAATATCTGCCTAATTATTTATGCAGTGATTATACAGTATCTTTTCTCTATGGACATGTAAGCCTTTCTCAGATATTTCTTTGATATTCCTACCCCGTCCTTTCTGCATCTGGTTCACATTTGAAAACTTGTCTGTGTATGTGTGCACACGCACGTGCACGCACGCCGTCTTCCACCATCCCCCGGGGCCCCTGGGTCCCTGCTTCCCAGGCATTGGGCTAGGCACTTAGATGTATGTTAAATCCTCAGAGGTCCTAGGTTGATACCTGTATTCCCATGAATTATTTCCACTCCCTCCCCCTCCCGCCCCCAGGGTCAACTTATTTTTTTACCCTGTGGTCAGCGAAATGCAAAACCTGTTTTTCTTGAATTTATGCTCCAAAGAGCTGAAGGACAAGGTGACTGCTTCCCTGGCACAGACGTGCTTGCTTACCTGCACATTTTGCCACCCCCCCCCCCCCTGATTCCTCTGCTCTTCTGTGGGCCTCCCCTGCCTCGCCCTCCTCCCGCAATGCTAATCCCGCAGGACCTCTGTTCTCCGAGTCACAGGCTGACACACGTGCTCTCCTGTGCCTCTTCTCTTTCCTTCCTTCCTCCCTCTTTCCCCCCAGTGTTCTTGTTTCTGTCCCTTCTTCCTGGGGTTGATATCCTATAAGTCAGAACTTCTCCCACTTCCGATTCCACATTTTCCCTTGGCTGGGATACCACCACCTCTTGGTGAACTCGTTGCAGAATTAAGTTTTACTTCAAACTGGAGTCCTTTTCTTTTCCCATTGCAGGTAGCGACGCCAGGTTTAATATTCTTGGGGGTGCATTTGGGACCTTCTTTCTGAACATCGCAGTAAAGCATAGCTACACATCCCTAGGTAGCGACACAGCCTGTGGTGTGTGGGCATGAGAGGGAGAGGACACACAGAACACGGGGTCTCACACACCGATCTTGCCCGGGGGCCCCCCGCTTCTGCTGTGGTTCTCTAGAAGAGTTAATGGTCACAGGAAGAGATTGTGCAAATAGTTTATTTCTTTGAGCTTTGACTCCCCTGTCCTAATTCAGATTTCTGATGACCAAAGCTGGACAAAGTACAGAGCTGCTTTTGCCTGAGCTAAAATGAACCTAGGGCTGAGAGCCAGTGTGGGCAAAGCATTCTCTACCCAAATCTAAGTCATGGGTGTCTTTCCTCTCTAGTGGTGGGGGGTCAGCCCAGCCTCCTCAGGGCAGGCGGACCCTGGCTCTTTTCTCTGCGGGCTCCTAGAAAGTATCATCATCATAATAGCTAATTACTGAGCACTTACCATATGCTTGTACTTTTGGTCATAGAAACCTTTTCTTTTATATAAGTAATATGAGCTTATTGTAGAGAAGCTAGCAAACTCAAGGAAGCTAAAACAATAAAATAAAAGAACACCAATAAGCTCACCAGCCAGAAATAATCATCTATAAATTTCTGAACTGTTGGTCTCTGTCCATTTACAAAAATGAGTATTTTGTATACTGCCCATTCACTTCATGTGTTGGGCATCTTTCTGTGCTAGTAAATGCCAGCAAGCATACCTTTATGTTATCATTTTTTTTTAAAGATTTATTTATTTACTGGAGAGGGGGCGAGGGCTGGGGGGGGGGGGGGGGGGAGGGGCAGAGGGAGAGAGAGAACCTCAAGCAGACTCCCTACTGAGCGCAGAGCCTGACTGTGCTATCATTTTCTAAGACTGCGACAGTGTTCTGCTATATGGATGAGCCATCAGTTTATTTTGTGCTTTAAATATATTGTCAGTTAATCCTCACACTCAATGAGGCAGGTACTGGTGGTGGTTTTCCTTTGCGGATGAGGAAGCTTGAGACACAGACCTACTAAGAGAGTTACTCCAAAACATGCAACTGATACGTGGCGGAGCTAGGACTTGAATCCGGATCTGTCTGTGGCCGTTCTTCCAACAAGGTGTGATTTTCAAGAGAGGGATGCTTCTGCCCCGCTGCCCCCAGCACTGTGCTCGGTCTACTGCCTGGCCTTTAGGAGCCATCCTCCTTCCTGTCTCTTACCCCACCTCCTGAGTAATCCCAAGTCTTACGCCACAACTAGCTCCTCTTTTTAGATGCCTCTGTGGCTAAACACCACTCAGAGGTCAAGGATGCATAAGGATTACAAAGCGAACGTTTAGATTTGATGACAAGAAGGTTGTGGATGACTGCGGTGGGCGCAGTCCCACTGGGGTGCTGGGCAGAAGCCGGTGTGCTGTGGGGTTTGAGTGAGTGAGCAGGAAGACGAGACATGAGTGTTGGTGGTTTGGCCGTGAAGTGAGAACAGGAACTGGAGGAAGTGTGGATTTGGGCTGGAGGGCGGACTTTTTGTTTGGGGTTTTAAGGATGGACAGGACTTGTGTGAGCGCCCAGAGGCCAGTGTTGCTAGAGAAGGAGACGTTAAGGTGAGACTAGAGGAGGATGGAAGCCGCTGAGCAGAGGCGAGGGGAGTAGCCTGAGCAGAGGTGGAGGTAGCTCAAGCCTCCGATGGGGGAGGCGTACTTCTTCCATTGTTTCTAGAGGTAGAGGGGAAGTTTTTGTTTTACTTTGTTTTGTTCTTTGTGGCAGGAAGTTGAGGGTTCTGTGCTTCTAGCTGCAGTTTTCTCTAGGAATAGATGATGAGGTCTTCTGCTAAGAGCGAACAGGAGGTTTCGATGTGAGGCTGGGAGGTTTTCAGGACTTCTACAGGCTTTGCATTAACCGATGTGGAAAATGAAGGAGAGAGTTGACAGAGGAAGTATGAGAAGATCGCTTGGCAATGTTGAGGGTCCAGTGGGAGATTTTAGTGTGTCAGTTAGTGTGTTTGCCTGTTTTGTTTTCCCTCCAGGAGTGTGCTCACACACGCGTGTGGCCGAGCAGGAAGTGCACGGTTGCATTTTTGCCAGAGTCGTGCGGATGGACAGTAGGGGAAGGGACGTTTAGGATATTGGCAAATAAGAGGTAGATGTGATGGGTTATGGAATTGATGGAGAATAAGGAAGGAAATAAAGATAGGATTGGACAGAATGCCATGGAACTGTAGGTTCCAAGAGGCTGAAAAACCAGGGGTCTTGGGAAGTGGAAAAGTCTGAAATACAGGAGGTGCTGGTTGGAGAGAAGGAGGTCTGACTTTCTGCCAGATGACAGCCTGAGGGAGGCAACGGGAATGGAAGGAGATGCTCTTGGCTCAGAGGTGGGTGTTGTGTGTGCAAACTCACAGATCTCGAGGGCACCCAGCTTATGGAGGGGCTTTGGAGAGGAAGCCCCTTTGGCACTGGAATCCTCTGGGAATCAGGAAAATGATGGGGTGTCAGTAGATGACAGGTGTGAGAGGGACAGAGATGTAGATATCTTGATGGCATGAGCCTCAGAAAGGTTTTCACAGGGCCGTGGAGCAGTGGAGGTGAGGAGCAGTGCGGAATGAGGGGGATATCAACAGCAACTCTTGGTCTTGGAGAGTGGGGCAGAGTTGGCGAGATGTGAGAAAACGAGCAGCTTTCCACCTGCCGGGACAGCAAGGAGGCTGTAGTCTCCTGGGAGAGTCGGCTTTCAGAATCTGAATAGCTGGAAGAACTATAGAAATTTATTAATTATGGAATGGGTGTTCTAGAAGGCTTGGTCTAAAGCTCCGAGAAAGGAAGCTCTGAGGAGCATGAGGAGAGACTAGAAGCCTCTCTGGTCATCATTCTCAGGCGTTCTCTTAGGGTAGCAGTGTTCTGAAGCAGAATGAGATTAGCTGGCTAATATTTGACAAGGGAAGAGGAGGTCCCTTTTGTGGGGAAGGGGGGTGGGTGTCACTCAGACTTCACAGGATTCGGTTGTGGCCTGGACAGATGGCACTTCTGATGAAGACCAAATCTCTCTAGAGTGAACTGGTTGTAAATTTTAGATTGAATGGAAATTCTTTGGAAGGGCTCCAGGCCACAGTAGTTAGGCACATCAGCTCCTGGGGAATAAGAGTTCTTCTGTGGTTAAGGTGAGGCCCAATGGACAGGTGCTCTGCTGGCTGATTGATTGCCCTGTGGCTCTGTGCTAGGTCTTCTAAAGTGTTGAATTTACCCAAAGAATAAAAATTAAAAAAAATTTTTTTTTAAATTGGCAGGGGTGCCTGGAGATATTCATATGGAGTGATGGCAAAAATGAATATTCTTTATTACAGCTCTTGTGCTCAGTTACTTATTTGTAGATCTGGCTTTAGGTGTGTCCCCATGACCTTGTGATCTTGTGGGGCATTCTGGATTATGGATCATGGTGTGGAAGGACCCAGAACAAAACAGTGTAGTGGTTGTCTCTGATTATGGAATTGTGGGTGTGCACTTTTCTCTTCTTATTGTTATTAGAAAATAGAGCTTTGCTTTATTTTCCTTACTCAGTTAGACCCTGAATTTCACAGAGGAAAAATTTACTACAGAGTCATAGTTGGAGTTTTATTGGCCTGCATATTTTATGAGTACTGTTGAGTCTTATAACTGACTGGGTTTCTCTCCAGAAATTCACAGTAATGTCTGTGGCCCAGTTTTAGCAAGTGTGCAGAATTCTATGGTGAGTGTCTTTTGCTAGCCTCATTCCTGGCTCTACTGTCTCTCTCTGTCCTTGTTTTTTCTTGATCTTTCTCACCTACTTCTAATTTATGTCATTTAATATTATTTCATGTAGCTCTGTATCTTTTCTAGAACAAATTGTGGTGAAAGTAAGTAAAACAAATACTGGGTCAAAGAGTGTGAGCATCCTTCTGCTTCATGATGATTTTTTTTTACCTTATTGCTTTCCAAAGCATCGAACAAATTTTTATTTAATCCATTATGTCCGTAAAGGAGCTTTTAAAAAATAAACAATTTTTTGGTGTGACTATGAAAGTATCATATGAGAATTGTAGAACATTTTAAAATAAGGATGAGTATAAAGAGGACAGTTGTCATTATGAGTTCTAGATTTTTCCTAACCTTTTATATCCACATTTTTAACACTAATGAAATCATAATGTATGTGCAATTAATTTTAAATCTTTCTGTTTTCTCTTAAAAGTATATTAAAGCATATTTGTTATTAGAGATGTCTTGTGGGGTGCCTGCGTGGCTCAGTCGGTTGAGTGTCTGCTTTCAGCTCAGTTCATAATCCCAGGGTTCTGGGATTGAGCCCTTGCTCAGCGGGGAGCCTGCTTCTCCCTCTGCCTGCTGCTCCCCCTGCTTGTGCTCGTGCTCTCTCTCTCTCTGTCAAATAAATAAATAAATAAAAATCTTAAAAAAAAAGAGAGATGTCTTATGACACGATTACCAATAAGCCATAGAATAAAAATACAATAATTTACCTGTTTTTATTGTTGAACATTTAGATTGCTTTGATTCCTTTGCTATTTTACATAGTATTGCGGTGAACATCATTATACAGATATGTTTGCCACAGTTTAAAAAGTATTTTCTAATGGCAGATCTCTAGAAGTAGAATAGCAGTAATTAAAGATGTAAATAAATAAATGATAAATAAAGGAGGGAACACAGGTGAATATTTTTAAAAGCTTGCAATGGGGACAGCCTTCTTATGCATGACACCCAAAAATATAAAGGGAAAAAAATGGCTGAATTAAAAAAATATATACCTGGGAAACCCTTTGGAAATTATGATAGATAAATGGCTATAAAGAATTTCCACAAATGAAACAGACTTTTAAAGACAATGAAAAGACAATTTAAAAAAGAGACTTCTCACAAAAGAAAAATCTGTAGCTAACAAATATTTCATAGGATGTTCAACCCCAGTAGTCATTAAAAAAACAAAGATGATGTATTATTTTTTAATTATAAGTCCATCAAAGATAACCACTGGTGATGAGAATATGTGATAAGAATATAAGTTGATATATTTCTAGAAGCAGGCTGTTAATTCAAAATACATGTACCCTTGAGCACCTGGGTGGCTCAGTCAGTTAAGCATCTACTCTTGATTTCAGCTCAGGTCGTGATCTCAGCATTGTGGGATGGAACCCCCACCTGTTTGGCTCTGTGCTGGGCATGGAGCCTGCTTGGGATTCTCTCTCTCCCTCTCCCATGTTGTTACCACCCCCCCAACTCATGTGTGTGCACGCTCTCTTTCTCAAAAAGAAGAAAAGAAAACCACTAATAAATTATAAAGATCGAACATTTTGTAAAAAAAAAAAAAATACACCACACACACACTCTTTTATCCAGTAATTCAGTCTTTAGGAATTTGAGTTTTATCAAACAGATACCCGATGGTGTTTACTACAGCATTGTTTATTGATTGAAAGATTGGCAACAACTTAAGTGAGGATTTGGTTTTGTTGTTATATATCCATCCAGTGGAATATTTTTTATGTGTTAAAAATAATCATGTAGATTTGAATTACTGACAGAAAGATACTTAAGAGTTGTTAGAAATTTAGAAAATATGAGTGAGTGAATGGATATGCATAGAAAGAATATGGAAAGATATAACCATAATATTTATAGTGTTTTTTCTCTATTTAGAGGGATTATGACTGATCTTTATTTTTCCTGAAGTTTAAAAAAAATTTTTTATTTATTTGAGAGAGACAGAGACAGAGTGTGCATGCATGTGCTAGTTAGGGGAGGGGCAGAGAGAAAGAGAGAGAATCCCAAGCAGACTCTGCACCAAGCGTGGAGCCCCACGCAGAGCTCGATCCCACGACCCTGAGATCATGACTGGAGTTGAAACCACGAGTCAGACTCTTAACCAACTGAGCCACCCAGGCGCCCCTTCGCCGAAGTTTTAAAGTAAGTATGTTTCACCTGAATAAGTAGAAGGGGGGAAAAAGCCAGTTCCCTCAAAGTAAAGTTGTTTACAGCAGAAACAAAACTTGTGTTTAGTCTTACTGCTCTTTGTAGTTACCAAATACTGATTTCAAAGTTAGAAATGTTACCTAAACTATAATTTATGAAGTGGATTTGCAAAAGCATAATAAAGAGAAGTGATCAGTTGATACCATGTAACATTAGGAAGGCAAAAATTAGAGCCCTCCATCAGTACATTTACAATGAAAATGAATTGCGTTTGTCACACATCCAAGTTGCCCTTTTGTGGGCACATCATCATTGGCAGGTCCTCAGAGCCCGTTGGGGGTGCTCTGTGCGGTTTTGAAGAATGTCCCTTCCAACCCTCTTCTTGCTGTTGAGAAAACCTAGGCTCCAGGAGGCTTAGTGTCTCAGGAATCTGGTAGGTGCTAGGACTGCTCATGCCCAGGCTTCTCCTCACCAGCCTCGGAAGGAGGCATCACCCTTATACATGAAAATTCATCAACAGTGATTTGTTCTTTGAATTTAAGCATTCTCCCCCACCCCCAATTCTATAATGCTAATTCCTTTGGGGAGTCTTCTAATAAATCACAAATACTTAGGTTGCATGAATTTCCTCACCTCTTCCCACTCATACCCTCTATCATAGGGGAAGGTTCTGCATGGGATTTTGAAAAGAAGAGATGCAGGAAGAGTTAACTGAGGTCCAGTCCAAGACCGAGTCCTTTCACTACAAAATTTTGCTCGGACTGTGTGAGCGCGGGTTTTGGGGAGGATGAAATCGTAATTTTCAATGCCAAAGATGTTCACAGTTTTTCACTGATAGATGACTCATATGTTTATATGTTTTTAAGATTTTCTTGGTGTCGTGGATTAAAATGGACTTTTGGCCTGAAAGAGTAATTTTATAAAATGTAGCTGGAACCATTTTTATTTTGACCTTTCATTTCCAAGAGCTATGACTGTCATGTAGTCTGTACCCTTATAGGGAAAAATGGTTTAGCTGAGACACAACTTTAGTTTGGGCAAATTAATGTGTAAAAATCCTGTTTTGGCATAAATTAATTTCATTTTATTTAACATTGGTTTTCATTATCAAAGTGCTGCAATCACATTTCAGAAAACTTAAATTCAAGAAAAGGGATGACTGATGTAAAACATTAAATGCTTAAAAAATGGGGGGGGGAAGAAAAGGGATGATATTAATATTTTTTCTGCAGTACAATGACATTTTGGCATTATTTCCTTCTAGATTTTTTTTCTTATCACCTGAAATACAACATAGTCCCAAGCTTATGGTTCTGGCAGAATGTGGCAGATGAGGCAAATCCTTTACTGTGTTCATCCAATCTGACTCCTAAATGAGCAGGTGCTCTCTTAGCTCTTTTTGTTCATCTCCCTTCTGCCTTTGGTAAAATTTGTCAGCATATGTAGCAGAAGGTGGAGACGTAATTTCTTTTAAAAGAAGCATGGATTGGGATTTAGTAGCAATATCCTCTGTGGAATTATTCCGCTAAAAGCAATCCTCAAAGTTAAGCCTGGAGGAAATGAATCAAATGTTTCTAAACACATCCTGAGGGGTAGTTGAATTCCATTTCCTAAGGGTAGGAACCCCCCCCCCTCAACATTTCCTTTCGAGATCCTTGACTTTTGAGCTGGGCCCTAGGGGCCTGGACGCATCATTTGGTGTTGGTAATTGATGCCTTTTGGCTGGTGTTTTGGTGGAAAGAAAGTGTGTTCTTGCCCCGTTTGGTTACTCAGAGCTTTTTTCCTTCTTTTCTGCCAAGATATGCTACTCTTCCCTTATGCTTATTTTGTTCCATTCTTATTTGCAGAGTACGCGGGTGGAGTTTGACCTGCCAGAATATTCTGTTCGTCGAAGGTACCAGGATTTTGACTGGCTGAGGAACAAACTGGAGGAATCCCAGCCTACTCATCTCATTCCCGTAGGTACTAAGTCATTATAGCTTGTTCCTCTCTTTTCCTGCGTCGTCTTTCCTGAGGATGTTCACTCAACTCTCACCCTTTACATTAGGGGCAGATTCTGCCTGACATTTTATACCACGTTTTCCCATCAAACGTACATAAAACATTTTTGTGGATACTGTCTAATCTATCTCACCCTTGGGGTTTTGGTTTCTGGTTTGCTATCATCATGCTGGTTTCTTGAGCGGCGTGGGGGTAGTTTTTCACTTGCATTATGACAATTTTTTTGAGGTATGGAGAGTCCTAATTCTTACTTGCTGCCTCTTTAAAGACTGTCTGTTTCCCCCTTCTAGACACTATTCTTGAGGTTTGGGTGGCTGCCACCAGGTGAAGAACAATGCCTTGGATTACAGCCGGCTGGGCTTTCTTTAGACACGGGTAATTCAGGGAACAGGAATCTAGCACACAACCCACTCAACCCCAGTTTTTCACTTTTAAGCCACCTACCTCCATTTATTGAAGCAGCATAATATTTATCTATTGCTCATATCTATACATTAAAAAAAAAACTAGAGCAAATAAAATTTAAAAGACTACTTAAACCAACATACATATTGAATGCTTTTTTGACTTTTTTTTTTTCCCCAGTAGAAATAATAACCATTTAGACCCCAGATGTTTCTTTGGGCTTTGGGGGCATTGGTGCAATTTAGGCCATAAAACTCTTTAGAGGGGCTTTATCTTTCAGAAAACCTTGGTTGAATAACTTCTTAGCACTTGCCAATCTTCATGTTATGAATGCATCTTCCAGTGCTTTTCTCCCACGGTTGGACGAGGTTGAATAAGCCGTGGTAGAAATGATGGGACTGGGACTGGGACTGCATTCTTTCTTGGGGGAAGAAACTCATCTTTAAGCAGTTGGAACTGTTCCTTAAACTAGAATTGCAATTTGGCAAAATTGGCAGCTAGTGAATTATTTTTTTTTTTTAAATAGACTTTTTATTTGAGAACAGTTTTAGATTTCCAGAATTACTGTGAAGATAGTGCAGTGAATTCTCATATGATCCCTTATTATTTGACTAAAAATCCTTTATTCAGATTTCCTCAGTTTCCTCATGTCCTTTTCCTGTTCTAGGGTCCCATCTAGGATGTCACCTTTCGTGTCTCCTTACTGGTTGTGATGATTTCTCAGCCTTTCCTTGTTTTCGATGAGTGACAGTTTTGAGGAGTACTCGTCAGGCATTTTGTAGACTGTCTCTCAGTTGAGATTTGTCTGATGTTTTCCTCCTGATTAAACTGGGGTCCTATGTTTTGGGAGGAAAAGTGCCGTTCTCACCACATCATACGAAAGGTACATACTATCAACAATATTTATCACTGTTGATGTTAACCTAGACCACCTTATTTGATATAATGCTTGTCGGGTTTCTCCACTGCACACTCATTTTTCTCTCCTGTTCCATGCTGTACTGTTTGGAAGGAAGTTGCTCTTTATGCTTAGCCCACACTGTGCAGAAGGGGGAATTATGCTCCACCCGCTGGCAGCTAGTGTATTTGAAGTTTGGTTCGACAGCGACACCTGCTGGTTGCACTTATGCATGGACACTGAAACCAGACCTGAAAGAGGATGGAAGTCTGGAATGTCGGGGAATGATCCCTGGTATCTTTAAGTATGGTTTCCTATGGTCAGGGTAGAAGCAGTGAGTAGGAAGGTATTCTAGAAGCAAGTGGAGACATAAATGTATTCAATAAATTCTTGGTACATGTCTGGGGTGGAGAGAGATTTAATATAGGAGAGCATCTCTAACTCAAATACAAAAGTCAAACTGGAAACAAGCTCTCTTTTTTCCCCTTCAGAAGTTATTCTGCAGCAACTTGGCTGGGAAGTATCTTTCTGTTATTAAGCACTGACTTTGTGTTAGTCTTTATACTAGGCCTGGTGAGTGCTGTTGGGGAGGTCAGGGGTCATAAGATGGACAAAGGACCCCTGCCTGGAAAGTTTATTTTCAGGTGGAGACCTAGTAGACATGCAACATAATTATTGTTTACATTTTCATTTCTTTATTTAAAAAAACAGCTTTATTAAGATATAATTCACTCACCATACAGTTTGCCCCCTTAAAATATACAAGTCAAGGGCTTTTCTTATATTTAGTATCAATATTTAGTATATTAGTTTATGCTATTTCAGTATATATATTTAGTATATAAGTATTTTAATTGTTTAGTATACAGAGTTGTGCATGCATCAGCACAATCAATTTTAGAACCTTTCCTCACCCCCCTCACCCGCAAAAGAAACCTCCCACTCCTTGCTTGTCACTTCCAAACCTATCTTTTCCAGCACCTGGCAACTGCTAATCTTTCTGTCTCTATAAATTTGCCTGTTCTGAACATTTCATATAAAGTAGAGTCCTACACTATATAGTCTTTTGTGACTGTATTTTTTTTTTCACTTGGCATAATGTGTTCAAGGTTAATTCATGTTGTGTCACATGTCAGTACTTTTGTTCCTTTTTCTTGTCAAATAATATTACATTTTATGGATATACCCCTTTCTGGTCTGTCTGCTCACATTTAGTGGACATTTGAATTGTTTTCACCTATTAGCTATTATGAGTAATGCGACTATGACCATCCATGTGCAAATTTTTGTGTGGTCCTATGTTCTCATTTTTTCTTGAGTGTGTATGCCTAGCAGTATCATTGACAGATCATATGTAACTGTTTATTTAACCTTGTGAGAAACTGCAAGGCTGTTTTCCAAAGTGGCTGCATCATTTTACCATCCCACTGGCAGGGTATGAGGGTTCTAGTTTCTCCACGTCTTTACTAACACCGTGATCATCTGCCCTTTGATTATAACCATCCCAGTGGGTACCTCATTGTGGTTTCGATTTGCATTTCCCTGACAGCTAATGATGTTGAGCATTTTTTTATGTGCTTGGTGGCCATCTGTCATCTTCCTTGGAGAAGTATCTCTTCAGATCCTTTACGCTGGATTGTCTTTTTGTTATTAGTTCTTTATATAATCTAAATGCAAATCTCTTACTAGAGATACGACTTGCAAAAAATTTTCTCCCAATTAATGAGTTGTCTCATTACTTTCTTGATGGCGTCTCTTGGAAGTACAAAGGTTTTTAATTTTGATGAAGTCCAATTTATCTTTTTTTTTTTCTTTTGCTGCTTGTGCTTAAAGGTGTCCTATTTAAGAAATCATCACCTAGTCTGGGTATTGAGGAGGGCACATTCTGCATGGAGCACTGAGTGTTATGCACAAACAATGAATCATGGAACACTACATCTAAAACTAATGATGTAATGTATGGGGATTAACATAAGAATAAAAAAATTAAAAATAAATAAATAAAAACTAAAATTAATAAAAAAATAAAAGAAAAAAATCATCACCTAGTCCTAGGTCATGAAGATTTACACCTGTGTTTTCTTCTAAACAATTTTTTTTAACATTTTGTTTTCAAGTAATCTCTACACCCAACATGGGGCTTGAACCCATGACCCCAAGATCAAGAGTCGCTCGCTCCACCGACTGAACCAGCCAGGAGCTCCTCTTCTAAAATTTTGTACAGTTTTAGCCCACACATTTCAGCTTTTCATCCATTTGAGTTCATTTTTGTACAGTAAGTTTTCCTTTAACCAGTGAGGCTGAATGTCTTCCCCTGAACTTACTGGACATTGGCATTTCTTTTATGATTTACCTCTTCATTTTCTCTCTTTTTTTTTTTTTTTGTAAAAACTCCGTATCTGCAAAGGAAGTTGACTTGTATCTTTTATATTTAAATCTAGCATTTGTTCTGATGTGAGATGGGAGGACCATACTTTTTTCAGGTAGTGAGTTGTTCCAGAACCACTTATGAGTAATCAATCATCTTTACCATTGTTTGTGCATCAGACTGAATCATGCATTAGACTTGTGTATTCCTGGGCTGCTCCTGAACGCTTGGTTCATGGGTCTTTCTAATCTGGTGCCCCTCATAAACGATTTGAATGACTGTAACTTCATAGAACGTTTCAACATCCGGTTGTACAGGTCCCCATCTCCGTCTCCACCTGCCAATATACTTTGTTTCCAGAGCTTTTCTAGCTGTTGGCACATGTTTTATTTTTTAAGATGAACTTTAGAGTCTTTTGAATTATTTGGAAAATTGGGGAGAATGAGTTCCAATTATTTTGTTTTGTTTGTTTTTTGCCAACTCAAGTCGGCTACGGTTAAAAATGTGTGAGGATTCTGAGCTTGCAGATTCTGCTGCTTGTGTTAGAAAGCGTGGAAATGAAGTGCCCCTTTTACCTGGGCTTCATTGGAACCATGTGAAGTTGTAAGTGAACAGCCAGCCAGACTGTGGTTCCGGGAAGGGACCCACATTCTTTCATTTTCCTCTCCCCATTGGCCATCCTGAGGCCTGTTTCCAGCCCCTGTGGCTCTGAACTTGGCAGCTTCTGGGGCTGTACTGGGGAAACCCAGCCCTTTACTTCCTAGGCCAGCCTTTCCTTTGCCTGAATAGAATCACAAGATGATCAGTATTGCTTGACTTTTCTCTCAGTTCAGTCTTTTCTGCTTTGTACCTTTAACAGATCCTGGCCTGTTTGATATTTTCTGTGTGCTGCGCACTGTGATATTTTCTGGTGCTGCGACATATTTTTTATTTTTTATTTTTATATTGCTTCGTTGCTGCTCTATAATTTGAAAAGCAGAAATGCTCATATGTTCTTAAAATGCCATCTTACAACTAGAAGTGTGCTGGATGTGTGTGTATTTGTCATCTCATAATGATAGCTCACTTCATCATCGAATAGTTGGAACCCCAAGAAAGTCTTCATTATGACATGGTTTTGGGGTTTTTCGTTTATTTTTTGGCCCACAGGTTGGTTTTAACACTACTTCTTTTGCTGGGGCACACCTCGTTACAACAATAGGTATGTTTCATGATTTGATGGGCACAGGTAGATTTGGGAGATGAAGCAAATACATTTATTAAGCTCTTTAGTGTTTAATTGCACTTGGAAGTTTACTGTTTGCTTCAGTTTTTGTGAAGGAAGCTTTGTTGGAAGGATGCATTTGTATTTACTATATACCTGGTTTGTTTTGGGTATTGGTAAACTCATAGGAATTAATAAGAACTTTGTAATGCAACAACTGTTTCTCTTAATATAAAATAATCAGTAAAAACTCTAACTTCATTTTCTAGTTGGGTCCTCCCTTTTTTGTACTGTTAAAAAAAGCATATGCACAAGGGGTGCCTGGGTGGCTCAGTCGGTTAAGCATCTGCCTTCAGCTCAGGTCATGATCCCAGGGTCCTGGGATCGAGCCCCACATCGGGCCACCTGCTCCACAGAAGCCTGCTTCTTCCTCTCCCACTCCCCCTGCTTGTGTTCCCTCTCTCGCTCTCTCTGTCCAAAAAAAAAAAAATCTTTAAAAAAAAGCATATGCATGCTTTTAGCTTACCCAGTAGGTAAGTTAATAAGTAGTTGAACATTGATTAGACTTTCAAGTACTTTGAATTAAACCAGGCTTGACGGTGGTTTTTATGGAGAGGAGGTTTTTAATCTTAATGCTCTTTTATTTGTTATTTTTTCTTAGGAGCAATATTGTCTGTTTGATAAGGATAGGAAAAATAGTTTTCTGTCATGTAGGGGGTGTGTTGCTGAATATTTGTTTAATTGCAATTTGCAGTTAATTGCAAATTAATATTTGTTGAAGAAGCAAATGCTGGCAAGAGGAAGTTGGATCATTTCAAGATTGAGCAATTGAAATCTTTGTGCAGATTTCGCACTATGAAATAGTAGCTTCCCATGACAACCTGCGGGAAGTATGCTTTTGTTTTCACAGATTATAAGGTACTTTCTTATAAACTATTATGAAATATAATACATGTGAAAGTGCTTGACCAAAGTATCAAGTGCTATGAAAACGTAAATATTTTATAAGGTTAAACCTTGAAATATTTAATGGGTTATTGTAATGCTTTGCAAATAGGATTTTTTAAAATATATTTTTTAAAGATTTTATTCATTTGAAAGAGAGTGAACAAGAGAGAGAGGGGAGTGGGGAGAGGGAGAGGGAGAAGCAGACTCCTCACTGAGCAGGGAGCCCGACATGGGGCTCCATACTGGGACTCCAGGATCATGACCTGAGCCGAAGGCAGACGCTTAACTGACTGAGCCACCCATGTGCCCCACAAATAGGATTTTTTCTAAGTTCCAACATATACATGAATGTGTTGTTTTTAAAAAATGTTTTCATTATGGAAAATGTCAGAAATACTAAAGTAGAGCGATTCAGTGCAATGAACCCCCTCATGTACTCACCGCCCAGTTTCAGCATTTATCCCCAGTGGCCCATCTTGTTTCATCTCTGTCCTTATCCACTCCCTCACCCCCATACCAGGTAAGATTTTTTTTTTTTTTTTTTTTTTTTAGCAAGCAATTTGAGCAACAGAAGTTTATCACCTTATAGTCTGGAGGTCAAAAGTCCAGAATTGGTCTCAGTGGATTACTATCCAGGTGGCAGGGCTGCATTCCTCGTAGAAGCTCCAGGGGGGAGTTGGTTCCTTGACTTTTCCAGCTTCTAGAGGCTCCCACATCCTTTGGCTCGTGTCCCCTTCCGCCATCTTCAAAGCCCCTTCTGCCATCTTCAAAGCACAGTGTTTTCTCTCCTCTCTGACATTTGCTTCCGTCACCACAGCTTTTTTTTAAAAAAATTGAGGTAAAATTTGAATAACATAAAATTCACCATTTTAAGAAGTGTACAGCTCCGTGGCTTTTGGTGCATTCATGATGTTTTACAGTCACCACCACTATGTAATTCCAGAATATTTTCATCCCCCCCAGAAGAATCCCATACCCATGAAGCAGTCGCTTCTCATTCCCCTTTTTCCCAACCCAACTATTATAAATAATTCTACTTGCACATTGATTGTACGAGTTTTTGTTTGAACACTTGCTTTCAATTATTTGGGCTGCGTACCAAGGAATGAAATTCTGGATCCTATGCTAATCTTACACTTAATATTTTGAGGAGCTGCCAAGCTGTTTTCCACAGAGACTGTACCATTTTACATTCTCACCAACCATGTATGAGGGTTCCAATTTCTCCACGTACTTGCTTCCTTTTTTTTTTTTTTTTTAAATCTTATAGCCATCCTAGTGGGTGTGAAATGGTATGTATCACAGAGGGTTTTTAAAAAACATTTTGGCCTCAAAGATGTATGGAAATTCCACCCTTTGGTCCACTCCCCTTCTGCCTTCTGTTCTCAGTGTTTACAAGGTCATAAAAATAGCTGGCATGTGTGTGACATCTACCATGTGCTTGGAGCTGTGCTGAGCTCAGTTACAGTCCAAAGAGGCACTTGATTTCATCAGCAACCCAGATTCCTATGCATAAAGGAACCAGAAGGTAATTATAAAGGTGACGCCAAGACTAGGCTTTAAGTACCCTTTAAGTAAGCTCGAAATAGGAAGAAACAAATTTCCAAAGCCATGTACGTTTGGGAATAATAATGCTTAGAAGGAAATTTTGTTTGCAGAAGGATTCACTCTGGGGTTCCTTTAAATAGCAAGCTTCCCTGATTCATTAAACATAAAGTTCAATGTACTAAACCTGAAGAATGAATTAACTATTTCGTGAGATTATCTGTTACGTTAAATGAGGCACACCTAGGCACTTATTTTCTCATTGGGCTTTCCTCCCAAGTCCTATTCAGCGTAAGCAAACCAGAGCATGCTCACCAGGACTCATGAAATAAGAGCAGGTAAATATCCACTGGATTTGGTCGTTAGAAAGCCATTGATCATCTTTAAAAGAGTGGTCTGCATTGGGTTAGGGATAAGGCGGAGAAATGCAGGACTGAAGGGAGAACCAAAGACAACTTCGTTTTGGGGTGGAGGAAGCTTGGGGCTGAGACATCAATGGAAGGAGTGGGAGTTAAGATAAATGATTCTTTCAGAAAGGTTGAGTGAGCCCCGCAGGAGGGTGGAGAAGAAGATGTAAAGTCGAGGGATAGTTGGGTTTATTATTTTGGGGTAGAAAGAGAACCAACTATATTTTTGTAGACTCGGGAACAGAGCCAGGTGAGGAGGAAATGTTGAAGGTACAGGGAAAAGAAGGTGTAATTAATTAATGACAACACATGCATGATAGTGAACTCATGGGTCAAAGACACAGAAGAGTTAGCTTTGTGGTGTGTTGGGGGTTGGGTATGTTGTCCACAGGGACCTGAGAAATGGAGGGGAGATGCGTTTCTGTGGAGGAAGCAGAATGGTTAGGGAATGTTTATGTGATGCCCTTACACCTGGTTCCTATGTCAGAGAGATGGTATTGTGCTTAGCATGAAAGGTTGGGGGTTTAGTGTAGGGTTTAAGGAGAATGGCTGCCTAAGGGAATGGGAGAAGAACTGATCAGAACAAAGAAGTTGTCTTAAAGAACAACCACACCCTATTAAGACAGATTCCCTGGTGCTTTTGACTGGGCCGGAACATTGGGCTGGATGGCCCTATATGCATCTCACCCAGTACCCCGTCTCCATTATTCTCCCCAGGCGTAAGTTCTACCGGCTATCTAAGTTGGATGTGTTCTCTCCATGCGGCTCTGTAATTTTATTCCTCACTCTGCTACCCTCTCTCTCTTCATTTCTTCCATGCCTTTCCGCCATGCCCTCTAGAACTCCCGATCTGGTAAAAAGAAACCAGTCAGTTCTTAGCCTCTTCTGCCTGCACACTGCCACCATTTCAAGATGTAACTGGACATGGCTGTCCCCAAAGATTAGTAGTTCCCAAAGCCGCTGCCCCTCCTACAGCAAAGACCCCCGCAAACTTTTGTTGTTGCTTCCTCTGCAGTAGGAATTGTGTGGAGCACGTTCAGCCTAGCAGCGAATTTTAATCCTTGTAACAACCCTGAGAGGCTGGCATTACTGTTACCTATTTTTTTTACAAACGAAGAAGAAACTGAGGGACCAGGAGATTATCTGTTACATTAAATGAGGCACACCTAGCCACTTGACCGAAGTCAGACAGCTTGGCCGAGGGGGAAGATGAACCCTGGAGGCATGGAGCCACGGTCTCTATTCTGAAGATGGAAAACATCCTGCCTTTCCAAAGCTCTTCCAAGTGCTTCATCCCAGGGCTGTTGATGGTGCCAGACTACAAGTCTTTGAAAGGGTTCAAAGTTGGGATCACTTCTTGATTTCTCCACTCCAGATACCTTAGGATTCCACTTCTTTGGGTTGGTGAAGTCCTTGTGTCTGTTTTTGTGTGCTCGTGCGTGCACTTGAAGGTTTATAATTTAAAGGAAATAAACTGGGGCGCCTGGGTGGCTCAGTCGGTTAAGCGCCTGCCTTCGGCTCAGGTCATGATCCCAGAGTCCTGGGATCGAGCCCCACATCGGGCTCCCTGCTCAGCGGGGAGCCTGTTTTACCCTCTGCCTCTGCCCCTGCTCCTATGCTCTCTCTCTTTCAAATAAATAAATAAAAATCTTCAAAAAAAAAAAAAAAAGAAATAGACCTCTTTATTGTCAGAATATGGGGCTGAGGGAGGGTGTGGACTTAAATCTTGTTCCATCCTCACCAGTACTTGTTCTGTTCTTTGTTTTGCTTGTTTCTTTCTTTCCCTTATTCGGACCATCCTCATGGGTGTGGAAGTCGTATCTCACCGTGGTTTGCATTTGTATATCTTTTCACGTGCTTGTTGGCCATTTGTAGATCTTTGAAAAAATATGTACCAATCGTTTGTCCAATTTTTAATGTAAATGTTTTTTTAATATTTCATAACCCAGACGTTTTCGAATTGCACACTAGCAGATTCTCTCTCTCTCTCTCATGGTAGTAATGGGGAGGGCCTTTTAATCAAGCATTTAATAAAAGCTACTATGGAAATAGGTCAAAGCTCAAAGATCCCTTAGTAACCAGCTAGTTTTAAATTGCCCGCAGCATTGGCTCAAAGCAAATATTACAGAGACATTTGTTTGAGTAAGAGGAGCAAAGGAAATGACATTTTTAAGAACTTTTGAGGGTAAACCTACACAAAAGATTGGCTTAGAAGAGGTATTTTTTAGATACATGGGTTTGCCCAAGGTACTTATTTCTCCATTCACCAAGTTCTTCTACCCCTTGAACTGGGAGCAGAATGTGAATGTATTTAAACCAATTTTTGCGTGGTTGATCTTGTCTGCCTTCTTCCCTTAGACTGTCTTTCTGGCCCTGACCTTCTCATTATACCACCGTGCTGCCAAAGAGAGCAATATTTGATTTACTGGATACATACTGCCTGACTGTTTTCTCCATTCCAAGGACTAGTCTCTAGCATTTTCCTTCTTGGGTTATAAAACTGAGAAGGGTAGCTGTGATTTACTCCATCTGTATGTTTCAGAAAGGTTTATATTGATGACTACAGAAAGATCGACCCGAATAAGGAGTATGTTCTTGGGCAGAATTATTTGCTAGCCTGTGGTTTTTCTTTCCGCTACCGTATCAATTACTCTGAATATTTTTCTTCCTGTCTTCATAGCCGCTCCCTGAGAAGTTTGTGGTGAAAGGTGTTGTAGATCGTTTTTCAGAAGAGTTTGTGGAGACCAGAAGAAAAGCTTTGGATAAATTCCTAAAAAGAATTACAGATCATCCTGTGCTCTCTTTCAATGAGCACTTTAATGTTTTCCTTACTGCTAAGGTAAGAACAGAGTTTTTCATGTTCTTCCCCCAAATTAGTATCCTTCAGGCTCTTTCTCAGAAGCTGCTTTGATCTCTCACAAACCACCTTTGTGAATGGCCCACAATAGTGGATGTCATCAAATTGCTCTATTTTTTTTTTTTTTTTTTTTTGGTGTCCATTTACCTCAGCAGGGTTTCCATGTTAGAATTTGGGAGAAACACCCCTTTGCAGCAGCAGAGGGAGTTAGAGTATTTTCACTCACCGAAAGGAGGGCTAAGCATTTCCTTAAACACTTCTTGGCATATTACTGGGTCAGACCGCTCTTACCAAGAGTGGGCTGAAAGAACAGAGCGTAAGAACATCTAGTGAGGGTTTGGTAAGGATGCTCTTCACAGGAACCCGTCACAGGAACCAACCTCATTTTACAGATGAGGAAACTGGAGTTCAAGGAGTCAGTACGTGTTCAAGTAGCATCACTAGGATTTGAGATTGGGTCTTTATGGCTCCGGAGGCCACACTTCCCCTCTGTATCTGACTGCCCGACCAAGACGAGTTGAGTGTTACTTGCCCACAGCCACGTTCCTATTGGGTGGGCATTTTTCCCAAGCATTTGCCAGAGAAACGTTTGGGTCCCACACAGTTGCCAGGTTCTGTGTGTCCCCACCCAGGTTGGTCCTGCCCTGGCTTCTGTGTGCACTTCCCTTTTGGCAGAACTGGTGGGAATTCTGAGGCACTCTGCCCTAAATGTCTGCAGAAATGGGATCTCAGGCCCAGATTCTCATGCCAGCTCCTTGTAGCCACATTTCTTTACTTCCGTGGGTCACATTCCCATCCTCGGGCCATAGGTGCTTTATCCCATGTTGGCAAGGGTGTTGAAGCTCAGGGATTTCCCGGTTTTCTTTTTCCAAATGGCAAAATTGAGAAATATTTGCAGATAACATCAGCTGACGTTAAAGATTTTAGAGAGGGTGCCGTTCTCCAGACGATGGAAACCACCTGGCTAAGTCCTTTAGTATTTTCTTTTTTTTTAAACCACCACTGGCATTTTTTTAGCCCCATTGATGACCTTCCCATTTATCTCTTTTTTTTCCTAAAGGCCTATTTCCCCCACATCAAACTCGTGTTCTTTTTCAAAATAAATATTTCCTGGTAACAGATCCTCAGATACAGTTGTTACACAGAGTAAAACCCATCCGATTCTCCAACATTGCAACTCACTGCCTCACGCACGGTTCAGGTTGTTGACCTGGCAGGCCCTAGTCTTGGTCCTCTTTACTGAGCAGAGAGACATGGGAGAACACGTGGACCCTTGGTCATTAGGAATCTATGTGGAGATTAAAGAGGAAAGATGTGGGGGAGGGGGCATTTATCTGTGGGCCAGATGAATGATTAAACAAACAAAAAGTCCTTAGTGTCTTAACCACAATCCAACTTCCCATGAGTGAGTGCTGGGGTGTTGACTCTTAACACAGAACAAATCCTAGCCTAGTTCAGTTTTACTTGCTGAGCTGAATGTACTAAATAAGCCCATCTTGTTCTTTTTTTTTTTTTCTTTAAACTGTGGCAAAATACATAATTTACCATCCTAACCATTTTAAGGTAGACATTTCAGTAGCATTAAGTCCATTCACAACTAATCCTCAGAACTTCCTCGTCTCGTGAAACTGAAACGCAGTACTGTACTGTGTGCTGTGTGATCCCACAGGAGCTCCCCATCTCCCCCTCCCCATGTTCCCCATCTTCTTTTTTTTTTTTTTTTTTTAAAGATTTTATTTATTTGTTTGACAGAGAGAATGAGAGAGAGAGCACATGAGAGGGGGGAGGGTCAGAGGGAGAAGCAGACTCCCCGCTGAGCAGGGAGCCCGATGCGGGACTCGATCCCGGGACTCCAGGATCATGACCTGAGCCGAAGGCAGTCGCTCAACCAACTGAGCCACCCAGGCGCCCGTTCCCCATCTTCTGACACGCCTTGGATAATTTGGTCTTGTTCTTAGGTGAGGCCTTGACGCGGTCTGCCACAGTGAAGGCAGAAGCATTCCTCTTCCTCGTGATAACCTGATCTTAAGCACAAACCAGGAGTGTCTTTGAGGAGAAGCCAGTAATGCTGGGAGAGGTGGGCGGATGCTCAGTATCGCCCGTGTTCAGATCAGTGTTTTTGTCTTTGGCAGAATGGGTGCAGCAGTCGGAGAGACACTACCCAGTAACCTCATGCAGTATGTTGACTTGGCTAACTGGGGGTTCTCTTCTAAGCCTCTACTTGGAATAGAGCCTGTGCAGGCCAGCGAGCCCATTGGGGTCTAGCCCTGCTCCCGAGAGTACTGAATCTGCAAGCAGTGCAAAGAATGGCAAGGCTTCCGTTACTGTCTTGTGAAAGCCAGGTGTCTAGGGTACCTGAGGCTAGAAGAGGAGATGGAATCTTTGGAACATTCTCCCAGGTAGCCTGACTTTGGAAGGAAGAAGAGAAATGGAGGAGGGGAGCTGGAGGAAATTGCCGCTGTTTTGAAGATGGGCGAGCCCTCGGTGTCTATTACGCACCGAAGGGTGAGAAGTTGAAGGTACAGACAGAAGAGGGAATGGTTAATGGGCGGGGGCCTTGCTGGTCAGCGAGGTGTAGCTAGGAAAGAGTGGAATCAAGAGCCCAAGTGAAGGCCTTGGCTGCCTAAAGAAGAAGGAAGTGAAATCAGGAGCAGTTTCCCCTGCAGACACTTGTGGAGACAGGAGCCTGTGACTGTGGCGGTGAAATGGGAGGGGGCCGCCCGCCCTGTTCTCTGCTCCATCCCCAAACCAGACAAGGTGACCAGAAAGCAGTGGCGTTGTGCTGTGTTCCCTTATATCTCTGTGGACATGCCCTCCTCGGACCAGGAATTCCTACTGTTCGTGTTGAGGGTGGATATAAGGAGCAGACAGCCGATCTTCTGTAAAACCATTTTGGAAGGCACCATTAAAGGAGGTGACGTCGAACAACCTGAAGGTGCTGTCGATTCCTCCTGGAGTTGGGTGACAGGAGGAAGTTCATTTGACCTGGCAGACTGATAGGCATTTTAAATTTAGATAAAGTGGCTCATGTAGCTCAGCATATTTCCCGTGTATGCCCTGACGAAGACGTTCAGGATAAAGTGTTTTGTTGTTCACAGCATCTTTCCTTGGCTTGGGTATTCTTGCGCTGCTTTTTCTATCACTGTTTCCTACTTCCTGTCCTCTTCTCCCTCCTTTCTTTATATCACTTTGCTTGGGATATAAATAAATGAATAGAATGAATTTCAGCTCTCCTAAAGATAACTTAGGATATTTTATATGAGAGAAAGGGACTTTTTTTTTTCCCCTTGGTCAGAGACTTTAAAACAGTCATGTTAGAAATAGTGTTGAGTTTAAAGGAGAGCATACTCAGGTGAGTGAGCCCGATCAGAAAGGTAGGAGTCCTGCTCTGGTGGAAGAGCTCAGGTATGTGCGTTTGGTTGCTTTTGATGGCGAGGAGAGAGGACTGTTGTGTACGTGGTCAGTCCTCTAACTCAGCTCCCTGTTTTCGGAGTCTGCCACTTCCAAGAAGAAACCACCTAAAGGGGTTGGGTTTACCGAGGCCTGGCTGTGGGAGTGATGGAACCCCTTGAGTTTGTTTGTTTATGTGTCATCCTTAGGACCTGAATGTCTACAAGAAGCAAGGGATGGCGCTGCTGACCAGAGTGGGCGAGTCTGTCAAGCATGTCACTGGAGGCTACAAGCTGAGGAGTCGACCTCTTGAGTTTGCAGCTGTCGGCGACTACTTAGATACATTTGCGCTCAAACTGGGAACCATTGACCGAATAGCCCAGAGGATCATTAAGGAAGAAATAGGTGAGCAGATATTGTGCAGATATTGATCATGCCCAGGGAGCATGTGCGCAGAAATGACATTCACGTGTGCTCAGCAGAATCAAACTGGAGAAACGAGGCCACGCTTACAAAACTAAAAAATAAATACAAGGAGGGGAGGGGGTTGTCATGAGCAGAGTATAATTTTGTGCCCCCTCCTTTGCCCTGCTTCTCAGCCTTGTGTTTGCTTTCCCCATAGCATACAGCCACTTCTCAGCCCCGAGGAGTTTCTTTCCACTTCTCTCTCTCTTAACTTTAGCTTTAAAAGTGAAGACATTGACTCAACTTCCTTTCATTCATGGGAACGATAATTTAAAAAACAAACTTTGGTACCTTTCTGGCAGAAAGATGGTTCAAAAGGACAGCATAGAGACCGTGTTTGCCAAAGTTGTCCTAATGAGCCTTCAACTTGAAATTGACTCACCTGCCCCACCCCTGCTTCATTTCAGACCCACTCTTCCTGACCTGGGGAGTTATGAGACCTTTCTGGAACCTTCCAGGTTGTTGCCACCACTCTCTCCCCACCCCTCTTGTGGCCACCTGTTTTTCTGTATGCCAGAATATTCGGGCTTTTTGTCTTCTTACACATGTGTAGGCCAGAGAAACTGGAACAACGTTAATGATCATGCTGGCACAAGACATGAAACACACCAAAAAGGATTCCCCAGTAGTTGCCATCCATTGGTTACTGAAAAATGGCAAAAACCTTTTTTTGTAATGGCAAGAATCCTGGTGACGGGATGCCTGGGTGGCTCAGTCAGTTAAGCATCTATCTTTGGCTCAGGTCATGATCTCAGGGTCCTGGGATCAGGTCCCGCATCAGGCTCCTTGCTCCACGGGGAGCCTGCTTCTCCCTCTGCCTCTGCCTGCAGCTCCCCCTGCCTGTGCATGCTCTCTCTCTCTCTCTCTCTCTCTCTGTCAAATAAATAAATAAAATCTTTAAAAAAAAAAACAAAAAGAATTCTGGTGATGAATGATGGGCTAAATTTTTTTTTTTTTGAGAGGAAATAAATCAACATTTGCCCTTTTTCCCTGAACTTTCATTCTCCTCTACCCACTGATGGTATTATGTGGGGCCTGCAGGTGCTAGAGGTAGCTTTCAGTACCATCCACATCTAAGGAGCATGTGGAATAAATTCCAATGGGACCACAGTTTTGGGTTGACCTCTCAATGAGAGTGATTCTGCATATGTAAGACCACATCCGTATCAAAATATTTCCTAAAATCCTATTATTTTTCCATTGCCACTGATTTTTCTTTCCCTTAAAAAGATCCCCCTAGGGCGCCTGGGTGGCTCAGTTTGTTAAGCGACTGCCTTCAGCTCAGGTCATGATCCCAGGGTCCTGGGATCGAGTCCCGCATCGGGCTCCCTGCTCTGCAGGGAGCCTGCTTCTCCCTCTCCCACTCCCCCTGCTTGTGTTCCCTCTCTCGCTGTGTCTCTCTCTGTCAAATAAATAAATAAAATCTTTAAAAAAAAAAAAAAAAAAAAAAAAGATCCCCCTAAACCTATGTGAAACTCTGCCCCCACTGCTGTTAAAATACTGCTTCACCGTATGAGTAGGTGAGTGGTTATTTTTGAAGATATGTGGTGGATGTAGCTTCTACCACTTCCCCCAGAAGGCATTGTGGTCCCCATTATCCAGAAGCATGGCATTCCTACTATGGGGTGAAGTCAGGTGATGTTATGATGTTAGCTATAATATAGGTTTATAGAGATTTTAAAGAACTGTAACAGTGTTGTGTTTAAAAGAGAGCATGCTTTGGTGAGTGAATGCCCAAGGAAATAACATCTTACTATAGTGAGCTCTTGGCTACAGTTGTTACTGAGTCAGTAATACCAGTGATTGTCTTAATTACCCACCAAGTCTTACTTAGTTTCTCTTCTCCCTTTAGAGTACCTTGTAGAGCTGCGAGAATATGGGCCTGTGTACTCCACGTGGAGTGCATTAGAGGGGGGGCTGGCTGAGCCACTGGAGGGTGTGTCAGCTTGCATTGGCAGCTGCTCGACGGCCTTGGAAGAGCTGACCGATGACATGACAGAAGACTTCCTACCTGTGCTCAGGGAATATATTTTATACTCTGACTCTATGAAGGTAAGCTGGCTCACTCCTTGTGCACTTAAGTAGGTTCCTTGTTTTAGTCATTTTCAAAAAGTAATTTATTGTTGCCTATTTGCACATGGAATAGGCTTCCTTCTTCCTGGGTGGGCAGGATCACACATGTGGTCTGATCTCATAGGCATATAAATAGAACACATAGTGAACCACATATGTGAATTAAATGAAGAAAAATAGTGTGGGAGAAACTCTTAACGTTCTCTAAGAGTTCATGGAGGTATAACATCTACTAAACAAGACCAGGATGCTGTGAAAAGAGAACATTTGGATGATTAGAGCTCTTGGAAGTTAAAATCTGATATGCTGAGATGAAATTGAAGAGTAAAGTTGAAAGGTGAGGTTGAGGAAATCTTGGAAAGTACAATAAGGAAACCAAGTAGTTGGAAAGTAGAACAAAAATGCAAAAATACTGAAAATGTGGAAGAATGATAAGAGACATAGAGGATTACTTGCAAAGGTTCAGCATCTGTCTGATAAGAGTCCCTGAGAGAACAGCAAAGACTGATGGAAGGAACTTATGAAAAAAATAATACAAGAAAATCTTCCAGAGCTAAAGGATGTGAGTTTTCAGATTAATAGGACATGCTAATTGACCAGCAAAAGGAATGAAGAGCCAACCCACAGCATATCACTGTAAAATTTTAGAACGAAAGTTACAAGATTTTTAAAGGCTTTTAAAGAAAGAGGGAGAGGGAGGAGACGTACAAATGGAATAAGAATCAGAATGGCTTTGATCTAGCAGCAATGGATGAGAAAAGACAGGAGCCGTGAGGACAAATGATTTCCAACCTCACATTCTAAATGCAGAATAAGGATGGGGTCAGATGCTTTAATGCCCACACTAGAAACTGCACTTAGACCCTTTTGAGAGGACAGCTACAGAGACTCCTACAATGTGACACCCATTAGAGAAAAGTGTCAGGCTTCCTGACCAACAGAAAAGGTTATGTTGCTCTGTGTTGAACATCCCAAGTAGCCCCTCTTCCTATTTCCCAAAGGAGACCTCTGATTTATTGATCTGTTTTTGGGGCAGATCTAGGGCACCCCTTTAAGAAGGATTGGCAGGTGAGAAATCTACCACTGAACCACCAATGCCCCTTTAAGAAGGATTGGGGTAAGGATTGACAAGAATCTCTTGGGAGAAATTCATCAGACAACTTTGGGTTGTGAAAATGGAAAACCAGAAAAATCATGGCAATATGAAAATATTCTACACCTTAAGAAGGGGAGTAAAAAGTAATGAATCAGCTAGTTATAAAAACTTAAAAAAAAAAAAAAACCCTTATGGAAAATTTCAAACATACAATAGAAGCAAAGAGAATAATATGACAAACCCCCATATACCCATTACCCGTGTTCCATTTTGTTTCACCGGGTATGAACCTTTTAAGGCTCTTGATAACATGTTAAATTGTGGACAATGGAAAATGTTCCTGCTAGAATGAATCACTGTCTCATGTGTACTCTGTAAAGCTGATAATAAAACACTTTCAAAGACAGGATCGGGTCTGGATCTCACAATGGGCTGGGAAACAGTATGAATTTCCTTATCTGTAAGGTGAAGTGGTGGTAGTCATGGTGATGATAAGGCTAAAACTCACCATGTGACATCATTAGCCTGAGGCAGTTTTATTGGTAATTATTGGAACTGAGACTGAAAACCACAGCCCCTGATTTCCATAAACTTCCTACTCATTTTCCTATATTACATTGGGTTTATTTGTTTTGTTTTTTAATGAAACCTATACATGGCGTATTTAATTCTATGGCTGAAACAAGTGTAGAAAGGCATTCTGGGGCTGGGGGGTGGGTGGAATGGGTGAGGGAAGTCAAAAGGTATGAATTTCCAGTTATAAGTAATAAGTAAGTCCTGGGCTGTCATGCACAGCATGGTGATTATAGTTAATAATGTATTATATATTTGAAAGTTGCTAGGAGAGTAGTTCTTAAAGTTCTTATCAAAGAAAAATGTATAACCGTGTGTGGTGATGGATGTTAACTAGTCTATGGTGATCATTTCACAATATGTACAAAAAAAAAAGGCATCCTTACTTGTTTAAAACAAGCCAGAATATTTTGCTTTATATATATAAAGTTAATAGTATCTATTTTTGTGAACAAAAATAAAATTTTACAGTCCCTGGGGTATCTTTGAATTTGTCTCTTAATAGAGACACAGCCTTCATCAAAAATTCTCCCTTAACCTTGCCAGACTGAAAATCTGATACATACACGTCCTGGGATATTACAATACAAATTACTTTGTTCTTGCACGTGGCAGGTATGTTAGTACTTAATATATATTTGTACTTGAAGCAGGATTTGAAATTATCATTTAGCTAAGGTTTATCTGGCATCTTTATTAAGATATTATTCTACAGTGAGGCATAAGCTTATGTGAGTAATTGAAGTTCTACACCAAAGAAACACTTGTTTGTTTGCTCTCTTTCTTCACCCCGTGTGAGGCATATGTATTGAGTTTCTTGTTCACTAAGCCTGAATAAACATTAATCAGGTTAATCAGGCTGGGAGAATGGGAGTGTATACAGTATTTCCTGGGAAAGGCATAGAAAGGAGGAAGTGTTGACTCTGCCCCATTGGTGAGCTGGGCTAAGCCTGGTTAGAAAGAAACAAGGTCTACCCACTCCCATTCTTCCCAAAGGGAAAATGTCTCTGCAGAGAGGTCTGGGTAGGACAGGAGTGACTTGATGACAGAGCCAGGACTGCGTGGGTCCATGATCTCCAGTATATTCTCCATGCAAGGCTGAACTAACGTTCAACTATTTCATATTCCTAATGATGATTGAGGTCTGCGTGGCCAGGTCCAAAGACACTGGGAGAGGGGGATAGGTGTCTTAAGTGGCTCCCCTGCCTTTGCCTTGTAATACTGCGGCTCTGTAAGAATTCTTAGCTGAATTCTATTCCTCTGAGAGAGTCGTATAGTTCCATTTCCAAAGTAACTTTCTGATTTGGGGGGTAGGTGGGATCGACTTTGCTGTTTAGTATGAAAACGAAACATACAGTAGAGAGCTTGCTGAAGGCCTGGCTGTGACATGGTCAGTATCGACTGCTGGATGGTCTTCTGAACTGAGCAAGTCCTTCCAGTTATGTTTTGGTGGGGAGGTTTTGGTGTGGTGACGTTTTATCAGTCTACTCGGTTATGGCTTGAGTGGACTAAAGTGAGTATTCATCCTCATCGTTTGGAACGAGAGGCCTGCGCCTTAGGAATTTGAAGTAGTTGTGGGTCAGCCGAGCCCTGCATGGAGAAAATGCTGGAGATCATCGAAGCCCTCTCCTAATGGGGCTAAAGTTAGGGTTCCTCTCTTAAGTTCAAAACGGTCTCTCGAGTGACTTCATCTCCTCGATCTAGATCATCTTGTCTATCTTTTTTTTTTAAAGATTTTATTTATTTATTTGAGAGAGAGAGACACAGCGAGAGAGGGAACACAAGCAGGGGGAGTGGGAGAGGGAGAAGCAGGCTCCCCGCAGAGCAGGGAGCCCGATGTGGGACTCGATTCCAGGACCCTGGGATCATGACCTGAGCAGAAGGCAGTCGCTCAACTGACTGAGCCACCCAGGCGCCCTCATCTTGTCTGTCTTGCTCATTGTATAGATGAAGAAATAGAGCCCCATCGGTAAATCTTGTCTTTGTCCCATGGCCATAGTTGTAATGAGCAGTCACCTTGTACCTGTGTCTTTACTCTTGGCCAAAAAGCAAACCAGATCAGTTCCTGTTTTTCAAGGCTGAGTCTCAAACTGTCTCTCTTTAAATGCACTTGTGCCTGGGTATGCTCTGTTCCCTTTGGAGGTAGAAAGAAAGCACAGAAAAAGTAGAGTTGTCATCAGGCCATGTGGGACACATGAACAAGGTTCGGTGAACAATGAGGATAGCTTGTACTAGAAAGATGGTTGAGGTCATGTATTTCAAGGATGCTGAGGAGAGAGAGTGAACAGCATGTGAGAGGGAGAGGTACCAAAGTTACCCTCAGGCCCAGGACTCAAGTTAAACACCCCGAAGACATGTGCACATGAGCCCTTATATGGGATTTCACATCCTATAGACTAGGTATGGGGAAAATATAATGAAGATAGTGATGGGCTGGGAGAGAACATCTTAGAGTCCTTACAGATTTCAGGCAGTGCCTTTTGAGTACTGGCATCCTTATGACCAGGACACGAGTAGGAGAAGCTTTAAGAAGGTTAGAGTAGAGTATGGGTTATTTTCATACTGCCTTATTCATAGAAGGTGGTTAGCAAATGTTTAATTGAATTTGACATTGTGGTCAATTTGAAACATTAACAGATATAGAACTACTGCATGTCCCATATCTTGTTATTTTTAAGAGATGGGTTTACCTACAAGGCAAGGAGCATGCTTATCTCAGAGGTCTTGCTGAATGACTAGGGTGGGTTGAATCAGAAGAGGGTGGTAGGGAAAAGCCACACAGAGGAAGTGGCTTCGGTTGGAGACTTGAATATAGGAGTTACCTGTGCAAGGACCAGAGGATTGAGCATTTTAGGCAGAAGGAACCACCGGCGCAAAGGCTCTAAAGCAGAAGTGAGCTTGGTGTCTTTGCAGATCAGAAAGGCCAGTGTGAGTGGAGTCCAATGAGCAAGGGAGCAAGCGGGAAGAGGTGAGGTCAGAGAGATAGGTGGGGGCCAGGACAGGCATAGTAGTAGCATCTTAAAGGCCGTGGTGGTAAGAGTGTGGGTTTTAGTCTTAGGAACAAAAGGGAAGGCATTCGGGTTTATGCAGGGGAATGACAGGATACAGTATTTACTTCAAGAAGATGGCTAGTGTTGCAACAGTGCGGAGAACGGGTTGTAGGGACTGAGAGCGGAGGCAGAGAGACATTTGGGAGACTGTCACAGGGAGCCATGTGGTGGATAACTATGGTGGTAGAGCTTGGGCTACAGTGGTGGATTAGGGTAGATTTTGGAGGAAGGGCCGACCAGACTTGCTGCTATATTAATATGAAATCAGAAAAGGAGGGATTGGTGATGATTCCTGGGTTTTTGGCTTCAGCGACTGGGTGAACAGTGGTTGCTGTTCGTCAGGATGGGGAAGTTCGGGGCAGAAAGTTTGGGCAGTTGGGAATCAAATTGTTTTGGCCATACTGAGTTCAAAAATACCTTTTAGTCATTAAAATAGAGATGTCATGGCAATTGGTTATAAGTTTAGTTCGGAGTGGGAATAGAAATGTGGGAGTTGTTTGTGTATAGATGGTGTTTAACTCCTTGGGAGGGGAGTAGACCATCTAGTGAGGTGAGATCCAGGTAACTAGTCTAGGCCTGGCTCTGAGGCATGACAATATTTAGTGGCCTAGTACCTAACTAGGAGGAGGAACAAGTAGAAAAGGAGACTCAGAAGGATTGGTAGTGTAGTAGGAGAAAAAACGTAGAAGAAGCCAAGAGAAATGTTTTTAGGGTGCCTGGGTAGCTCAGATGGTTAAGCGTCTGCCTTCGGCTCAGGTCATGATCCTGGGGTCCTGGGATTGAGTCCTGCATCAGGATCCCTGCTTCTTGAGCCTGCTTCTCCCTCTGCCTCTGCTTCTCTCTCACATGAATAAATACATAAAATCGTTAAAAAAAAAATGTTTTTAAAAGGGGCATGATCCACAGTGACCGTTGTATTTAATAATATGGAGGTCATTGGTGATTGTGGTTAGAGGTGTGAGATGTGGATGCAGAAGTTTGGTTTTAAAGACATAGTTTGTCTTTGAGTTGGAGATAATTTGAACAATGTTCCGGGATAGCTTTTTCCAAGTATCCGTTATTTGTGGTTTTTTTCCAGCCTGCCCACCTTTTCCTCTATGAGCCACAAGGTGGAGCTAATGAGTCGAGTGACCAGGCTTCAAATTTGCCTTTGAAAACAAAAACAGATTTTCTTTCTCTCTTTTTTTAAAGATTTATTTATTTATTTGAGAGAGAGAGAGAGAGAGCACGAGTGGGGGGCGGGAGGTGGAGGGGCAGAGGGAGAGGGAGAAGCAGACTCCCTGCTGAGCAGGGAGCTCCACGCGAGGGCCGGATCCCAGGACCCCTGAGATCATGACCTGAGCCAAAGGCAGATGCTTAACTGATGAAGCCACCCGGGCGCCCCCAAAACAGAGATTTTCTGGAAGATTGAGTCAGGAGGGGAAAAAAAAGGTCCTCTTTCCTAAACAAAAGTAATTATAGATTGAGGGCATAATTTCTTGGAAAAATGAAGAAGCAGGATGGAGAAATGTACATGATCTCAAATGTTTTTGTTTTTAAAGATTGTATTTATTTTTTTGACAGAGAGAGAGAGCACAAGTAGACAGAGCAGTAGGCAGAGGGAGAGGGAGAAGCAGGCTTCCCACTGAGCAGAGAGCCCGATGCGGGGCTCAATCCCAGGATCCCGGGATCATGACCCGAGCCGAAGGCAGACGCTCAACCGACTGAGCCACCCAGGCGCCCCCATGATCTCAAATGTTTTAAAAAGACAAGTATATAAAAATTAGCAATCTGAGATTCTCAGTGATGGCAGACTAAATATATAAACTCCTTTTTCACGAAACTGCACCAAGATGACGCTAGAATGGTTTATTTGTTTGTTTGTTTGAAGTCGAAGCCTGCAAAGATAAAGAGCAACAGAAGAGGAAACAGTAGTAGACAGTGGGGACTGGAAAGCAAGCCGAGAGGGGATAAGGAACTTAGGGGACTCAAAAAACTGCTTTTGAAGCTGACTGTGAGGGGTGGGGGAGAAACTTGGAGACCTCCTGGTTTACACAGTGGAATCCTTCAGAAAGGTGGAGAATTGACAGCACCAAGTGCCTCTGGGATGGGAGAGCTGAAGAGAAGGATTAGTCAGGAATCTGTTTAAAGAAGAAGTTAGGGCTTCCGGTTCTGACCTCCCTCCTCACACAGGGGCCACTGTCCCTTCTGTCCTCTGGCAGAACTGGAGGCATATTCTCTGGAGGAGGTAAAACAGGGACCCCAGGCACAGTTGAGGTTGAGAGCTAAAATCCTAAAATCAGGATGCTAAGTAGAAGATTACCAAATGCTGAGACTCTTAGTCATCTTCCTCTGCTTGACTTTCTTATATCTTTCCTGCAAGGATTAGAAGAGCCTTTTCTATAAAAATCTAAACAGGCCAAGAGAAGAGATTTGAGGGTACTGATAATGGGGAAGGATCCACAATGAAACGACCCAGCAGGGTCCCTGTAGAGAATTGTCAACAAGCCGTCGATGTGCAAAGAGCTTTCAGTCAGTGTTGCCCTCTTGGATGAGTGGGCAGGCAAGGTCACTGAATATTTAAGAGAAGATTCTAGTATGAGTATCAAGTAAAAACAAAGAAAAAAAAGTATGTTCAATGAAAAACATCATTAAGGGAGACAAAATTTCCAGGAGAAAAAAATCATTAATGTTTTCAGAAAGTGATGTCACAACCATAAAACAAGACTTTTTTGTTATCTAGAGAACAAAGAGATCATGGCAATTAAAACCATGAGAGAAATGAAAAAAAAATTAGAAAAGTTAGAAGAAAAAGTTAAGGAAATTACATGTAAGGTGAAACAAAAAGATAGATGGGAGAATTTGAGAGAAAAAAGTGTGAAAATGAGAGGACCAGACCTCAGTATCCAACATCTAAATAACAGACTGCCAGGAAGAGAAGACACAGAAATGGGGAACATCAAAGAAGTCTATTCAAGAGAAAAAAAGTAGAAGTAAAGACATAAGGTGTCAGTGGTTGTGCCTAGAAGATGAGATTTCCCCCCCCCCCGTATGTTTTTCTTTATTTTCCGAATTATCTGTAACAAATACCTTTTAGAACTAGAGGGAAATGTGTGGTTTTAATATTACCCACACTGCCCTAGAAAATTTAACTCACAGGTGGTCCATTTTTTATAGAATGGAGGTATAAAAGAGCATGTCAAAAGGGGCAACCTAAAAAAAAAGGGGGGGGGGCAACCTAAGTTCAATCATTTAATCAGAAATTATGTCACCAGGACCAAGGTCAGACTCCTGTTCCTGTCTGCAGGAAAATACTGTCCTCGAGGGCCACCCCAAAACAAGCCACAGCGCTATGTTGGGTATTTGATTTTTATTCCCATTCGAACATCTTCATTACTGAGCACTCATTATTCTCCATGAATCCCCCTTGGGTGTTTTGGGCCATCAGCCCCTGGCATATCAGAAGATGAACCATTCTGTTCTGGAGTCCTCTACGCATGGCTGAGCTGTTCCTGCTGCTTTCATCTGCTTCCTCAACCCTCAACCCTAATGTCCCTCTTACAAAAAAGATTTGAAGCTTAGAAACCTTCCAGACTTGAGGTGGCTTTTTGGTGGCTGCTGACCTTTTGCAAAGGGGGCTGGTTTTGGAGCTACTTCTTCCTCATCCTATAAATTTGTGAGCCTCTGGTCTCACTGGTGGAAGATGTGAGCATGAGCTCCGGGGCTGGAGAGGGAATGTTGAGCCTTCCAGCTGATGCTGACCATTGTGGTGTTTTCTTGGAAAAAAGCCAGTATAGAGATTGAAAGCCAAACCACAGAATGTATCTGTGATTTAACTTCCAGACACTGTTGTCTTTGTAGGTCAGTGGTTATTATTAGCTTGTTATTAACAGTTTGGATGGCTGGTATTTTGTTTAACTTTTTTATTATGGAAAAATTGAACCGTCCAGAAGTCGAGTGGAGGTATCACAGTCCCCCACATACCCGTCAGCCAGCTCCAGGAGTTGCCCACTCATGGTCCATTTTCTTCCAGCTCTGCTCCAACCCCCACCGCCTGGGTTATTTTAAAGCAAATCCCAAGCATCAGATCACTTCGTACAAAAATACTTGGTACATATCTCTGAAGTACAAGTGCTCTTTTAAAAAAAGAAGAACCACATTATTTTCACACTTAAAATTTTTTTCTTAAGATTTCCTCAAATATCCAGGTAGCGTCCCTTTCCCCAGTTGTCTCGGACACTGTTTTTGTAGGTGTTTTTTGAAATCATGATCCAAATAAAATCCATACTTTGCTCGATATGTTTCTTAAGTATTTTTAAAAATCCCTCCCCGTCTCTTTTTCCTTGAAATTTATCTGTTAGACAGATGGAGTCATTTTTCCTCTCTACATTTGAAAATAAGGGTAGTGAAGTACCAGATTACTAGGGCCATTTCAAAATCACGATAAAATGTTCTACATTAAGACAAACAAAACCTATGAGAAAAATGTATTTCATGTCTAATTACAAGTCACCTTCTCATCGAGGCTACTTCTGTACAATTCCGCTGTCCTCTAAACCCTTGGCCTTCTATATCTTCCTGTCCTGTTTTCTTTTTCCCTCCTTCACTCAGCCCTACACACAGCTATATTCCCCATATATTAATATATTTTACTGTGTGATACCTTCCTCCTCTCTAGAATGTAAGCTCCACGAAGGCAAGCGTTTTGTGCCTTTTGTTCTCTGCTGGATCCCCAGCACCTGCGTCATGAATGGAGACACATAAAGGCAGGGCAGAAACAGGGTTGAGGATAGCTTGATAGGGAAGCAGCAGAGGGGCACAAAGTAGCCGGGAAAGTATCCCCATGCACTTCGCCTTCTGATTTACATTCTCCACTGGCATCAGAGACCCCTACAGAGTTCTGTGAGCAGCTCAGATGATGACTAGCTTCTGTTTGTCACTCAGGGATGGTGGGACCTCTCTGTAGCTGCTGACCGGGTTCCTTTGCAGTCTCAAGCTCAGGCCCCATCAACCATAGGCTGGTTTGACCAGTTTTATCGACATAGCCTGTGTTGTTTGGGGTACAAGGCTGGTCCTTGCAGATCATCATCAACTGTGTGCAAAGATGCTTTTAACAAGGATGGTAGTCTTAGTTTATTTCGATTCAAAAACCTGTTTCCCAGCCTGCAGCGTGGTTGGGCTCACAGTCAGACTGGGAAACTACATGCTGTCCTGGAACGTGGCAGCAAATGCCTGAGTCACCGCTATGTCGCTAGCGGAGTGGCCTCAGCCAGGTCCCTCCACTGTACCTTAGTGTTCTTGCCTATAAAATGGGGATAATATCCTTTCACTTCTTCAGGCTCCTTGTGAGTCTTTTCTGCTGTCCAGCGAGGTGGGGGATGGTAGTGCAAATCCGCCAGTGGTGTGCATGAGAAGGCAGCATTCTGGCCACTTCAGGTGACGTGGGTGTGGCAGGGGCTGAGGAGTCAGAGGCTGACCTCTCCCCTGGGCCAGGGAGGGCCCAGGCTAACTAGGGGAGGGAGTAGAGCTGAGTCTTGGGGCCCCCTCACCTGCTTTAGGGTGGGGAGAGGAGATGCACCTTATCTGTTCTAGCTGTGTGCAGCTCTCGCCATCCCTACCCTCCCGGGGGCCTTGGCACCCTCAGCAGAGAGTCCTGGAGCAGAACGCAGGACAGGCAGCCCCACGCCGTGCTGACTGGGTTCTGGGGCACTGCTTTGAGAACATTTCTAGCTTTGGTTGCGAGGTTCTTGCCACACTACAGAAAGAGAGTATCCCTAGGACAGCCCAACCCATTCCTAGTGGGGCTACTGTGCTTTTTCCAGTAAGATATGAGGTGTCCCATGATGAGAGTCCACGGGGCAATGATGAGGATCCAGTCAGCCCCTCCCTGCTGTTCCGCTGTGCCCCGGAGAACCCCATCTGTGTCTCCATGGATAGCATTGTGTGTTTGGGTAGAGATTATGATTTTTACTCCTGCAAGTACCAGACTGGTAGATTTAGAATATTTTCTGGGTTCTAGGAAATCCAGAAAGGACCCCTCACTTTTTTTTTTTACTTTATATATCTATGCGCTGTCCAGTATGGTAGCCACTAGCCATAGGTAGCTGTTTAAGTAACAGCTTACTGAATTTTAACTAAATTCAAGTTAGTTAAAACAAAAATTTAAATCCAGTTCCTCAATCACACCCGCCAATTTCAAGAGTTCAGTCAGCAGGTGGGGCCAGTGGCTCCTGCATTAAATGCAGATGACGGAAAGTTTCCACCTCGCAGAGTTCTGTTGAATAGCGCTGCAGGCATTCCTACTCAGAGAAAGACAAGTGGCAAACAAAAGCTACTCTGTTGCACGTTTTTTTTTTCCCCTCGTGTTCTTCACAGGGTAAAACACTTCTCAAAGGAAATACTTACTTCGGAGGAAGACTTGAGGTTCCCTGCATTGACACATTCCATTAGAAGGTTTCCCCCAGGGCGCACTCAACTGTTCAGCCACTCCTCACTTTTTGGCATGTTATCAGGGACACAAGGTGCCCACTGCTTAGCCAAGGAATGGCTCCTTCCTGCCTGACTCCATACTCTGCGGGAAGGTGCCTATGGGAAAAGCATGAGCTTAGCAGCTTTCACAGCACTTTGTGACTCCTGAGTTGGAAAGAAAATTCTTACCACTCTTGATTTGCTGTTCATGCTGCTTATACTAAAAGAAGAAAAAAGAAAGCCTTGGATGAGCGAGATGCTTTCCTAGACTGTGGATCGCATTCTTTTCTGTCTTACGTAGTGGGGTCTCAGTGGCAGGGCCAGCACGAGGTGGGGCAAGGGAGGCACCCAGGGCACAGATTGAGGGAGACGCTCACGCTCCAGTGCCGACCTCTCACTTACAGGGGCCTGGGAGTGATTGTCTCCTTAAATGTTGTGTCCTGGGCACCTGGCTTGCCTCACCTAGCCCTGCTGAGGTTGGCTCTGTTTGAGCTCATTTACCACTCACCCTAGCAGGCTCACCTTGTGCTTCTAGGGATTCTGGACTTGTGCGTAGATGCACCTTTGTGCTATGTCTACACCTCTTCCCTGGCTGGAACCCCTCAGGTAGGGGCGGTATCTCTCTGCTCTTTGGATGCCTGGTCCAGAGTGGGGGGGACAGATGAGCAGCTGATGGATCAGTGAGCAAATCAGTCCACCAGGGATCATCAACTCGGTGAACCAGAGTCAAGAACTCTCCTGACTTAGACTTTTCCATGAACGGTTCAGAGAACATCCTGCCTTGTCACCTGCCAAGCCTCCCATTTCAGCACAGCCGAGTCCTCTCATCAGTGTGGCTGAGGATGGGCACTGTTCCCCCTACTTGTCCTTCCCCAGAGCTTCCGTCACCTTCAGTATCAGGCTGAGTTAATGGTGCCACCCCTACTCCACCCCTGCTTCCTCCAGAGTCCATGTCACGTGTCCTGGGAGCAGGTGGTGGGGCCTGGGTGTGCCAGGACTTGGGGAGGAATGGGGTAAAGAGGCAACTGCCTGGGGCCAGAAGTCTCCTTTGTGAACTCTGTGTGATGTGCTTCCTCTTTCTCTTCCGGCAGAGTGTACTGAAGAAGAGGGACCAAGTGCAAGCAGAGTATGAAGCCAAACTGGAAGCTGTGGCTCTGAGGAAGGAAGACCGCCCCAAGGTCAGGGAGGCCGCCCCGGGAGGGCTGGGCTCCTCAGGGCTGGAGCCATAACTGCCCCGCTGGTGCCAAGTGAAGTCTTGTCCCTAGATCCGTATGATGAAGGTGGTCAGCCCCAGCTGGGCTGTGTTCATGCTGTTACTGTCCTCTGTTCTCTTTGATGTCTTATTTCTGGAACTTTCTAACATGTACTTGGGGTTGAGTTTTCTGCTGTTTCTTCAGGGGTTTTTTTTTGCTTTTGTTTTTTGGAGGTTTTTTTTGGTTTGTTTTTGTTTTGTTTACTTTCAGCTTTGCCATTCAGGGGCAGTTCCTCTCTCTGTAAAATGGGACTGAGGAGAAAGGGGGTAAGAACAGTCTAAGAACCACACAAAAGTGTGGTTTGCTAACTCATCCACAGACTGTTACCGATCCGTGACAAGAAAGGTGTAGAAGCTGAGAGTCAGCAGCTTCATAGCAATTTGGTATTTGTTGAACCTGCAGCAGGAGTGTTGTCAAACTAGCTCATGGGGAGCAAACTGCGTACTCGTTACGCATAGTAGGTCTACAACTTTGTCATACTGGGGGCGGAAAAAAGCCAGCAGACAGTGGTCCTTTGCCACAAAGTTTAAGAAGCACTGACTGAGTGTATGTATTTAAGGGCTCTGGGTCCAGACAGAGGATCCTAAGGTAAGTATGCATCTGTTGTATTGCCCTCTGTCATTTGTTGCCTTTTTCTCCCCAGGATAAAACCAAGATCAAAATAAGATTAATAAAAGCCAGCATGCAAGTGCTTACAAATGTGCTAAGCTCTTTACAGTATCTCACTGATTCCGTACAACAGTCATGTGGTTTGGGTACCATTGTTACTCCCACTGAGAGCTGAGCAAACCGAGGCCCACGACCTCACAGCTAAGTTACCACTATGTTACTGTGCTCCTTTCCTTTTTGTTTGTAATTGGAAGGTGTATCTGTTTTCAGAAAAGGGGTGGGGGCAGGGAATGTTATTAAAAAGGTAAATCGCAGGGGCGCACAGTCCAGGGAAGTGGTTGGACATCAGAGCAGTTTGTCTCCCGCTGCCTTGGTTCTAGCTGCCCCTGCAGCCGTGCCGAGACGCACCTGGAAAGGAGCCCGCTTTGGAAAATTGAAACCCACGCCTCAGAAACGGCACACCTTGACTCCGTATGGTACTTTATATGTATATATATGTGAATTGCTTCATGTGGTCACCACAGCAGTCACCTGGGGCCCAGAGGGAAGGCATTGTTCTTTCCCCATTTCGTGGGCGAGGAATGAGCCACGAAGCAGCTCGGTAAATTGCCTGGCTTTGCGGTTACCCAAGGTCTTCACCCGGCGTGCTGCACGCAGTGGGTGTGCAATACACGTTTGTTGCGTTGGTTCAGGTGTCACCCATAGGGACCTACATGAGAGAGGGGAGGCCATGTACAGCTGCTGGAAAGTCAGGTGGTGGGATAGGGACTCCTGTCCTTGGCCCGGTGTGTGCCGCTGGGACTTGGCACCTCTCGTGCGTTCCTCTCGCCACAGGCTGTTGGCCTGCTTCCGTCCTGTGTGTCACGAGGGGGGCCGTGATGGGGATGCAGCTGTGTGCACGGCCACGCCCTGTCTTGTCTTCCGGCTGCCTGTTCCCTTGACTAGTTCCGAGCCGTTTGTGATATTCTGGAACACGGTGCCATTTAAAGGGACATCAAATACTGTGTTTATATATCTCGAAGTTTCTTTCTGTCTTTTTTTTTTTTTTAAAGTAGGCTCCACGCTGGGCTTGAACTCACGACCCTGAGATCAAGAGTCGGACGCTTAACCGACTGAGCCACCGAGGCGCCCCTTGAAATTTCATTCTAACAATTTCGCTTTCCAACATAAATATAGAAGCCACTTTACCTGGCGAGGGAGGGAGGGAGGGACAGCAAGTTCTGCTGCTGGCCTAGTTTGGGAGATGGAGATCCTGTATTTAAAAGATGTTCTGTCAGCATTCATCCTTGCTCAACACTGAATACAAGCTTTGTCTCAGAGGCTGGTTTGTCATTTAATATATGTTTTGCTCTGTATGGAACAGTTCCTTTGTGAAGACAGGACCTGGAGGTTATGAATAATAGGCCAAACAGAAAGCTGACTGTTCCTTGGCTTGCCGGCTGCCCGAGGGTCGCAGCGCCTCGGAGCGGATGGGGCCGAGCTCCCACATGCCACCCAGCCAAGCTGCTGGGGCTCCTGCCTCGTGGCTGTACACCGCCTACGGGCCTGGGTGACGCCTCTTCTCCTCCCAGTGGGTGTGGAAATCTTCTTGCTGCTGCCGTTTTCACCTTCCTGGAGCATCAACCGTATGACTCCTTCTCTTACCACAGGCGTTCTTAGAAGAGGGGGGCAGGGCTTCTTTCCAGCCAGCGAGTCTAACCAGTAGGTCTAACCATGCCTGCATTCTCTCAGCACGCTGGGGTTAGGCAGTCTTGGTCTTCCCTCTTTCTTCTTTCTGGTGGGATGCTGAGCCACGTCCATGTTAATGTCCCCTTATTTAGCAATTGTGCTTAATTAACAAAACGGGGGCTGTCGCGATGGTTGGTGCCCCAGTGAGTGTGGTCTCACTGGAGCCACGGGTTTTGAATCTGGGGCAGCGGCTACTTTGGTAGGCAGTGGAGGGCTCCATTGGTGGCCCCCCCAAGTGGGTAAGGGTTTGGTTGAAAGAGCACAGGATTTAGACTCAGATGGCCCTGGGTTCAAATCCCAGCTCTGTCCTCCAGCTTGGATTGGTTTGCTCATTAGACCTTGTGGGTTGCATCCACGGGACTGCCGTGAAGGTCGGTGTAGTGTCTGAGGTAGGGACAGAGGCCCCACGGTGGAGCCTCTGCTTCCCATACTAGCTCCACTTGTCTCTGGGAGGAATGCTAACTGCAAACTTTGTTTTCCTGGCTTGTTGCCCTTATGGCTTTTTTTCTTTTTTTTTTAATTCTGCTTTTTTTTTTGGCTGCACTGTTTGGGCATGGTTACCTTGTGTCCTAAAGATTCCCCTGCTTTCCCAGCCCTCCCGAATGCCTGTCCTCCCTAACAACCCATCAGCAGGTAGAGAGACGTCTCTCTCAGACGTCCCAAGTAGCCGAACGTTTTGCTGTGTTTCATTTTGTGTGATTTGGGGCTCCGCTTCCCAGAGCTGCTGTTGGCGAGAGAAGAGCCAGGGTGTCAGCAAGTGGGTCAGGGCAGATTCTTACCCCGAGGACCCAGTGGGCTCCGCTGTCTGTGAGGGGGGCGGGAGCAAGATGGCTCACAGGTTGGCCCCGGGGATGCTGGGAAGGAGAGGATTCTTACCCGAAGACGGGCAGTTTTTACAGGGCTCTGGGCACGTTAACAGCATCTGAGGGACTTAGCAAGCCTGGGGGCTTACCTTGTTTTGAGGCTGAAGTCTTGAAAAGTTGCTCTAAAGGGGGGCGCCTGGGTGGCTCAGTCATTAAGCGTCTGCCTTCGGCTCAGGTCATGATCCCAGGGTCCTGGGATCGAGCCCCGCATCGGGCTCCCTGCTCGGCGGAGAGCCTGCTTCTCCCTCTCCCACTCCCCCTGCTTGTGTTCCCTCTCTCGCAGTCTCTCTCTCTGTCAAATAAATAAATAAAATCTTAAAAAAAAAAAAAAGAAAAGTTGCTCTAAAGAGAGAGGGAAAGGTGATTTCTGTGAAGCCGTGGAGTGGTACCAGAATCTGATCACTTCTCCAAAACCCAGAAGAAAGAAATGGCCTTGTGGGTCTCCACGGCCCTCACTGCGAATTTCACACCGGAGAGGCTGCGTGAGGGGGAAGGAGAGGTGTCCTGTGGCCCCCGCTGCTGACTGCGGCTTGGCTGTGCGCAGGGATGAGGCCGAGAGTCTCACAGAATTTAAAGTTTCGCTTTGGTTTTGGGTTGAGAAAAGTCAGCAGAGCCTGAGGTGGTTTCTTCTCAGGCGAGTAGACCTTCAGCTTGCGTAGACTTGGCTTGCCTCGTTTGAACTTTGAGGTCAGAGAAATTACAGGCACTTAGTGGGCTGCCTTCTGATGCACTTTTCAGGACCCCAGGCTTGTGTAAATCTGATACCCCTTAGAAGCCAGTGGGGTATCAGAGCTGTTACTAGACGCAAAGAGGGGCCGAGGAATTGCATTTAAAACTGGACTGGAAGCTCACACTAACAAGAACAGTAAGAGTAAACCATGGAGGGAAGTTGCACGTTTTTTTTTTTTTTTTTAAAGATTTTATTATTTGAGAGAGAGAGAGAGAATGAGAGAGAGCATGGGGGGGGAGGGTCAGAGGGAGAAGCAGACTCCCCGCCGAGCAGGGAGCCCGATGTGGGACTCGATCCCGGGACTCCAGGATCATGACCTGAGCCGAAGGCAGTCGCTTAACCAACTGAGCCACCCAGGCGCCCGGAAGTTGCACGTTTAACTCCATTCTGTGATGGACTCTTTCCAATACTAATCTATTTATGTGATTCCAGAAAGAACAAAGGGATGTCAAGGGAGAATGCTTTATAAAAATCTTACAGTTATCTTCAAAAGACTAAGAAAAGGGGGGGGGGAGGGGAGAAGAATGCCATTTTAGGCCCCGACCCACAGGTGGCCTTGTAGTAGGTCTGGCGCTAGGTGAAGAAGCTGCTGGAAACAGGGAGTGTCATCTTGCTGATGAGAAGGTGCGTCACGTGGAGGTGGATGGGAGCAGAGAACAGGATGTACTGAGCTGTTGCTTCTCGCGGTGAGCAGAAGTAGGGAAGGGAAGTGGGACTTGGGATCACTTGGGCACACCTCTTGAAGACCATGGACCTTTCAGAGCTCTTAAAACCCCCAGCATGGTGACCATTCTGGGCTGGGGAATGTGGCAGGGAGCAAGAACTCTAGTTCTAAAGCAAGATGGGGGCAAGGGGACTTCTTCATGCGGAGCTTCTACAGACCTGAGAGTTTTGCGAAGTCATCTCTCATTTTCAGACACTTTGGACGAATGAGGAGAGACATGCCTGATGTCTCCCCATTCTCTTCATGGTGGCCACGTTCCCAGCCTGGGTTAGAAAGCCAGAGGTCACGTCAGCCAAGGAAGGGCAGGACTCTGTCACCTCCCTTACGTAGTTCCTACAACACCTTCTATAATGTGGTTATTCCTGTTGTACAGATGAGGAACCCGGGCTCAGGGGAATTACATAGTATACGTGCCAAAGCTAACAAGTGGTGGAACTGGACTTGGCCCTCGGATGTGTCTGGCTCTGACGTTAGACCCCTTCATCCCCACTCCGGGACTCCCAGCAAGCTTTGCTCCATTGAGGTAGAGGTTCTGGCTTTTGTAAGCATGTTTAGATGAACACTAGTGGGCTTGGGGGAGAGAACGTAGACCTTCTCTTGGGTCTTCGTCTCTGTGTCTGTGAGCTCCTTCCAGTCATCACGCAGGTGAGCTCCTGGCTTCTCTCTTCTCAGTGCACCTGCTCACTGCCCTTCTCATGCACTCACTTCTTCCTCCTTACCAGCCGTTCTCTGAAATGTGTGTGTGTGTGTGTTTAAAAGCATTCTTTCAGTGGGCGCCTGGGTGGCTCAGTTGGTTAAGCGACTGCCTTCGGCTCAGGTCATGATCCTGGAGTCCCGGGATCGAGTCCCACATCGGGCTCCCTGCTCAGCAGGGGGTCTGCTTCTCCCTCTGCCCTCTTCCCTCTCGTGCTCTCTGTCTCTCATTCTCTCTCTCTCAAATAAATAAATAAAATCTTTAAAAAAAAAAAAAAAAGCATTCTTTCAGTAACTTCCTATTTGCCTAGTTCAGTAGCCTCTTATTGATCTTTTCCCTGTCTCAGTGTTTTCTCAACGTTTTTTCATCTCTGACTCATGTAGAAAATGAAAGTATTTGTATAGTGCACTGGGATAGCAGGTCAGGTTGCTTGAAACGAGGTGACCATCCTGGGGGATTGATACTGCTTCATTCACTCAGCACCAGTGAGGAAGCCCTGCCCCTCCTTTCCCTCAGCAGCATGTGGCTGAGAAGGCTGCCATCTTTTTTTTTTTTTTTTAAAGATTTTATTTATTTATTTGAGAGAGAGAGAATGAGAGAGCACATGAGAGGGGGGAAGGTCAGAGGGAGAAGCAGGCTCCCCGCTGAGCAGGGAGCCTGATGCGGGACTCGATCCCGGGACTCCAGGATCACGACCTGAGCCGAAGGCAGTCGCTTAACCGACTGAGCCACCCAGGCGCCCAAGAAGGCTGCCATCTTGAATTGGTTTTGTCATTGGTCCTGGGACCTGTCCTCTAGCAGCCGTGAGCCCTCTCTCTCCCCCAAGTCTTGGGATCATGTCCTCCTTATATAATCTTTAGGGACTTTTACTAACCTACTGTCATCAAGGGAGCAGATAATGTGATATCTCCAACCTAATTCCAAGAAGGAAACTTAGGTAGAGATTTATATTGTAAGGCCTAGAAATGCCTGGTACATGGGAGAGCTCAGTTTTTAAATGAGCATTGAGTGAATTTGCTTCCCACCCTGCTCCCCAACATACAAAAATGCTTAAGTTCATCCCACATTACCCTTCTCCCATCGCTCCAACAACCCATATTCTGTAATGGAAATTCTCATGAGAGAGAAGGGAGCCACTGTGAAAAATATAGCCTTGTCTCTATTTAGAAGTGTTGTCTTTTGAGGGCCCACCTGGTAATTTCTTTTCTTGTTGGTGTCTTGTGATAAGTGATAGCCTATCAGTAGCATTGAATAATTCTATCTCAACATCCTTCAGACAAGATACCACAACTCTAATGACACCTCAGCCAAAAAATGTTCCTGGTCAATGAACTGATTATCACAAGAACACCACATCCAGAAAGAGACAAGAGTGAGAAGAATGCCAGCCGCCTTCCTCTTCATTAAGTTGGGCACCTTCGGGTGGTCTCTTCAGACAGCTCCTCCCAATTCCCACTTCCTCTTGAGCCCTTACCCCTCTCTGCCTCCTGACCCCTCCGTCCCTGTGTGTCTGTGGCTCCCCTCGCCCTGACTCACTTCCTGCTTCTGTGCTCATCTTTCTGAGTCACCTTTGCTGATCCCTTTACTAACCCTACACATTTAGGCTTCTCCATGAATTCTACCCTTCAACCACCACCCCAACCATCTCTTTGATTTCCCCATATATTTAAAAAAAATTTGAATCGTGGCAGAACACACATAACCAGAATTACCATCTTCCTGGTTTTTTCTTAAGGTTTTATTTACTTATTTGACAGAGAGAGACACAGCGAGAGAGGGAACACAAGCAGGGGGAGTGGGACAGGGAGAAGCAGGCTCCCGGGGCTCGATTCCAGGAGCCTGGGATCATGACCTGAGCCGAAGGCAGACGCCCAACAACTGAGCCACCCAGGCGCCCCATCTTCACTGTTTTTAAGTGTCCAGTTCAGGAGTATTAAGTAAATCCACGGTGTTGTGCAGTGGATCTCTAAAACTCTTTTCATCTTGGGGAACTGAAACTCTGTCGCCATTAAACACGTCCCCATTTCCCCTCCCCCCGGCCCCTGGCAACCACCGTTGTGCTTTCTGTTTCTGTGAGTTTGATTACTTTACTACCTCTTGTAAGTAGAATCCTATAATATTTCTCTTTTGGTAAACTGCCTTATTTCAGTTAGCATGATGTCCTCAAGGTTCATCCATGTTGTAGCACATGTCAGAATTTCCTTCCTCTTGGAGGCTGAATAATACTCCACTGTATGTATATACCCCTTTTTGTTTATCCATCCATCTGTGGACAGACACTTGAGTCGCTTCTACCTTTGTCATTTGTGAATAATGTTGCGGGGAGCATGATCTCTGTGAGATTCTGCTTGCAGTCTCTTGGGCATACCCCCAGAGTGGAATTGCCGGGTCATACGATAATTCTGTTTTTAGTTTTTGGGGGAAGTGCCCTACTGTTTTACACAAATGTGCAGGGGTTCCAGTTTTCTACATCCTGGGCAACACTTGTTCCTTTGTTGTTGTTGTTAGTAGCCATCTTAATGGCTGTGAGTTGGTTCTCACTGTGGTTTTGAGTTGCATTTCCCTAATGATTGGTGACGTGCAGCACCTTTTCCTATGCCTGCTGGCCATTGGTAGATCTTCTCTGCGTAAATGTCTACTCAAATCCTTTGCTTATATTTAAAATCAGGTTGCTGTTGTTGAGTTGCTTCAGCTCCTTCTGTGGAGGGGGGTCTCCCCCTTCCTGTGGCCATAGCTGCCTCCTCTCTCTGGTCTGTGCACCTGACCTTTATCCCGAGCCCTACGATGCACTGCTGTCACCCTCACCACCCAGACTGCAGACTTCGGGCTCCTCTCTGACTTCCTGTGTCTTATTTCTCACGTGCAGGTGGTTGTCAGTTCTGTCTCCACCAGCCTGGCCTGATCCGTCCTCTCCCTTGTGCTGTCAGAACCACCACCCCAGTTCCAGGGTGCCTCGGGTAATCTCATGCCAATACATTTGGGTGTTGACTCATCTCTGATCTCTGGTGAAATCTCGGGGTGAGGTAGCGTGGGTGAAGGGTGGTGTAGAGCTTGAAAGAACATACTTAATAATATTTTATATTTGGGGGCGCCTGGGTGGCTCAGTTGGTTAAGCAACTGCCTTCAGCTCAGGTCATGATCCTGGAGTCCCTGGATCGAGTCCCGCATCGGGCTCCCTGCTCCGCGGGGAGTCTGCTTCTCCCTCTGACCCTCCCCCCTCTCATGTGCTCTCTCTCATTCTCTCTCTCAAATAAATAAATAAAATCTTTAAAAATAATAATAATAATATTTTATATTTGGAAAACAAAAAAGAAACTTTTTTATATGACACGGAATATAGTTCATAACATTCATTCTTGACTGTGGCCGGGGGGGGAGGGGGCTGTGCACACAGCAGATTATCTTTTAGGAACACCGATTTACAGTATTGATATTGATCAGAATGATGAAATATATGTGGAGCATTTAAACTATGCCAGGCACCAAGTATTTTATTCATAATATCTTGTTCAATCTCATGACAACCTTATGAGGTGGTTGGTATTATCCAGAAACGGAAGCTGAAGCCTGGAGAGGCCCCAGGTCACCCATCTAGGAAGTGGTAGATGTGGTATTTCAACTCTGGAAATCTGGCTCTAGAACTTTCTGTATTGTTAGAGGAAGCACAAGGCTTTTCTATTTTCCAAAAAAAGGGGCACGTGTTAAGTGGAACAGAGAAAACCTGGACTCAGGAACCCAGGCTTCTCATCTCCTCACTGCCCGCCCTGCCCCCCCCCTCCCCCCCCTGCCATCTTGCCAGCCAGAGTTCTCTCTCTGTCCTTTTTGGGCATTGTGGCCTGTGAGCAATTCCTGAGGTGGGTCCAGACACAGTCTCCCCTCTCTCACTTGCATGTGCTGTCACTCTGGAGCACCCTCCTCCTACTGTTGCCTCATTTTTTTTTTTTTTTTAAGATTTATTTATTTATTTTAGAGAGAGAGCACGACTCTGTGCTGAGCACAGAGCCCGACACGGGGCTCGATCTCACGACCCTGAGATCACAGCCTGAGCTGAAACCAAGAGTCGGACACCCAACCGGCCAAGCCACTCAGGCGCCCCTGCCTCAGTGGTATTTCTCCAAGGAGGCCTGATCCCTCATCCAAGCTGGACTCACTCTCCAGTTCCCCCTCCTTGTGCTTATCACGGGGCTCAGAGTGAAGGGAAAGCACCGCGACCTCCCCCCAGAGTGTGCAGGCGTGTTCATGGCCTTCCCAGCTAGACTGTAGGCAATCTGAGGTAAGACCTGCTTACTGACACCGAAGCCCTTCGGTCTCCCTCTGTGCCAAGCACAGAGTGCGGTGGGAAAACGGTAAGTTACTGATATTTCCCAAATGGAGGCTCAGGTCATCATAAAATCCAGAGCTGTGGTTTTGGCTCTTAATTTTCGTGGATCCACCAGAGTTCCCATCTTCAGAACAGACCCGGGCGTTGATCTTTGGATCAGAGGCCCTGGCCCCGCTCTTCTCACTGGGCCTTGATGCAGTTCTCTTTTCAGGGCTTTGCTTTTCCTGCTGCCCACAGCAGTTTTGTTAAGCAAACAGGAAGCTGCTCCAGGGAACTTACAGCCCATGCTAAAGTGAGCAGTGGCTGGGAGAGGAATAAGGGAGCTGGACAGTGTCTGCAGGGGAGTGAGGCCCAGAGACACTGGCTCGCTGGGCCTCCACAGAGGCTGGTTCCCTGTGCGTTTGTGGGGAAGGCTCTGGAGGGGCAAAGGCAGGGGCGGGTTGGGGGTGCATCTGTTCCTCAGTTGCCCCCGAGCTGGACAACAGCGACGGGAGAGGCAGTGGAAAAAGGCAAAAGTCACTTCGGTCATGGCGTCAGAAGAAAAAGTCAAGTCCTCTTTCTTTCTTCTTCCAGAGGCTAAGTGCTGTGGAAGAGGCTTTCCTCCCTCTTTGAAGGAGAGTTCCTTTCTTTTAAATTGCCCAGGGTGCCTCCCTCTGGCTTTCTGTCGAACTCCTCCTGCCCCACCCGACTTCGGATCCCATGACAGGCCTGTGTGACACCCCAGCCCCAGGCTGTTCACTTCCCTTGCTCCCGAGTCCTGCAGCCATCTGCACAGGGTCTGGGGGGCCCTCGGCACTACAGGAAGCCCTGAACGTATCTGACTCCCTCAGCCTTGGCTCTCCGTTTATTGTTTTTTCTGGGTCCTCTCCTTGCCCATAAGGCCTGGGGAGAAAACTTCCCTCGTGGGTAGAGATTGACCCCTGGTGGTGACCACAGCTTAGAGCCATTTGGGATCATAGACCCCGGCACTCAGAATGCACAAGGCCTCATTTGTTGTCAAGAAGCATCTGGCAGGTAGGCATTTGACCCAGTTTTAGGCATGTTTGCCCCCTGGCCGCCCTTAGGGCCCCGTGGAGCTCTTGAGTGAGGAGAGGAGCCAGCTTTGTGCTTTGGGGACCCGGGTAGCCACAAGGTCCTCCGACTGTGACAGAGTTCCATTTTGAGAAAGCCTTCTAAACTTCTTTAAGAAAAACTTGAGGGGCGCCTGGGTGGCTCAGTCTGTTAAGCATCTGCCTTTCGCTCAGGTCATGATCCCAGGGTTCTGGGATCGAGCCCCATGTCAGGCTCTTTGCTCAGCGGGGAGTCTGCTTCTCCCTCTGCCTGCCACTCCCCCTGCTTCTGTTCTCTCTCTCACTCTCTCTCTCTGTCAAATAAATAAATAAAATCTTTTTAAAAAAAGAAAAACTTGAAATAGTCTGCTATATTTTTCTTCTTCTTCATATTTCAGATTCTTTTGACACACATAAATGATTTTCCTCCCATTTCCTCAGAATGCCCTAACCTAAACTCATCATTTTTGATTATCTGCTATCTGGGGGAACGTAGACAGGTCTCTAGTTGATTTGTAATGTAGGGTTCGGAGGGAGAAGTGGGCTGATAGTCTTATTATTACAGTTAATTGTGTGACTAATGAAGGTAGGCATTATCAAATGTCACAGGTAATGGAATAGTTCCTATGATGTGGGAAAACTTTTCTGGTTTCACATACAGGACCGAGGAGAGTAGGAGGGACAGTGCCAAATGCTGCTGTATGTTTGCAAAATCTACACACATTCTTACGTACAGATGGATAAAAAGGAGGGACCAAAGATCTCTCACTCTAAATTGCAGTGTTTCTTCTTCCTGTTTGTAAATAGGGGGGTGTTTCTCCCGTGAGTCTCTGTTGTGCTTGGATGGGTTTGAAGATTTGGGTAGGGAGAGCACTTTTCAGAATTCCTTCTTAGACCTGAAAACCCAAGGCCCTGCCTTCCCGTAAATGCCCCCAGAGGAGGGGCTGTTTTCAGAGCCTTTCATGTAGGGCTTTGGCCTTTCCCAAGGGAACTTGAGGCATGGGGTCACCAGATCCGCATCCAGAGTCCCCGCTTCTGCACCCCCCTTCCAGGTGCCAGCAGACGTTGAGAAGTGTCAGGATCGGATGGAGTGTTTCAACGCCGATCTGAAAGCCGACATGGAGAGATGGCAGAACAACAAGAGGCAGGACTTCCGGCAGCTGCTCATGGGAATGGCCGACAAGAACATCCAGTATTATGAGAAGGTAAGGGGCGCGCCGGCAAGACCCCGGCCCTCTCGCGGAGGAAGCACGAGGAATGGCCAGAGCCTTTTGCAAGGGCCAGCCAGAAACGCAGAAGCAGAGGGCCCGCCAGCCCCACCTGCTTCCCTTATTTTGTGTGTCTGGTCTGGCGGCCCCTGCGTGGTCCTCGCCCCGCTGTGCGAGATGGGGGCGCAGACTTTGGAAGCAGAGCCCCTCCCGCTCCCGGTGCCCACAGGGCTCTCCCTGGTACACGCGGCTCGTGGAAGCAGCACTTTTCTCACCCGTGCCCTCTGGGGCTGGCGGACAGCTCCTTCCCAGAGTCCGAGGGCCTGCCGTGTGGGTGTGTTCAGGTAAAGGAGGCTTTGAGGTGACCCCAGGCCGCTGTGTGGTTCTGCCTGCGGGGGTTCCTCACTCTCATAGTGCCGTAGATCCCGCCGAATCCTTATCAAAATACTGTCCGGTTGTTTTTAAGACTTCAAAATACTGTTTGTAAATAGCCCCCCCAAAAAGCATGTAGGATTACAAAGGAAAACTATTAAAAACGTGGTTTTTTTCCCCCCATGAATCCCCTGGATTTGTGGAGTTTGCACCCTTCTCTCTCTCTCTCTCTCTCTCTCTCTCACACACACACACACACACACAAGCACACAGACCCACTTAGGGCGCTCATCAAGCTCCAGCAAAGTCTCTCACTCAGGGTTTGCTCTTGGCATTGCTAAACCCAGATCGTTTCTGCTGCTGAGAAACCCTGATATTCCTTGGAAGCTTAAAGTTAGAGATGAAGCATGGCCCAGTCACAATTCCACAAGTACCTGTAGACGTGAAACCAAGTGGGACAAGCATTAACTCGGCTATTCCCACTGCAGTTCTAGAAACACGTCCTCATCCCAGACTAGAAGAATCCATATCTTCTGAAGGCTTCTGCTGTTCGGAGGCAGCGTGTCTACATCTTTCTTTGGAGGAGGGCTAAGGAGAACAGTCACAGAATAGCCCTTACTGGCCAGGCCTTCGGGAGGGCTGATTGAAAGGGAGAGAGGAAGGTGCCGTCCTCCTTCCCCCAGGACCGTTTTTATAGAGCCCCTGCCGTGGCTGCCGGCACAGAGATGGACGCTGCGCATATGTCACCTCCTTAAATTTAACCCCCAACGTAACAACATGAAGTAGGTTTTATGGTTCTCCACGTAAAGCTGAAAAAACAGAGGCACAGTAAGGTTTTAAGACTGCCCAAGGTTACACAGCTTGAGTGACTGAACTAGGGTCAGACTCGGTTCTGCTGCGGCCACAAGTCTGAAAATTCCCACTCATGCACACTGTCGGTGTGGTGGGCGGGGGACGTGCATCTCTGGGGCCAGTCCCGACTGTGCAAAGATAGAAAGGTCACTCCGTGTGAACTGGCTGTGCCTTAGGCAGGGTCCCTCTCTGTGTCTGCCTCTTCCCCTGTAAAATGGGACTGATCCTTCTTCATTGAGGATTGTGAAGACAGTCAAACGATGCATCCCCGAGTCCCTAGAACATACCTGGCATATGGTAGACCCTCAGGGAGTGGTACTACCTTCCCTGATCCCCTCCCCACACCTCTGCTGTCCGACAGCCCTCCATTACACGGAAGCCGACCTGATCGGATGTGTCCATCACGCCTCCTCGTGATTAGCGCCAGCGCTCCCGAGGCCCCGGCCCCAGGACTCAAACCCAGGGCTTGTATCTTCCCAGATACCGCAAGTAGGGGCGCTGTCGTGGGGGCCTCCTCTTGGCTGCCACACACATTTAACATGGCCTGCTGTGTCCCTGCCGTGCACCAGGGACTGGGGATAGGTTGCTAAATGAAACAGCAGGACCCCTGCCATCAAGGAGCCCTCCGTGCAGTGGAAGATACGCATTAATCCAGAAATCCTGTCACTTCAGAGTAAGATACGTGCTCTACAGGGAAAGCACAGGAAACCTTGGAAGAAAATACTGGGGGCACAGTTCAGATCAGGGATGGAAGGAGGCAAGTGGAGTGGGCAGGAGAGGCCGATCTGAGGAAATAACATTTAACCTGGGTCTCAGAGACAAAGACTTGGAGAACAGGGAACAACATATGCAAGGGCCCTGAGATGGGAAGAAGTTTGAGCATTTGAAGACTGGAAAGAAATCTGGTGTGGCCTTGGTTCCCTATCGCTGACAGAGAAGGACCTTTCTAGATCTGAGATGATGGCCTAGGGAGAGAGCAGGGCCCAGGTGCCATGGACCCTGCATGGGGTCTCTCGCTGCAAGCAAGTTCCTGAAAGCTCCCCAGCCTTCCTTATGGAGGGCAGGGTCCGAGTCTAGTTTCTTCTCTGACTTCAGAGTCACTGAGGAAGGAAGCATGGAGCAATTTCGCCACCCTGCTCCCCAGCTTGACCGAAGAATGCCTCTCTCCTCCTATCTGCTCAGAGCTCCTCCCCAGATGACTCAGCACAAAGTCCTGCTTCAGCCTGAGCTGCTTCTAAGGAAGGCCTTGTGTGGTTCTTCTGGCCTGCCCTTCATGCAAGAGATGGCTCAAAGGGAGGATCCTTTCGCTAAGTAGGGTGCTCCTAGAGTCTTTAAGTTCAGTGCATACGGACACTGGCCCTTCACAAGGATCTGGAATGAAAGGGGATTGGTGTAGTGGAAAGATTTGGCCACTTACTAGCTACATGTCTTAGGCAAGTTATATAACCTCTCTGGGTCTCATTTTCTCCATCTATGAAGTGTGTGTGTGTGTGTAATAAGTAATAATTCTACTTCATAGAATTGTGAGGACTAGCAATAGTGAATGTAAAATACATCGTGTTTGGACCCAGTGAAACTCAATAGATAGAGTCCCCCCCTCCATTTTCCCTTTTGGGAGATCCAAGAGTGGCCCATACAACCAAAGCTGAGGTCAGTAAAGAAGAGCGGGGTTTCAGAGCCCCCTCTGAGTCAGATGGCTGGGCCATGCCAATATGATTTGCATCCTCAGCAAGTCCTACCCACCACCTGGAGCAATGTCTTCAACCTGGCTGAGGACGTCGGGCCCCATGGAAGGCTTGCAGCCTCTTACCTTTTCTGCTTTTTGAAGGAAAAGAATGTCTTCCAGTGAGTACCTTTCCACTCACCAGCTATGAGCTCCAGGGACAGTGCATGTAGGCCTTGCCGAGACCCTGCTGTCTTTGGTAGAGATGGGGGTGATGTATTCAAACACCTGTCACCTTCCCAGTTTCTGATAGCGATGGATAATAATGTGTAGATGTTGGACGTGACATGCATACATTACTTAGCCAGTACATAAGACGGAGAGATTAACAGTGAGAGGCTAGATCAGAGGAGAACGAAGAGCCTGATCCTGAAATCTGATGTTGATACTGTGCGTGTGTGTGTGTGTTGTCATTTCAGTGCCTCATGGCGTGGGAGTCGATCATTCCACTACTGCAGGAGAAACAAGAGGCCAAGTAAGTCCCCTCCTGGGACAGAGACTCTCCTGCCTACACAGGGCATGGTGTACCGGAACGCCCCTGTCGTGCAGAGAGACGGCACTGAGAAGCATCTCTCCTTTGTGTATTTCTTTCCCTGCCCGCCCCTCACCCCCTTCGTCCGCCCGCCGGTGGTTTTCCATTAGTTTCTATTCCTTAGTGGAGTCCGCAAGGCTATCATCATCTCTCCACGAAACAGCATTCCTCCGTGGCACGAAGGAACCTACGAAATGGAACACTAAGAAGATTTGCAGCCGAGGGACGAGACGACCCAGCTGACATTCTGACATTGCATTACGGTTTCCTGTTTGCGGGAACCGCAGAGTTGCCTGTGGTGGAAGAGAGCCCGGGTTTTGCTTTTCAAGGACACGAGGAAGGCACGGACAGGAGGCAGCCCCTGTTGTCCGTGGACACGTGGTGACTACGGAACGGACCTCCATGGGGCAGTGACTTGTCTCGGCCTAGAAGGAGGTGTTGGTACCTCCGTGGAAAGCCCTTAACTAACGTACGGTGGCCTGTAGCTGTGTGTGCGGCCCGCCGCCTGCTTGTGATGAGCGACAGCTGTCTTGTTGCTTCTGGTTCATTCAGGACCGTTTATTTCAGTGTCTGTATGCATCTGTGCTAGAGCGAGCGAGCCAGTGTCCTTGTCCTCACGCGATACCTCGGGAAGCCGAGGGGGGCAGTGCTCCCCAAACTTGTTTCTGACACTAGAATGCAGCAGACTGGAAACTTGTAAAATGGGGGGGGGGAAAAGGTGCATTTTTCTCTGTGAAGTTCTTCGATGTTCTCTTTTGCCTTGTGAAGTGCCGTCAGAGTAGAGATTAGTCCTGTTGTGGGGAATCCGTGTTGTCTGGAAGTCAGAGTAGCTCCCCAGTTGCTGGGCTCGGTGGGCACACACCAGGCCCCATCCCCACGCCTGTCCTGGGCAGTTTGCCTTTACCTCACCCGAAATTCCTCATTTAATGTTTTCCTGCCGTGTCCACTGAATGTTTGGGCAAACTTTTGGTGAGAGGCTGTTAACGCTGTCGTGACCCAGTTGAGATTTTGTAAACTCAACATGAATGTTCTACATGAAGTGCTTTAACCCTTGATAATTCCCCAGTCAGGAAGAGAAGTCAGTAACCGGATGGGCCTCGGAGATGACAAGTGTAGCAGAGAACGTCTTCGCTTCTAGATAAGCTAGGATCTCCTCCGTTTGCAGCCAAACCCCTGGGGACCGCCAGCTGCATCTCCAGTCTTCACTTCGAACCATGACCAGGTTTGCTCTCTTTGCAAATCAACACAAAGCAGACAAAAGAGGATCTATCTTCCAACTCATTTTGTTTCCTCCTGAAATGAAGCTGCCTAGGTCATGTTGTGTCCTTTCATCTGTGGCTCATCCCCTCTGAAATGATAAATCTGAGCCTCAAAGAGGCGGTAGTCTGTTTGTAGCGAAGCGAGCTGTGCCAAGATGCGGGCGCAGACACAAGTTAACCCGCAGATGCGGGGCACTGTGCGGCATGTCGAAATCACTCCGTCCCGCGTCCACCTGCGGCACTGACCCCGGGCGGCCGCCGCTGTGACGTCAGCGGCACGGCGGTTCTGTTCATCGTGTTTGAATGAGTCACAGTTTAAATTAGAAGTTTTGTTATCATTTGGTACTTGCCTGTACCGTCAGACCCACTCATGCCATTCCAAGATCCTGCAGTGCAGGATTTTCAGCTTGGCACAATTAGAAATGATCTCTCGAAGCATAAGGGTAAGGACAGTCCAGCTACCCTGAGTGGCGAGTCCGTGTTTCATGCTACCTCTACACCATCCCGTCGGTGCGGGTCTGGACGTCTGGGTCCGACCTGACAGTTTGCTGGTAGAACAGGGTTGTGTATCTAATAGTGGGTCGATGGCCCTCTATCGATATTTCGTGGAAGGCACTAGACTGACCTTAGCAGCAAGTGCTCATCAGCAGGAACGCGCGAAGCCTTGCCTTGTGGAATGTGTGCTTTAAAAATGTTGTCCAGTGTAACGAGTGCTTGGAAAGAACTGTGGAAAGAGTTACGGACCAGAACCTCATCTGCTGCTAGTTGCCAATGCCCGGGAGCATTCCTGTGTTAAGGTTAGTTGGGAAAGAAAGCAACCCTTCAAAAAAGTCCTCGGGTTCCTCGCTGGGACGCACGGGAAGGGAGTGGGGGGATGTAGTCATTCCATACATTATTGGAGGCAGAAGACTGGCTCAGAGGGGAATCCGGCATCTCGGGGTTTGTCTTTCTCTCTTTGTGCCCCACGTGATGTTTCTGTGCTTTAAGACACCAGGGAGAGCGGGAGCATTGACAGCAGAGCTGGGAGAACCAGCGCACGTTACAGACTTCCCTGGAGAGATGCACTTTCCCCGAGAAGGGACCCTCGCCCCTTCCTCTTCAGGCTGGCGTCCGATGAGGTGAGGAGGCTGGCCCAGACAGAAGGCACGGTAGGCCGTGAGGGAGGGTCCCTCAGCCCCCGAGGCTCCACAACCCCGGGCATCTGCCCCTTGCCCTCGGTGGGCACAAAGGTGATTCCCTGTGCGAAGTCACTCGGAGACTTGCGTGCCAAAGACTGCCTCATAAGAGGCTTCCTCGCCCCATCCTTCTTGGCTCCAAAGTTGTGGGGCTGAGCTCACTCCCTCTTCTCTCATATTTATGTCCAGGGGGCTTTTGCTTGAAGACACGCTTGACCTCAGGCAGACAGACTTGTACAGATTTTGAGTCTTGAGCACATGGCCGTGGAATGGAGAGTGGTCCCTGTCCACTGTCCCTTGGGTGTGGGAAGTGAAAGGTTCATTCACCCAGGTTAAAAATCCAGGCTGAGGCAGAAGAGAGAATTCTTAGACACTGAGCAGATGTTAGAGATGCAGGTGTTGAAGTGAGCAGTTGTGCTTCGTGGCAGGTACGGACACTGCTCTTCTTCTCATGTGCTGGACCCACAAGAAGATTCTAGGCTCCTCCGCCCAAAGCAGAGAACTACTGTTCTTCCCGAACGAGGAGGAAACACGTTACACTGCCAGGTTTGGGGTTGGGTTTTATCCTTTAATAAGACTTAATAATGATTCCCGGTGACCTTAGATAAGTGCAATTATGGAGAGGATGGGCTCGTATTTCACTGTGCTGCTCGTTGAACTCGCCGGACACCTGTCTTTAGGTGAATAACAACAGATACGACTCCGGGGATCGTGGTGAATGTAACGGAAGTTTGTCTTCGTGCCAAATTTCAGCCACAACTGGAGTGCGTGCTGCATGCTGTGGAATTAAATGTTTTGTCAGTCACCATCCACACGAGGGATTTAAATGCTCTTGTGAGGCCGCCTTTGTGTTGAAATGGCAGGAAGTCGTGCTTTAGAGGACGGAGGGCATGGTGGCTGGGTGGGCATTTGCAAGTGGAGTTTCTCTCTTGGGATGGCAGGTATCAGCCCAGGACACACCCAGAGGCCGAGGGCCTGGGCCCTGCCGTCCATGGCACTGAAATCCCGGGCCCCTGGCTTTGTTCTGACGCCATTCATTGGACTGAGAGTAGTCCTTCTTTAGACTCTGTCCTGAGAGAGGGCAGGAGAGTGAGATCCACCCCCCACCCCCCCCGCCCCACCACCAGGTCTGTGTTGGCCTTGTCTCTGTGGGTCTCAGGATGGCTTAGAACTGGATTCTCCTCTGGCTTCCCTAAGGAACGCCTCTGCTCAGAAGGTGGACCACCTGTGGTCAGGGCCGGGCTCAGCAAGCCTGCTCCCCGCCTTCCCAGATGCCTACTCAAAAGGCCCGTGGAAACTGAGGAGTCTCCCCGTAAGGCTGGAGTAAAACTGGCTTTGGTGATCCCCGCTTACAAAACATTTTGGGAATTTGGGTTTGCCTTCTCGCTTTCAAGAGTCCTTGAGATGGTAACAGATCGGACAGGCCCTCTTATGTTTTCTCCATTCAGGTGGCAGGTCTTATTTGTCAGTAGAGTTGAGGAAAATGTCCTCCCCTGCGCCCGACGGACCTATGGAGCTGGGTGTGTCGGAGTTGTTCCCTGCTCCCTCATGCTTTCTTGATTTAGCGAATAAACCAGAAACCTGATTTTTTCATCAGTCCACCCAGTAGGTGGTTAGCTTTCTGGTTTTAAGGATGGTTGGTCTCCCTACAGTTGCCCGGATGAGAGCGTGCCCAGGGCTGTCTGCATTAGAAAAGGCGGAGGAAGGACCTTTGTCTCAGGGACTTTGACTGTTGTTCCTTAATCACATGTGTTTGAAATGCATTCTGGGGCATGGCTGTCTAACCTGTTCTGTGTGGCAGCAGAAAAACAGACGTTTTTACTACTCTAGATAGCCTGCAGGTAAGTGCTTTGGAAAAAATAACTTTAACAAAACCAGTAAGGTATTTGAGTCATGTAGAAACATTCTGTCTAGTTAGCACTTGAAAATCAACAAACCCAGACTTTTAAGAAGGCCCACAGACTGTTGAAAGCCTAACTCTGCTTTTTGAGAATGGTCAACGCCTATTAATCTGCCTTATCTGCCTAATCTGTTTTAGATTCTGGATAGAAGTTTTTAGACCTGTAACTGGTTGTTCAGCTTAATGCTAGAGGTCTAACGTAGCCCATCCTCAGCCCTCTTAAAGAAACAAGAATGTGGGGTTCATAATTAGGGCTGCCTTTTGGGAGGAGAAAGCTAAGTGTTGCTATTGCCAAATGATATTTTTGATAATGTAAGGAAACACAGGGACCACTGAACCGCTTTTGTTTGTTTGTTTTAAAGTGTGAAAGATTAACTCAGTGCTTTTCGGCACACTCTTGGTTGTAGAGGTCATATGGTGTCGGCATCGACAAATCACAGAGATACAAAGAACTCTAGATTATGACAATATTAATGGTTTACCCCGATTCTACCGAACAGCTTTTAAAAAGATAACCGGGGAACAGGCCGGGGGTGGGCCTCAGATCAGCATATTTCAGATGGAAATTCTCCACAGGTTGAAATGCCAAAAACGTAAAACCTGCTGTGTTGCCTCACATACTTTAGTCCATTTTCGCAGAGCTTTCCCTATTAACGCCAGTGACTGAGTATTACACGCGCACCTCCCCTGGCTGCACCACCCCCCTCACTGGGTGATCCCGGGCTCCCCATGGGCCAGGTCTCAGAGCAGGTGACACCTGTCAACACCCCCGCTCGACAGGTGGTTCAGTCTCAGACCAGCCCTGCAGTCACAATGGTACTGGAAGGACAGAAGGGGGATGGCTGTTTCCCCAGTGTGGAAACAGGGAGGGGAAGGGAGGTTGCAGACCAAGTGTGAATTGGTGTGATCAAAGGACACCTAGGTCAGCTGGGCTTTTGTGGAGCCACAAACCAGCAGCTCTTCACAGTCAGCACGGTTCACCGGGACACTCCTGAGGTTTTGGTCCTGTCCAGTAGATGCCCTGTCCGTTGTACGTCTTGTGTGCTGACCCCCTTGATGTCTGTGTGTTGGGAATACATTGAGAAGGGGATGTCCATCTGATATCTTCCCATACAATAAACTGCCAGCAAACTTTCTAACTTGTATTTTAACTGTTGAAAAAGAGATTCAAAACTTTTGCTTAGGTCATGTCCAAAGGATGGACTGTATTTCTTATTTTTAGAAATTATTCTTCACATTTAAAATTTTAACAGAACCCCCCACCCCGAGGTATTGATAAAGTCCTCCGTGTAAATGTGTTTCTCTTCTCTCCATGCTGCCAATAAGCCAAATCAAAAGCTGTGAAAAAAAAAAAAAAAAGTGCTCAAGAAGGTGTGTAGATGAGAAAGTGATTTATCTCCAGGTCAAAGTCTCTGTTTCATGAAGCTACCAAACTTTAAAAAGAATGTCACCTTTTTTTTTTTTCCTTTGTTATGGAACCCAGAGATTGTAAAAAGAAAAAAGTTTTTGTTGCATTTTTGATGCTGGCACGAGGTTTTTGTCCACTTTTTTTCATATATCTGTGTATAAAAAATTCTGTCCATTGTTTACTATGAAATTAAGTATTACATTTTGAGGTAAACAAAAGAATTTGTATTGCCTGATAAACTATTAGCTTGTAAATTTAAAAGGTTTCCTCAATTAACTTAATGGACCAATAAACCTATGAAAGATGCTTTCTTTACCTTGAGTCTTGTTGTCATTTGCGCGACTCGTACAGCAAGAAGACGTGCGTGCCCTGTGTTGTGTTTCCTTGTTTTCTCCACAGAGATGCATGAGCCTGCAGGAATCAGGATGTACAGAGCAACAGGAAAAATACGTAACTGAACTATTTTAATTCTTTTTCACGTCTCTGTAGACTTACCCTCAGTTTACCTTCTCCTGTGTCTTACAAGTTGGCACCAATCTGAGGAGATGAAGAAACTACCTAGTATCTGTATGTAACCGTCGTGAAGCCCTAGGGAATAGATGGGACTAGATCATAAAAGTCATGGCCAGAGGTGATAGGAATAGAGATGGATTCAAGAGATTTCTGTGGTGAGGGGAAGGGCTCAGAGATGACGGGGAGGTCTCCAGCGCGGGAGCTGGGAGGTGACGCCATTCACTGACCTGTAAAAACAGGATGAACATATAAAGGTTGGAGTAAGCTTAGATGGTGGAGAGGGAGAAGAATTTGGTTTGGATTTTTGTTTGAGGAAATCTAGGTGGAGGTGTCGACCAGTTGTTGGGAAGAGCATTCTGGAATCCCTGGGAGCAGACTAGGTTACCTGGGGAGAGTACAAAGGGCAGGGCTTTCTGGGCCTCAGGAATTAAGGATGCAGGGAGAGGAGGAGGGGGGCGAAGGGGAAGTTCTTAAGGAGAAAAAGGCCCAAAGATAAAAATACTGTTTTTAAGCTTGAGAGCTTGTGAAAAACACAGGTTGTTGGGCCCTACCTCTAGAGTTTGATTTGGATAGAGCCTAAGAATTTGCATCTCTAACAGCTTCCTCAGGGGTGTTGATGCTGGGCTGGTCCAGAAACGACACTTTGAGAACATCAAAGGGATTAGAACATCCTTTAGAAAAATTGGTGACCTGGGGCAAGTGTCCAAAAACTGCTGTCTTGGTGTCGGGCGGGGTTGAAAAGAAACCAGTGCTGGGGCTTCGAGAGCCCAGCTCCGCTTAAAACCCAGAAGCTCATGGCAAGGGCGAGTGTGGGCAAGTAAGGAAATGTTTCGGATGTTGCAAGCCAGCTTTTCAGGAACAGGGAATGGAGCAGCCAACGATAAGATTCATCCAGGTTGGGGAGCCGATCAGGGGCTGGGACAGCAGGCAAGGAGTCCAGAGGAAGGAGCATAACTGTGAGAGTTAGAGAGGTGAGCGTGGCCTTGAACTCCTCCTCCCATCCCCCCTCCTCCACCCACATTGCCTGTCTCAGCGAGAGGCTCTGCCTTCTTCCTAGTTGCCCGAACCCCGAATCTGAGCATTCTTGCCTCCATCTGCCTCACCCTCTGCAGTTCATCTGTCCCTGGCTCCCATTGACCACTAGCTCCCAAGGATTCTCTAAGTCCCTCTACTTTTCTCGATCCTTGTAGCTCCTTATCCAGCATCAGTCTTCCATCGTCCGTCACCTGGATTACTGCATCTCTGCTCTTGCCTCCTTTCTGCAAGTAGTGCTTGCTCCTTCTGCTCCTCCCCACCCCCCGACCCCCCAGTTCATTCTCAGGGATGCAAGAGCGTGTTCAGTGCCCCTGCCTGAAAATTTCTACCAGCTTGCCCCATTACTTTAAAGAGAAACCTTTTTCTTTAAGCCTCTGTTTGTGTGTTGTTCCTCCTTACCTCCCCAGTCTCGTGTCTTGATCCTGTCCCTTTGATACCTGCCCCTCCCTCCTCCCCTCCCCTTATATTGAATTCCTCTATCTGGAGATATTTTCACCTTCAGGCCTTCCAACTTGTGATTCCTTTTTCCTGGACTGGCCCTTAACTTCTGGCCTCGGTAACTCCTTATGCTTCCAGTCTTACCATTCGCCACTTCTTCTGAGAAGCCTTCCCTGCTTTCCTAAATCTGGGTTATTTGCTCCCTTATGTTAGCATGTATCATAGGATGCATTGTTGCTGGCTGATCTGTCTTCTGCATCTGCTAGAGAGCACATGCTGTCCTGGCAGGAGCCGTCACATTCTTGCCATATCTCAGCACCTAGCCTGGTTCTGGGACCTCGGGAGACATGCCAGAAAGTTTAGTTTCTTCCTTGCAAGGGATCAAAGATGCAGACTCCCTGAGCCCAAATCCTTGGAGCTTTAAATGCATTCTGTAGCTTTAAGTTTTACCCCAGTATAAGAATGCCATGCCTGGAGTTACAGAGGGAGTCTGGCCAGAGAAGAATGATTGACACACATACAATAAATGTCAATTTTATTAGGAAGTGAGTCTGCTTTTCTGTATGTAAGTAAAATAGGCTATAAAAATAGGTACCTCAACATAAAATGGCTCTTAGCATATCTCCACTCCCCTCTCCCTTCACACCACCCACTTTGGGAAGTATTGTTGACTGAAAATATTCAGTATAATATTCCACTAAAGAAAGTCTTTTGATATTTGCTTCTTAAAAGCAACAGTAACAACGGCAATAAAACTACCCTGAAGCCAAGAGCCGGAGCCCCAAATCTTCTAAAACATTGGGAGTTCTTATAAAACATCCACTCTGTGTTCCCCTTAGGCTGTTGAAAATGTATGCTTTGAGTTTTCACATGGGACTCCCAGCACAGCACCCAGGTGACTATTTAGCTGTACCTTGGGAGCCCTGGAGACAGTTCCTGAAAGAAAGGGGGCTACCGTCTGAAGCCCCTTGTGTGTCTGGCATGACTGTGTTTGCAGCCTGCATATAACCCTTGAAATTTCACACTCTACTGCCCCCGGAACCCAACCTCTGTCTAGCAGGGACATCTGAAAGCTGAGAAAGTACTTCTATCACCAAGAAAGTGCTGTTCCCCACCCACCAGGGACCCCTGAGCCAGAGCGGGTCATTCTGAGGCCAACTCTGGCTGGGACTTGGGGTTTGGGGGCGGTGGGTTGCCTTGATCACCAGCACCCAGTCCCTTCCTTTGCCTTCAGAGGGCCTCTGCCGTTGCTGGTCCTCGCAGCTCCCGTAGGTCAGCGCCTTCATGTCTCTGTGATGTCTCCATATTGCAACCACGAGGCTTGTTTATAGGCCACGATGCTGTAAGAATTTACAATCCAGAATTACAAGCCAGCAGTTGGAATGGGGCAAAGGGTGTGCCTTTTCCTTCCCACCAGCAGCCGCCTGAGAGGCTCTGTCCATCATGCCCAGAAGGCTGTTCCGAGTGGAGAGATGGCCCAAGGAAACTTCTCCCACTCCAGGCCCATTCCAGTCCTAAAACATCTCAAGCCCTTTGCGTCTACATTTTCCTTTTCCTAGAATCTCTCTCCATCTCACTTCTGCCTGATGATGACCTCCCACATGTATTTCAAGATCAAGACTGGCTAATCCCAAGCAGAATTGGCTGCCTCATCTTCTGCCTTTCCATAGCCCCTTTATCTCTTCCACAAATCCTCATTACATTGTTTTCAAATATTTGTAGCTAAGGGGATGCATAGGAATTCGGAGCTCTGAGTCAAAGTCTTGTTTGTGTGACGTTTGGCATGTCCTTCCACCTCCGGGGTCCTTGGGTTTTCCTGTGTTTGAGCTCTAGGAGCCTCAGTTTCTAAGCTAGAGCACAGCTCTGCCTGGCTGATGGCCAACTCCTGGAGCTGCTGGATGGGGTGTGAGCGAAATTCCACACCTTCTAAGGGAGAGCTTTGTGAGAACTTCCAAGAACTCTGACTTCCCATCTTCAATAAGCCCCAGGGCTCTACAGGGAGGAGCACTTACTGTACTTGAAACAAAACTCGTATTACAAAGCTGGCAGGGAAGCCCAGCCGTGGAGGCAGCTAGCCCAGGACCTCGTGAATGCCAGGCTGCAGGCTTGACTCCAGCTGAGCCCTGCGCAGACCCGGCCGCTCAGCCACGAGGGGGTGGCCAGCCCCCGCCTTCGGGGTCGGCCAACAGGCAGCTCTGGGGGGGTGGAGGTTCACCGTGCTGGCGAGTAGGGGCCACACCCTTCTAACATCATTCCTTAAATATTTTTTGAGTACTTCTTACATGCCAGGCTCTCTGCTGGACACGGAAGATTCGTTCCTGCCCTCAGGCAGCCTACAGTCGGGTGGGCAGGCTTGTGTAAAGATAATCACTAACCATCAACTGTCGTGCTATGAAGGAAAGTATAGGAAGCTTTGGGAGCATATGATAGAAGGACCTAATTCAGATTGAGAAGGGGATCGTCTCAAATCCTTTTTGAGAAAATCGTGTTTAAGACCGTAGCTAGCTGGGTTAAGAAGGAGGGCACGGGTGCAGAAGGGGGAAGAACATGAGGGGCGGCCACTGGGGCTGACGCATGGGGTCGGGGAGGGTGGTGAGCGCCAGAAACAGGCACTAGGAAGGTTGGCAAGGCCAGATTACGCGGGGCCTTGTGGTCCGTGGGAAGACATTCGGGTTGTATCCTAAGAGCAGTGAGAGCCAAGTGCAGAGCTTTGAGCAGGAGATGACATGATCTGTTTAAACACTTGAAGGAAATTGCTCTGGGCACCTGGTGGAGGGAGGATGAGGGGGTGGATCAAGAGTGGACCTGGGGGGCATGGTTCAGAGGCTAATCCAGTCGTTCAAGTGCTCGGGCCTCAGGGTGGTAGCAGTAGCAATAAAAAGAAAAGGATGAAATCGAGGCCTGCTTTGAAGGTAGAATCAATGAGGCCTGATGGATTGGAGGTGAGGGGAGGTGGAGAAGAGGGAGGACATTGGTGACTCAGATTTCTCTTCCTGAGTGAGTGGTGGTGCCTTTTAGTGAGGTGGCACAGACTGGAGAGGCAACAGGCGTAGGAGGGCATCAAGAACCCAATTTTGGAAACTTAGATGGTAATTTGAAGTTTTGAAAGTAGTTTGCTTAGAGAATATGAAGTGAGAACCCAGAGCAGAGCCCCAAAGAATCTTCCATTTGGAGGTTTGCCGAGAAGCGATGAGGCGTTGACAAAGCCCAGTGACGGTGAAGAGTGACCACTGGTGTGGGGGCCGTGAGGAAATCATGTGGGATGAGGACTGCAGGGAGTCCACTGGATTCAGCCTTGAAGACTGGTTAGTGGCCTTAGTGAGAAGAGCTCTGGTGGTCGAGGGGGGGTGCCTCAGGCGGGTGGGTTGAAACGTGAGTGGGAGGTGAGGACACAGAAGGTGCACACCAACCTTTGCAGAAGCTGACCGTGGAGCGGATGGAGGTTGAGGAGAGAGAGGGTGGTAGATCACATGTCAGCTCAGTAAGCATTCAGGAGAGAGCAGCTGGCTCGCGCAGGGAGCTCTCTAAGGAGATGGGACCCAGACACTGGTGACTCTTCTAAGAAGCGGTGCCCTGTGGCGGGTCGGAGACTGCCTGAGTTCAACTCTTGTCTCCGCCACTTACTGGCTGTGGAACATTTGGCAAGTTACAGAATACCTTAGGGTCTCTGTCTCCTTATTTGCAAAAATAATGATAGTGATGACCTCAGAGGACTTTGGGGGAAGATTCAATTCATTAAAATATATACAATATTTTAAGTGGTAGCTGGCACATGATAAAAGGGCTATTTACATGTTTGCTATTATTACTATTATTTTAAAAAGGGTGGGGAGGGCGGAGAAGAATCGAGAGGCAAGTAGGTTGCCGGTGGATGGAGCCAGACAGTTACTCCTTTAGCATCTCCCAGTTGCACAGAAGAAGAGCAAGTAGGAGAAGGCGGGTTCTCCAACAGTAACGTGAAATTGGCTCACTTCGGTACCAGGAAGGGCTGGGGGCAGAGTCCCTTCTTGCAAACAGGCTGTTGGCAGCTCTGGCTCAGGGACTTCTCCTCCCAGCCTTCTGCCCTCCGCTGTGTCCTCTGTTCCCCTGCCCTGACGTGCCTTTCTGGGCTTTTATGTTGTTGGAATGTAGCTTTTCTCTCTGTAGTTAGAAAGTTCTATTGGTTTTCCCTGGTGCTCTCACTTGATTGATGGTACAGCCTTGGCCTCGTCTTGCTGTAAGAATTTTTCAGGATCTTGTTCATTTAGTGACTCCATGGAAGGGAAAGGTAATGGAAACACTCCCTTTATACCAGAGTTCTCAATCTTCGTTGTATATTCAAATCACCTGGAGAGCTTTTAAAAAGTCCTGTGCCCAGGCTGCACTCCAGATTGACTAAGTCAGAATCTCTGGGGGTGGGATCCAGAGATCAGGGATTTTTAAACCTTTTTAGGTGATTCTAGCATGCAGCGAATGAGGCTTTATATGCCTGCGTGTCTCTTTACTGCTAAATGACTACAAGAGAGAGAAATAATGATCAACTACTTCAGTGCCTCATTCACATACGCACTCAAGTATTTACCTGATGGATTCAAGATTCTGTCCCTGCATCTGTGATAGAAGATTGCGAAGACCCTGCAGGGCCTAAGGAAGACACCTTTCACAGAAAGTATGACCAAATCCAAGTGCATGTTACATAGTGCACTGGGGTGAGGGGTTGAGAGTGGCCCACATCCTTCATGTGCGACTAAAGTCTCTTAACAAAGGCCCAGCAACGAAACTGTAGAAAGGAACCAATTACTGTATTTTCTCATGGCTTTCATCTGCCCATTTATCTGTCCAGCTATGCCACACATTAACTAGTCAGGCTTTCTTTCTTTTGTTTTGTTTTCCTTTGTTTGTTCAGGTTAATGAGACTATTTCACCCATCTCCCAGTCAAATAGGGCTGGATAACTTCCAAGTGGCACAGCTACTGATCCATTACTTACTTGGGCAAACAGCTGGGAAATTTGCATTGCATTCTAGGTCTAGCTGAACCCAACCCATTCAGCAAAGACTCACATAAAAATAGGGCTCAGGAAAAGGCCTAAGGGCTGGGCAGTCTGAGGACAGGTCTGGCTCAGTCCCACACCTTGAAAAATTGAGAACAGGGCCAAGAGGGTGCTCTTGATCATGCTGTTGCTTGCACAAATTCTCAGCTGTTGACCTTCCTTCTTCCCTCCCTCCCTTCGTTCCTTCCTTCATTTGTTCCTTCCTTCCCTCCTTCCTTCCTTTTCTGATCTTCCCATCTTTCTTTTCTCAACCATGAAATAGAGCAAAGAGCCTTCATGATTGATGGCTCAAGAGGCTCAACCTTTTGTGTAGGCAGGGAGCTCCGTTATGACATGATATGAGAATTCGAGCAAGGGCCTTCCTGCCACCCACTTTCCGCTTCTTCCAACCTGCCTTCAACTGGTTTCTACTGGGCTGTCTGTAATACCACCATTACTGATACATAGAGCTCTCTGTGCTACCAGGCAGGTCCCCTAAAATGCAAATCTTTATCAAATCCCTTGCCCCTTAGTGTGGATATATTTACTGTATTCCTTTCTCCTCTGGTGGGATTGATACAAGCATGACAGGACCTCACTAAATGAGAAGGGGTAAATGGGCCCAAACCATCCAAGGCTGTGCTAATGTACTAGCCACTAGTTGCACTGGCCCCTGAGCACTTGAAACATGTGCAAATTGAGTCCAAACTGAGATGTGCCGTCAGCATAAAATACATACCAGATTTCAAAGACTTAAAAAAAACCCAAAGCTCACTGATACTTTTGTAAATTGATTACATGTTAGAGTGATATTTTGGATATATTGGGTCAAATCAAATGTGTTACTAAAATTAATTTCACCTGTTACTTGTATCATTTTCAAATGTTACTAGAAAACCTAAAATCACGTATATGGCTTGCAGTGTGGCTTGCACTGGTGACTTGCACTGGAGAGGGCTGATCAAAGACCATTTGGGTCCATTTTGGTGATGTCCTAGGCTGGTGCTCTTACCCTGGGAGCGGAGTTCCTCTCTTTGGCTTCTCCAGTGGTCTTCCTGTTATTTCTCTGACTTGAATGCTCTTATTCGACAAACGAGACAACTCCCCCAGAGAGGTCAAAGGAATTTCCTAAGTCATCCGGGGAGCTCACACAGTCCAGTGGCGTGTGAGATTGCGGGGGCGGGGAGGGGGCGCTGAGCACAGAGGCCTCCAGGTGCCAAAGCCCTTGGAGGGCCTGGCAAGAATACTCAGAAGTGAGGCAGATGGTTCTCATCTAAAAGGACCTAAACAAAAGGGGTGGAAGTGGTTCAAGAGGATTTCTAATCCCAGCCTCTGATTACAAGGAAGTGTATGAGGCTCTTATAAAAAAACAATATTACCTAACTGCCAGGAAGTATGCCAGCTGTGTGTGGCCCTATGTTCTTATTTAGGACTTTGGGGGTTTCCCATATTGCCATATTATTAGCTTGTGGGGAACAGGAGGACTTTTTCTTTGTGGGAGAGCCGACTCAGAACCCTAATGCCTAAATGCTACAAATATAATTCTTTATGATAATAGGCTGGAGATGGTCCAGCAGGCCCTGATATATGCCCCAGGGCCCTAGCCCAAACCACAGACACCGCTCCTGTCTTACCCAATTGGGATGATGGCCAGGAAGGAGAGAACGGAGGAGAGAGCAAAACAGGTGCCGACGAACTTTTCCATGGTGAGCTGATAGATCTTGTTGTACACCGTGGAGGTCACCACCCCAGTCAGAGCCAGGGACAGCTGCAGGATGACGAACACCTTTCCTGTGGAAGGGACGGGGGTTACCAAGAAGATGTGCTGCTGTCCCTTCCATGTTACCAGCTAGCCGAGTTGCCAGGGAGCTCTCAGGAGGCTCTGCATCCCTCCCAGAACTCCCTCTCCATCTCGGCTCACTCCACTGGGACTCCTGCCTCTATCCAGCTGGATCTTTCTGCGGCCCATGGATAGTAGCATCCTCCTCTGACTGTGGCTTTTCAGGGACTGACTTTCTGAGTCTTTCCCACCCTCCTGTTTTCACCTGCTCTGCCCTGGCTGGACCCCAGAGTGTTCCTAGTGTATTCAAGGCAGCTTCTGGAACTCTCGGGGGACTTCTGCAAGTCTGAACCCTGTGCCTCAAGCCAAGCAGCTCTGAAACGGGCCAGGCAGAGAACTTCAGAGAGACTTCTTTTACTTACCATAAGAAGAGCCCTTTATGAGTTTGGACATTGCTGATCGGATGGTTGTGATGGGGATGAGAGCGAACAGCATGACGGCTCGGGCTGGAAGGAAATCACACAAGAACACTCCTCATTGTGCCCAGCCTTGGCCAAGGAGTAAATCAGAAAAAAGCAAAAGCCTCACCAGGACCCTCCCTCTCCCTGCAGCCCCCTTGGGCTTGCCCTGGAAGTAGTGGTTTCTCTGCTGGAGGACTAGCACCCCCCACCCTGGGGCAGGCTGAGTCCCTGAGCTCTGACGGTGCCAGAGATGCCACAGACCCACCTGTGAGGTGGCGGGGCACAGCTGACATGGTGATGGATAGGGAAGGGTGTCTGCATTGGCAGAGTGAAGTGGCATCTAGGGAAGTAGACCTGAGGATGGAGTGACTCGAGACTCCTCGCCTTGTCGCTGGGACAGAGGTGTCCTCTGTCACCATTCACGACCCCCTCTGGGAGACGGTGGCGGGAGCTTTGGCAGACTGCATCCAGGAATGTGTGCCACGTTACACAGCTGCCACATGCCCTTCCTTCCCTCAAGCCTTACTCATAATCCCAGTGCGGTGTGTGCTTAAGTGTGTGTGTGTGTGGAGAGAGAAGAGGAGAGGTCGAGGTGGCGGGAAGGGGAGAGGGGCACTCTGGCCTTTGCACGTGGCCCATCTAACGGGCAGGTGGCCAGACCTAAGTTGCCATTTGGTTGGGTGTCTCCCGAGATGCGTGACCTCAGCCAAGGGACAGCCTGTGGTAACTGTCTAGAGTTGTTTTTTCTAATACGTTAGCCACTAGCCACATGTGACTATGTAAATGAATTAAAATAAAATCAGATTTAAAATTCTGTTCTTTAGTTGTGCCAGCCACATTTCAAGTGCTCAACAGCCACACGTGGCTAGTGGCTACTATATTGGGTGGCACAGATTTAGAACATGTCTATCATTGTAGAAAGTTCTATTAGGGCTCTCTGCCTGTGGTTGTCAGACGGAAACTTCATTCTGCTTCCTTGAGAGAATTTATGACATTGGTTGTGGAAGGCATTTATGGAGAGTTTTCATGCATTTTTGAACAGCCCGTGCTTCGCCTGAAATGATTTTAATGAAGGGACCTTTCCAGCCTGATCACGTTAGTGTTTTATCCCTTTAAAATTGGAGAGAAGAAATCCAACCCCTTCTCCTAAGGCCAATCCGAAACCTTCCCTCCTGACTGCAGGCACCACTGACCAACCCTCCCCTGACCTCCTAGAGCCACGGGCACCACTCTGATAACGTGTCAGTGGGCAACACAGATAACAGTACAGTGCAACTAGATTAACTCAACGGCACACAATCCTGTCTCCCTTCCTAGGCAGTAGGTCCAGTCCCTGGTGCCGAGCTGGGACACCTAGACCACACCATGCCACACCACACCTAAGCCATAGCATGTCAGCCCCCTGACTCTAGGGGTCCGCAGTGTCCTTGTCCTGCCTCCCCGGGAACGCCAGACTCACCAATGTAGAACATGTATGTCTCTTTCACAAACGCCAAGAGGAGGGCTCCTGACCCAAAAGAGACCATACCGATCATGATCATGGTGGTGTCCTGCAAGCAGCGGGAGAAGACCAGGACGCCCAGGAAGCTGGTGATGAAGATGGTGTACCCCGCAGCCATACCATAGCCCACCTGCACCTGGTTCCAACTGAGAGGCTCCCTTAGCAGGAAAAGGGGTATCACATCCACTGTGCCCACCACGGCCAGGTCATATATGATGGCACCCAGAAAGAGCAGGGCAATGATAGTCCTTGGGGGCTGTGCTTTCCCAGGAGAGGGAGGGTGCCCCACCACACTCTGCTTGTCTAACTGATCAGGATCCAGGGCACGATAGGTGCCAACCGTGCCCGACACCGTATTCACGGTGGGGAGCGCCTTGCTGGGACCTGCCATCGACTCAGGGACCTTCAGGACCAAGAGGCTGTAGAAAAGGGCGAAAGTGGCACAGCTCACGCTGCAGGCCGTCAGCACCAGGCCCTGCCCGGAGTGCCCCGTCATCTGCTTGAAGAGATGCCCGGAGGCCATGCTCCCGCAGAATCCCGCCAGGCCCAGGATCAGGTCGAGGAGGATGAGGCGTAGGGAGCGGCGGCCCTCGGAGGAGCCCAGGGAGCCCAGGGCCATGACGCCCGACCAGAAGGCCGAGAAGCCGCCGCACAGCCCGTTCAGCGCCGCCGCGCCGTACAGCACCTCCACGGGCCAGTCCAGCAGCACCTTGAGGAGCAGCCCGAGGCGGGAGAGCAGGAAGCCCAGCAGGGACACGCAGACGGAGATCTTGCGGTGGTAGCGGTCGCTGAGCCAGCCCAGGCCGTAGGCGGACAGCAGGGGCGTCAGGCCCACCACGAGGTTGTAGACGATGTAGAAATTGGAGATGGCCCTCTGCTGCTGGTCCTCCAGGGCGCCCCGGGGCGACGGGCTGGCGCTGTGGTTGGAGGAGGCCCCGGCTCCGAAGGACGCCTTCACCACGAGGAGCAGCCCCGCCTCGTAGAGGGAGGCGGCCACCTGCGTGGAGGCCACCACGGGCTCGATCCAGGTCCTCGCCCGGAGGCGAGACAGGAGGTCCCTCCCCGGGCAGGCGGCCTCGGGGCCCATGAGGAGTTTCGGAGAGGGGCCGGATTCGGTCCCAGAGCGCGAGTGTGCGCCGGGCGCCGGGTGCGCGCGGGACGGGACCGAGCAGGGGCACCGGGCGCGTGTGACAGCGGCCAGCCCTGCGCGGCTGACAACCCCGGGCCGGGCCACTCCTCCCGGCCTTAAAAGGCCGCCCCCGCCCCCGCCCCCGCCCCCGCCCGCCGAGCAGGGCTGGCGGCCGCCCAGGAAGCCGGGCGCCCGGGAGCGCACCGCCCGTTTCGGCCCCCCGCGTCGCCACCCTCCGGTCGCCGCGTCACGCTGCTCCGGCTCGCGCGGCCGCCTGACGACGGCCCCATGGCCCCACAGCCCTAGGCATGCCCCGACCTCCCGCGGGGCGCGGGGCGCCTTCCCCAGGCGTGTTCTGGCCTGGGCCGAGACCCCACGGCAGGGAGCGAAATTCTATTAAACGTGGCGGGCAGGTCTGGGCGAGGGGCGGTGGGGTGGGGTCGGGGGGTACAGAACCTAGGATTCGTCCTGGGAGAGGGGCCGGGGTGTGGGGGTTTTTTGTTGGGTTTAAAAGCAAGAGGGACTCATTCGCTGCTGTAGGGAGCTGAGTAGCAAAGACTTTGAGAGGAGTGCTAATATCTCTTTGAGACGTTGCTTTCAGTTCTTTTGGATGAATACCCAGCAGTGGAAGGCGGGGGCGGGGGGTCACTGGATAGTGGGATAGTTCTAGTTTTAACTTTTTGAGGAACGTCCGTACTGTTTTCCATAGAAGCCACACCATTTTGCATTCCCACCAACAGGGCACAAGGGTTCCAATTTCTCACACCCCCATCAATACTTGTTTTCTTGATATCTTTTTCTTTCTTTTTTAATAATAGGATAGCCATCCTGACAGGTGTGAGTGATTATCTCCTTGTGGTTTTGATTTGCACTTCTCTGATGATGAGTGATGTTGAGCATCTTTTCATGCTTGTTGGCCATTTGTATGTCTTCTCTGGAGAAATGTCTCTTCAAGTCCTTAGCCCATTTTTCAGTCGGGCTACTAGTTTGTGTTTTTGTTCTTACAATTGTAGGGGTTCCTTATTTATTTTGGAGATTAACCCCTTACCAGATGTAAGGTGTGTAATATTTTCTCCCATTTTGTAGGTTGCTTTTTCACTCCATTGTTTCCCTTCCCATGTACAAGCTTTTTAGTTTGATGTAGTCCCACTTGTTTGTTTTCAGGATCTTGAAGAGATGTCAGTACTCCTTTGTTCATTGCAGTATGATTCACAATAGTCACAATAGTCAAGATGTGGAAATAACCTAAATGCCCATCAATAGGTGAATGGATAAACAAAATGTGACATATATACATACAATTGAATACTATCCAGCCTTTAAAAAGAAGGAAATCCTGAAACTGGGAACAACGTGGATGAACCTTGAGGACATTATGCTAAGGGAAATAAACAAGTCATAGAAAGACAAATACTTTATGATTTCACTTATATGAGGTATCTAAAATAGTCAAGTTCAAGAATCAAAGTGTGGCATGGTGGTTGCCAGAGGCTGAGGAATCACTAATCAATGGCATGAAGTTTCAGGTAAGCAAACAAACAAGCTCCAGGGGTCCTCTGTACAACATTGTACAATAATAATATGTTGTATACTTAAAAATTTGTTAAAACTCTCATGTTAAGTGTCCTTACCACAATTAACAAACAAAAAGTCCAAACAAAACCTCAGGAGGAGCTAGGCTCAGCCCTTTCACCAAGCCAAAGGCCTCTAGAAGAGTCCTGCTTTGAGCACCTGCTCTGGTGGGCCTGGAGCTAGTATGAGTATGAGCCCCAGGGTGGACCCCAGCCTGCAGGGTCCAGCCTCAAACCCCAGGGCCAAGGGAGAGACAGGGAGGTCCTGCAGCCCTAGGTGTCCCTCCAGATGATAAAACTCGCTGGCAGGGGGTAGATCCCACCAGAAAGAAGAGAGTCACCAGGTCATCTGCTTCTGAGTAAAATCCCCAGGGCCCTTTCTGTTTCTCTGCAATTGTTCTTCCGTCTCCGTGGGCTCGCTGTCCTGGATTGGCCTGAGCCCTCCACTACTCTGGCTGCCTTGCCTCCTCCCTGAAGTACACACTTCTGCAAAGAGGACCAGGCTGATGGGTGGCGCAGGGACGGTAATGCACCAAGAAGAAAGGTCACCCCCAGGGATGGAGAGTCAGAACACACAAGCCCTCTCGTCAGTTCAACCCCAACAGAGCCCTGGCAGCATGGATGAGCAGGACTCCAAAGCCACACAAGGGAAGCTCAACTGTGCAGGGAACATTTATAAAGCCAAATGGATAATGTATTCATGGGAGGAGGAACTCGACTCTAAATGACTTTGTGTAGGTATGTGCCCTTTAGGTGAGCTATCTGTTTCCCTCCCTGGCACTGCTCAGCCCCCTGTGTCCAAGCCAGACAACTCTGCCTTCTGCAAAGAGACAGCCCTACCTCGTCTCTCCCTTGAAGATGTGCCCTGTGGAACTGGCCTGGTAGCCCCCTCAAAGCTTCCCCACTTCCTTCTTCCTCCCCCTCACCTAGGCCCACCTTGGGAGGGATTGGTTTCACTCAGCCCATGCCCAGCTCTCCCACTCCATTCTTAACCCTGTTTTTTTCAGAGGCTGGAACAAAGCAGTTCAGCCAGTCTGTTCCTGTGAGGCGCAGAGGCTCCTGGGGTTGGGGAGGTTTTGGGGAGAAGATGGTATTCAGCAGTCAGATGTGGCCATGAGGACGACAGCCTGAACTGTATGGACCATTCTGGCCACTTAATCAAGGGGTCTGTTTATTCTTGGGGTTGTAGGCACTAGAGGGTAGACTTGATCCTCCCTGTTGTCTCAGTTCTTCCTGTCCTCTTGTGAAACTAGGGAAATTTGAGGGGCCTCTGAGAGATTTCCACCAGATCTAGGACAGGTCTAGTGGGAGCTGGGTCATCATGATGCTAGCCAGCCAGCCCTGGGACCCTCCAGCCTTTGACCTGACTCCTCTGGCCCAGAAATGAACTAGACCCAGGGCAGTCAGTATCTCTCCCGGTTTAGGCTACTCTGCTTTGGATTATATTTTCATCCTGTTCCCGAGACCCCTCCATCTCCGACTGCAGGCTCCAGCTAAGTTATTGCCTGGCCATCGTCTGTGGCCTAGGCTACTGGCAGGGTATGGCCCTTGAGCCAAGTTGAACACTTACCCTGCCACCTTTGTCTCTAGCTCAGGGTTGGCTCTATTCAAGTGCAAAAGTTAAACTCGCTCATCTTATATTTATTTATTTTTTAAAGATTTTATTCATTTATTTGGAAGGGTGAGACACAGCGAGAGAGGCAACACAAGCAGGGGGAGTGGGAGAGGGAGAAGCAGGCTCTCCGCCGAGCAGGGAGCCCGATGCGGGGCTTGATCCCAGGACCCTGGGATCATGACCTGAGCGGAAGGCAGACGCTTAACAACTGAGCCACCCAGGCACCCCTAAACTAGCTCATCTTTTAGATTGATAAAGTCACACTATTTGAGGAGAAAAAGACTTAAAAAAAAAAAATGGAGCAGCTAACATTTACTGAGCCCTTACTGTATACTTAGCACTTTGTAGGAATGAATGAATGCAGTTCTCCCAAGAAGTCCATCAGCTGGTCTATCACCTCATTTTATGGTTGGAGAAACTGGGGCCAGAGAGGTTAAGTAATTTGCACAAGACCACGCAGCTAGTAAGTTGGGGAGCCAGTATTAGGTACTAGTCTTTGCAAGTCTATAGCTATGGGAAAAATACACTCGACAGGGACTCTTACTTGAGGGTACCCTCTCAACCAGCACAGGAATGTGGAGAGGAGCAGAAACACCTTAGTCGTGATGAAATTATTGTTGATCAACAGTGTATTGCACAAATGGAGAGCAACAAAGGAATGGATGGAAGTTTATTTACCAAATGTATATCCCAGGCACTTTACAATCAAGTAGGAAATACTTTTATTTTCTTAATGGAGGGCTCAAAAATTCATCTTAGAAAGGAACCGTGTTGGTTGGGAAAATACCTGGCATCAGTTAGAAGGTGAAATCCCTAGGCCTGGACTTCAGCTGCAGAGGAGGCTCCAGAGAGGGAGTGGAAGCTCCGGGGGTGAGTCAAGGAGAGGAACTTGTCTGACGCTCTGGAGGTGGCGCGGGAGAGAAGGGGTGTGGGGGAGGGGAGGGAAAGAATGTTTTGTGTGAGTGCAATTTTTCTGGGGAAATCAGTAAAGAAGCTGTGGTTCCCGTCTGGGTTGAAACAATGCTGAGCAGTAGTCGTGAGTAAACAGGAGGAGGAGGATAGCACAAGGACACAAACCTCCCGGGGATTTGCTGGAATCTGGGACTGGCTTAGGACTTTCACAGCCTATGGACTCGGGGGAGTTAAGCTGTTGACCCAGATCTTGAGGGCCAGAGAGACCCTCGCAGCTGCCCAGCAGGCTGCGCTGATGAGGGAGGGGTTATTCTCTTTGTTGTTAATATTTCAGGGGCCGACGGGCGCCTGGGTGGCTCAGTCGTTGGGCGTCTGCCTTCGGCTCAGGTCATGATCCCGGAGTCCCGGGGTCGAGTCCCACATCGGGCTCCCTGCTCGGCAGGGAGTCTGCTTCTCCCTCTCCCATTCCCCCTGCTTGTGTTCCTGCTCTCGCTATCTCTCTCTGTCAAATAAATAAAATGTTTAAAAAAAAAAAATTTCAGGGGCCGAGTTCAGTCTTTCCCCAAGACATTGCAAATGAGGGAAATAGGATGCCCTCAGAGACATCAGTATGCAGTGGAACAAAGTGAAGATGTACAGACTTATCCCAGGAGGCAGAGATAAGCCTTGTCAGTGGCCATCTGAGCCCCTGTCTTTGAAGGGTTTCCCAGCGGCCAGTCCATCGCTACCCGCAAGAGGAAGCCCCAGTCCTCTTGAATGACCTCAAGTAATCCTCTAGTTACAATTTTACTTCCCAAATATAGCTGCACACAGGGACAAATGTGCTAGTTATTTGAATAGTTACTCCAAATACTTTTTAAAAAGATTTTATTTATTTATTTGAGAGACAGAGAGAGAGAGAGCACAAGCAAGGGAGGAGCAGAGAGACAAGCAGACTCCCCCCTGAGCAGGGAGCCCAACATGGGGCTGGATCCAAGACCCTGGGATCATGACCTGAGCTGAAATCAGACATTCAACCAACTAAGCCACCCAGGCGTCCCTACTCCAAATAATTTCTTATGGTAAATTAATAAGTTGGCATTCTGGTTTATCTACCTGCCTTTCTAAGTTGGTTCATGCGGGCCTCTGTCTGGAAATGGCTGCTTCCCCATGTGCTGGTGAAACGGAGGTTTTTATACCGTCAGGCTGAGAGCTGGGCCCCATCTACAATAAATGTATCCACATAATGAGTGCCACCTCTTGGGAGATTGTCTCACTGGCCTTCCGGCCCCCCCCACCCTGAAGGTGGCACTGTCATGCTGCCCAATTTTATAGATGAGGAAATGGAGACTGAGGGTAGCTAATCATTTGCGCAAGCTCGCGCAGAGCCAGAATTCACACCTGGGGCTGTGTGACTTTGGGGTCTCTGTTATGTTCACGGTGCTCCATTTCTGATGCAACTGAATAGAAGAGAGACATTTTAAAAATGGGCTTCTTGGGGCTTCTGGGTGGCTCAGTCGGTTAAGCGACTGCCTTCGGCTCAGGTCATGATCCCGGGGTCCTGGGATCGAGCCCCGCATCGGGCTCCCTGCTCAGTGGGGAGTCTACTTCTCCCTCTCCCACTCCCCCTGCTGTGTTCCCTCTCTTGCTGTCTCTCTCTCTGTCAAGTAAATAAATAAAATCTTTAAAATAAATAAATTAAAAAATGGGCTTCTTTGTTGAACACTTTTCATCAAATACTGTGAGCCTCTTCCTGTTGAAGATATTTTCAAACTCAGTGCTTCATTTGTTCATTCGTTATCCAGGCACCCATCCATCCACCCATGCAACCATCCATCTATTTACTTACAAGCATTCTTTGAGTATCAAGCCCACTAGTAGGTGCCAGGTTTGCAAAATCCTTTTTGCCCTCAAGGATGTTTCAGCTTGCAGAGTTATCAAAAGGCACTTGTACTAACACTCCAAGTTCTGTGTCACACGTGAGGTCACTGATGCCTGGCCATGCCTCCCCTTTCATCACAGACGCTGGATTCCTCTCCACCCCAAGCTCTGCTACCAACCTGAACGGCATCTCAAACAACCTGCTAAACACCGTAGAAGAAGAAAGACGTCTGCTGGTTTTGCTGGTCAGGATACATTAACTCTTCTTCTAGTAACAACACCCCATTGAGCCGCTCCATGGGGATCTGAGACTCAGCTCTGGCCAGTCACAGCAAGTGCCTTGGGCTCACAGTGATTGGCTTAGAGATGGAAATGTGACCCAAGTGGAGACCAAGAAGAACGAGGCCCAGGACTTTGGCTTAAATAGTTAGGGAAGAGCCGATTATTCTCGTCTGCTGGTGTCAGACGGGTGAGAATGAAAGCCTGGTGCTGGCAGCAGTTTTACAACCACGAGAGAAGAGCTCGCCTGAAATGGGAACCCCAGCAGAGGAGAGCAGGGCTGAAAGAGGGGTCAGATCCTGAGGACATCACATGTGTAATGCCTGGGGCTAAACTACCCCTCGGCTTTTTGCCTTTTTAATTGCCGGTTTGATTTAGGTTTTCTATCAAGTCCAAAAGGAAGAGATTCAATGGAGTCAAACCCACAGCCTCTCATCTCTAGTGACCTTGCCCCTTCTTCAGCCACCAACTCCCCTGGATCCCGGGTCTGCTCATCAGCTGTAGCTGTACCATCTCCAATGTCATCCACCCAAATGTCCCACTCTGACCACACGCTCCTCTTCTTCAGTGTTGCTGGTTCAACTACTTCCACTTTCGTGATTCTTTGATCCAATCAGGACCCATGTACCCCTCTACTAATGTATGATTTTCCAAACCATAGCCTTTTCCTTCTCTTCTCTTCCTCTATTCCTTAATTTTGATTTCCTGGGACATTATTTCAACAACACCCTTCATAATAGACCAGACTCTCTGGTGCTTCTGTCTTTTCGATGCACATCAACCCTGGACGAACCCAGTTCCCTGCTGGCGCACAAGTAACAGGGACTGTTGGGGGAAGTGTCACCATAGGGCAGATTTTAATGAGACATTTACTGACTCCAATCTCAAATGAGCCCTCAGAACCAGCCGGCGGTCCTGCGTTGTCTCTCCAGCAACCCTCAGCCTTTCATTCTCCAAAATTACCAGTTCAGACCTTTGCTGTTCTCTTCAGACTTTCAAGCCCTTCTACCATTTCTGTTCTATTTCCAGCTCTGTCATGTCAGGAAATGAATTTTCAGAGGTCATCAGTGATCCCACGCCATCCTACTTGACTCTGAGCAGCCGTGGAGCATTCTGACCTCTTCCCTAAACCTCTGAGTTTATTCTCTTGTTTAGGTAACACCATGGCCCCTTTGCATATCTCTGTCCTCTCTGACCACTCTTCTCTTTCACCTTTGGAGACTCCTCAGACTCTAACCAGTCTTTAAAATTGGAATTCCTCAGGCCTCTGTCATGGGCTTTCCTCTCAGTCTCTCCTCTAAACAATCTTGTCCACATGTGGGACTTGAACTACCATTTATATGTAGATGACTTATTAAGTTGTCTCCAATCCAGACACACCAACTACCTACTGCATATCTTTTCAACATAAGACCAAACTCATAGTCTCCTCCTCCCCCCCCTTCCAGAGGTGCTCTCACTGTGAGAGCACCACCATCCATCCAGATGTCTAAGCTGTAACATGAAAGGTATCCTTGATGTCTTTCTCTCTCTAACCTTCCTCATGCAATCCCTTACCAAAGCATGTTGATGTCATCTCTTAAATGTCTCTGGAATCCATCCACTTCTTTTCATTTTCAGAGCAGTACCCCACTTCGAAGTATCATCTCCTGCTTGACCCCCACACTAAACTACTAATTGGTTTATCTGTATCCATTTTCATTCCTCTCCAGTACTGAAACCAGATTTCTGTCTACAAAAGACACAACCTTTTCGAAAGCCAAATCCCCTCACTGTGGTCTGCCAGGCTTGCATAGTGTGGTCATTACCTACTTTGCCCCTTTCATCCTGTACCATGCTCCCTTCTTATTGCTTCTTATTCTCCCTTCAACTCCAGCCATATTGGCTTTCTAGTCCTCAAATGTTCTTTGCTCCTCCTACCACAGGCCTTTGCCCATGCTGTTTTTTCTTTTCTTTTTTTTTTTTCATGCTGTTTTTTCTATCTAGAACCTGCTAATGTCCTGGTTTTGCCTAGGTACCATCTACTCATCCTTTGGGTCTCAGCTCAAGTCAGCACTTCCTCAGGAAAGCATTCCCTGACTTTTCTAGCTAGGTCATTCCACTCCTCCCTCATTATTGGGTCTCTTAACACCATATAACTCCTCTTCTTGTCACAGTTCTGATTTTTACAGTTGTTTTGGTGCTAAATTTGATTCATGTATTTGGTGCCATTGGGCTGTAAAATCAGTGAGGGCTGGGACCATAGTCTTGTTGCCACCAAAGCCCCAGAGCCCAACACATTGTCTGGCACCTGGAAGCATGCAATCAGTGTTTGTTAAATAAGTGAATAAATATCATACCACGTTAACCCTTGTTATCTAGGGAGCTCATGGGTTCAGATTTTTAGAGAGAAGAAAGTTAAATGTTAGTTATTATTTTCGACCAGCCTCCTGAAGAAGCTGAGGCCCAAAGTGCTCGGTTAGTAAAGACTGCTCTTTAAGTTCCGTGACTCAGACCTCCCATTGCACTACTCGCCCTCCCATCCAGCAGCCATGGTGCGCACACTAAACTCAACCCCCTGGCACCTTTGCATGTATTTACAGCAGAGTAGCATGTGACCCTGGGGTCAAGTTCAATATCCTTTGGGATGACACTCTTAGCTTCATCAGCACTACACTTTGGGCAAATTGTCACCGCTAAATAAAATCTACAAAGGTCAGCTCAGAATCCTGCTATTTCTCCAAGCCCTGATTTATTTATTTATTTATTATTTTTTTTAAAGATTTTATTTATTTATTCATGAGAGAGAGAGACAGAGGCAGAGGGAGAAGCAGGCTCCCCGCGGAGCAGGGAGCCCGATGCGGGACTCGATCCCAGGACCCTGGGATCACGACCTGAGCCGAAGGCAGACGCTTAACCGACTGAGCCACCCAGGCGTCCCTCCAAGCCCTGATTTATTGAAAGCTCCGCCATGGGGCTGGAGGTACAGCGAGGAGCTACAGACCATATTTCTGTATTTCCTGTCTCGTTACCTTCTGGCAGCTCCTCATATAATAATACACCGGGAAACCTTTCTGGCGAAGGAGTCTTTGGGATCACATGAATCTCAGCTGAACAGCTCTTCTTGGTTTTTCTTGGTCGGGATATAACAGCTCTCAACAGATACACATTTGTGCTTCTCACTGTCTCAGCCAAAAGTTTACCCCACCATTCCCTCCCCTCGGGCTCCTCACCACAGGGATTCACTAGGGTGAAAGATCCCCCTCTTCAGGTGCTGATGGAGACTCCAAGTTCCCTAATTTAAGGAGTGGGGCTCTGAGCTACAATCCTCACCCAACACATGATCAGGTACCCCAAAGTGCAAATCCTCACAATGTTAAAAAAAAAATTAAAAAATGAGAATAAAAAATTTCTGTTCCTAAGTACTTAAGCCTTGTCTCAACAACCATGCTGTGTGGTTCAGGGAGGATAGAAAGCAAGGAAAAAAGGGCAGCATTCCTACTATTTTAAACCTGAAATATATGTGTATATGAGTCACCCTGACTCAGTATTTGCTTGCTTGCAGTATCATTTTTATCAGTCAGATTTTGCTTCATGAAACAGGAAAAGTAGATCGTGGAGAGACATGTTCAGGCCCGGAAACACCTCTGTGATTCGCCGAGTCGACTTAGGCACATAATCACTCTCTGATTTCAGGGAGACACAAACCCTGTGGGAAAGGCTGAAGCTCGTCCAGAGGAAGAGATGAAACAGTCCAGGGCATTTCCCACATGTAGATATTGTGAAACCTGCAGAATCACAGAAGGGCCAAGGAGAAAATAATGTGCATCTGCTTCCCCTTCCAGAAATCAAGTTAATGTTTTTGTTTGTTTGTTTGTTTTTAAAGATTTATTTATTTATTTGAGAGAGTGAGAATGAGAGAGAGTACATGAGAGGGGGGAGGGTCAGAGGGAGAAGCAGACTCCCCGCTGAGCAGGGAGCCCGATGCGGGACTCGATCCCGGGACTCCAGGATCATGACCTGAGCCGAAGGCAGTTGCTTAACCAACTGAGCCACCCAAGCGCCCAAGTTAATGTTTTGAATATTTAGGTTGTGTCATCATATACTGAAATGAGAGTTTATTCCACATGACTTCCCTTTCATGAGGGAGAACAGTGTTCTCTCGCTCTCTCTCGCTCTCTCCTCTTTTGACTGGCTTCCATTTGGGGACTTCTCTGTTCCGTGGATTTTGCCTCCAATCTGATTCTATCTCCTTAGCATTTTCCAGATGTTCCTTGATCATTCTGGTTCACTGACGGCACCTATCCTGTTTGCCTTTGACTCTGTGGAGTTATTCTTATTTACGTGTATTTATATTCCCTCTGCATTCAATAATATTTTGCGAGGAAGGAGAGGTAATGCATATATCCATCCACCATCTGGAGATAAAAGCCATATTGTATCTTGAAGTATCTGGGCTCTTGTAGAAAAAAGGTAGTTTGTGGCTCATTGGACATAAACAGTGTTTCTGATTTTATTACCTAACTCCCGAATCCAGAAGTTCAATGAAGAATATGAAATTAGTGTGGTCCATTGCACTGATACCTTGTGCATGTAAAATTGTGTCCTTTGGCTGATCACTTAAACGTGGTAGAAGATATATTCGGTTGATTACGGGGTAAACATTCGTGTCATGATTTTCTATAAATGTTAGATGGCGAGATAAAAGTATACGGAGTGGTTGACATCGTTCGTGCCAGATTTTCTTCCAATAATAAACATACAAATGCCATTTCTAAGGTAGAAACATGTTTTAAATAAGTGAATATTATTTTGTGAGTATAAAATTATAAAAGTAAATGTTTAAAATACAGGCGAGCTCTGAAGAAAAAATAAAAATCCAATCCAACAGAGAGACACGACCACTGTCAATATTCTAGCACTTTGTCTTTAAATTTAAAAGCTTTTATTCTCACTTCAAACATCAAGGGCATTTTCCCATATCATGAAATGCCTATATGAAATTCTTGACTGAATATGGGAAGAAATATAAAGTGCTCAATAGTTCATAAAACTGGGATTTTAAATTCATGTAACTTAAACTTATTTTTATTTATTTTTTTAAGATTTTATTTATGTAGGGGCGCCTGGGTGGCTCAGTCGTTAAGCATCTGCCTTCGGCTCAGGTCATGATCCCAGGGTCCTGGGATCGAGTCCCACATCGGGCTCTCTGCTCAGCGAGAAGCCTGCTTCTCCCTCTCCCACTCCCCCTGCTTGTGTTCCTGTTCTCGCTGTCTCTCTCTGTCATATAAATAAATAAAATCTTAAAAAAAAAAAAAGATTTTATTTATGTATTTATTTGAGAGAGAGAGGGAGAGAGAAACAGCATGAGAGGGGATAGGGTCAGAGGGAGAAGCAGGCTCCCCGCTGAGCCGGGAGCCCGATGTGGGACTCGATCCCAGGACTCCAGGATCATGACCTGAGCCGAAGGCAGTTGCTTAACCAACTGAGCCACCCAGGCACCCCTTAAACTTATTTTTAAAAGTCTGATGATTCTTACTTGATAATATTCCGACAACTAATGAATTTACAAAAGACATGTGGATCAGTCATGATAGGCTTGGTTATGTTGTGGTAACAAATAATCCCCAAATCTCAGTGGTTTAAAATGACCAAGATTTATTTCTCGCTCAGGCTACATTTCTATCATGGGTTAACAGGAGGGATCTGTTCACTGTAATCCTTCAGGGTCACCACCAACTCAAACACTCTGGTCACCATTTAAAGAGAGTTCTAGAGATTCTTGCACTGGTAATTAAATGGTTGGCCCAAGAAGTGACATCCACTACTTCTGCTAAAAACTCACTGGCCAATTGGAATTCATCCAGGCCAGAAACTTTTGTGCTATAGGGGCGCCTGGGTGGCTCAGTCGTTAAGCATCTGCCTTCTGCTCAGGTCATGATCCCGGGGTCCTGGGATTGAGCTCCGCATTGGGCTCCCTGCTCAGCAGGAAGCCTGCTTCTCCCTCTCCCACTCCCCCTGCTTGTGTTCCCTCTCTTGCTGTGTCTCTCTCTGTCAAATAAATAAATAAAATCTTTAAAAAAAAGAAGAGGTTAAACATAGACTTACCATATCTTCCAGCAATTCTACTCCTAGGTATAGACCCAATAAGATTGAAAACCTGTGTCCACACAAAAACTTGAACATGAATGTTCATAGCAGCATTATTTGTAATAGCCAAAAAAATGGAAATACCCAAATGTCCATCAGCTGAAGAGCAGATAAACAGATAAAATATGGTATATCCATACAAGAGAATAGTATTCCACCATAAAAAGCAATGAAGTGCTCATACATGCCACGACAGGGGTGAACCTTGAAAACATTCTAAGTGAAAGAAGTCAGACACAAAAGGCCTCATTTCCTGTGATTCCATTTATATGCAATATCTGGATTAGGCAAATCCATAAAGACAGAAAGTAGAATCGTGGTTGCCAGGGACTATGGGGAAGTGGTAATAGGAAGGGTACTGAGGGGCGTGGTGTTTCTTTTTTGGGTGATGAAATACTCTGGAATTAGTGGTGGTGGTTGCAGAACCTTGTGAATATATTAAAATCCACTACATTGTACCATTTACAAGGATGAATTTTATGGTATACGACTTATATCTCAATAAGTTTTTAAAAAAATGGACTTATACAGCACATGCTTCAATTTCATTTCTTAAATTAAGGTTTTTAATGATGTTCCAATGATTTATGTAACATAATTTTATAATAATTTTTATTCTAATTTTAGGCATAATCTTACTGTAAGACTATGCTCGAACTTTTAAGTCATTGAAAGATTTTAAATACAGTTTTCCATTGTATAAATTTCATCAAAATAATATAATAGAAGAGCCATTTACAGTCTGGCTTTTCACCAAAAAAACTAGAAACCTCTCTGGGACCAATTTCTTAAATAGTTACAGTACATTAAATTTATGACTCAGTTTATGATTAGGCGTACATTTTTGTGATTATTAAATCGGTAACAATACTACTCACTAGAAAGTCCCTCGAGGATGGGAACCCTGTCTGTTTCGACTCTCCAGCACCAAGTAGTCTGTGTGGCTTGTAGCAGATACTCAATAAATATTTGTGAGAAATGAGTGGGTGATTAGTTAAAAGAGCTAGAATTTCAAAGCCTCCGCTAAAGCCATTTGGCACTTCCAGGGCAATGATAAAAGATACTAATACGGAAGTGAGGTAAGATGGAGAGAAATATAAAGTAAGTCAATTTCCTAAAAGTGATCCTTTCTCCGCTCTGGAAATTTGTCTTTTTAATTCCTTGAGCATCTCTAGCCATCTTCCAATGTTTCTTAAAGATGACTGACTTGTTATTTTGGGTGTATATCTGACCCTTCTTTCAGTGTCTTAAAATATTTTTCATCTGGGGCGCCTGGGTGGCTCAGTCGGTTAGGCGACTGCCTTCAGCTCAGGTCATGATCCCAGAGTCCCGGGATCGAGTCCCGCATCGGGCTCCCTGCTCGGCGGGGAGTCTGCTTCTCCCTCTGACCCTCTTCCCTCTCATGCTCTCTGTCTCTCATTCTGTCTCAAATAAATAAATAAAATCTTTAAAAAAAATTTTTTTTTCATCTGGGCTTTAGATTAGAATTTAATCAAGTAATTCTGAATTCTCTGGTTATCTTCGTCTCTAAGACATATCGGGTTCTAATTCCTTTTTTAATCACATTTATTTTTCCCTTCCTAGTTTGAAGATAATTTTCCTTGCCCGGGAAGGCAGGTTAGTGCAGTGGCTCAGAGCCCAGGCCCTGAAGTCAGGCTAGTCCCTGAGTCCTGGCTCTAATGCTTACTGACCATGTGATTTTAGTCTCTCATACCTTATTTTGTCATAGGTAAAATGGGAACAATATTAGGACCTACCCTAAGGGTTGTCACAAGGACTAAATGAATTAATGCATGTAATACGTTCAACGTAGTCTCAGTAACTATTAATTTCTATTATTGTCAGCCCGACAGAGGAGTCAGATATTAATTTATAATTTTCTAGCTGCTGCCAGGTTGTAGGTTTAGCTCTTTCTTGTTTGTTTCCATACGGTAATCAGGGCTTACCATGTCAGTCCCATCTTTCGTGTTCATGATAATCTCCAAAAGCTTTGGCTCATTGAGGGATTTGGTCTTTATTGGCCAATGGAGACTGTTCCAAAAGGAACAGTGAGGATGGCGAGTGACTATTCAGGACATTTGAGGACCTGTCAGAAGAATCATGCTTTTTAAACAGGAAGAAAGGAGGACTAAGTGACGAGGGCAAGATGGGGTAGAGGGAAAAGGAACAGTGCATTCCTTAATCTACTTAAAGGACTGCCATGTTGATAGGAGCTGACTTGTTCCTTGTGATCCCAGAAGAAAGAGCTGGGGCCACTGCCTATAAGGTTTGCTTCGATCAAAGGCAAGAATTCCTAATAGAGGGCGCCTGGGTGGCTCAGTTGGTTGAGCGACTGCCTTCGGCTCAGGTCATGATCCTGGAGTCCCTGGATTGAGTCCCACATCGGGCTCCCTGCTCGGCAGGGAGTCTGCTTCTCCCTCTGACCCTCCCCCCTCTCATGTGCTCTCTCTCATTCTCTCTCTCTCAAATAAATAAATAAAATCTTAAAAAAAAAAAAAAGAATTCCTAATAGAGCTTTCCAAACCTACCTCAGTCCAAGTCACCAGCTTCTCTCTCCCACTTACTACAATAATCTCATAAATTATTTCCCACGTCACTGAGGCCCCTCCAGTACCCCAGTCACGCTGCAGCCAAGGTTCTTTTTGTAAAGCGCCGATGTGATCAAATCATTTCCCTACTTACTACCTTTCAGTATCCTTGGAATAAAGACCCCAATCTGTATCATGGCCTGGAAGGCTTACTGGGTCTGGCCCTCCTCCCTCTCCTGTGCCCCCCCTCACTGGACACTCTCCTTCGCTCACAGTGGCCCACCCACACTGGTCTTCACCATTTGCCTCCTCAAACTGCCCACGGGGCCTTGAACAGGCTTTTATCTCTGCTTATGACATTCAGCTTCCATTTTCTCTCATCAATGCCCTACTCTCCCTTCAGATGTTAATTCAGCCATCCATTCTCGAGGAAGCCTCCCTCGAACTTCCTGTCTTGGGCTATTAGATGTTCTCCGAGCATCATGTACCTCTCACCTGCATGCACTTCTTTCCGCTGTTACAATTTAATGGTATTTGTATGATTTTTTGATTAGTGCCTGCAAGGTCCATGAGTGCAGAGATCATGCTTTTTTTCTTTTTTATCCTCACCTGAAGCCTCATTAGGGAGCACAGTGCCTGGTACAGAGTAGGTGCTCAGTAAATGCTTCTTGAACGAATGCATGAACAAACGACCCAAGAGCTGATGAGCTGTGTTGGTAGGAATTACACTGCTTCTACTGGAGATGTTTAAAGCTGAGGATATGCAAACTCAAAGTCCTTTTTAAAAGACTCTGAGTCTATAATCCCAGGGTCCTTGTAATAGAAGTTTACTTGACTTGAAAAGTGGTAATAAACTCACCGAATTGCTGTCGTCAATCTCTGATCCGCCGTCACGTTGTGTAGTTGGAAACTGCGTGAGCGCCACCTAGTGACCAGAGGAGATGCGCCTTTCCCCACCCTCACTGTCCCCTCACGGTTGATGCCTTCTACTGTGTGCCTGCCTCAGCTCCAGGAGGTACCATTCACAGAGACCACGATGTCAATGGTACCTCGTGGAGTCTGCAACATAGTGTCCCTGGCCTTCAAGCATGATTACTGGGGAGGGTTTGGGACAGAGGGAAGAGAGCCATTGGAAAGGAACCAGTTGACGATTTAAGATGGTTGAGGGAACAAGTAATGGATCAAGATTCAACAGGGGGGACACCTGGGTGGCCCAGTCGGTTAAGCATCTGCCTTCGGCTCAGGTCATGATCCCGGGGTCCTGGGATCGAGCCCCGCATCAGGCTCCCTGCTCAGCGTGGAGCCTGCTTCTCCCTCTCCCACCGCCCTGCTTGTGTTCCTGCCCTCACTCTCTCTCTCTCTGTCAAATAAATAAATAAAAATCTTAAAAAAAAAAAAAAGATTCTACAGGGAAGAGGAAGCCACAGGGCAAAGGGTACGATGGGCCAGACGCAGATGAGGTATTACGTGGGAAGAAGGCATCCTAAGGGAGAACATCTTGTGTTCTGGATAGTTTTGAGCTTTTAAACTACTCAAAGATAAATACTTTTTCACTGAACATGTCTTGGGAAAATATTATATGAGGTAAGTTTTCTCAAACTTCCCAAGCCTAGACTTTCTATGGGGTTTGGGCTCAGAGGGCAAACAGATGTTCCCTCCCGCCGGCTCACTTCTCTCAATGTGGGAATTCTCTCCCAAATTCCCTGTTAGCACACGGTCCCTCTTTATCCCAAACCCCAGGCTTCTACGGCCCTATTTTGGTATCTTTGGACCTCAACCATTTTTAGCTGAGGCCTCAGTTTCTCTTTAGAGGTAGGAAGGTAGGGCTCCATCTCTCACCACCTTACTCCTTCTGAGGACCAAGACACTGGAGTGCCAATTTTGTCCTTAGAGAAGGGATCAGACACAGGAACCCCCAGTTCAGGAGTTGGCAAGTGACGCCAGTTGGGGCCAACAATCTCTTCCATATCATATCTTAGCTCAGAAGAGCAAGATGGGGAAGGAAGGTGAGGACAGTCCCATTATAAAGGATAAGGGAGGAGCAATCATTTCTGAAGATCAGGGAGAGCTGGCCAGGTGGGGTACCTGCACGCCACTGTCAAGGCCAGGGAAAGGTGTGTGTGTGTGTGTGTGTGTGTGTGTTGAGTCTGGGTTTGGGAGAGGAATACATGTGGGTCTTAGGCTAAGGAGCAGAACTGTGAGACCTCGTATGTTGGGGACTGAGAGGCAGTTGAGGCTGCAAGTAGGTTTAGGGTGCATGTCAATAGACTAAAATCTGTCATATTGTAGGGGGGGTCCTTCGTACCACTCCTTCCATAAGAGTTGCCCAAAACGAGACCCATCTAAAGCTCAGAGAAAGCACATGCTGTGTGAGTACAACTTTTTCATTCACATCTTGTGTAGTGTTTGTTGCAAGTGCTTTATGGGGGGGGGGGGTTCCCCATCATTACCTTCTCCACAGACCACTCACCCAATGTCCAACAGTCTTAAATCATCCAGTTAACATTGACTACATTTATTAAAGTCTTTTACATAAATCTCCCAGCTCATGGGAGCAAAGCTGAAAGCTAGACCCAGATGGACACATGAAGCTCGTTATTCATCCTGTCGCCCACTAAGTCACCCTACACGCACATGGGTGCTTCTACCCCCTTTATCCCTTCCTACCTCAGAGTGGTGTATCTTCTTTGTTCTTCTAGCTCACCTAGGTATCAAGATAGCTTTCCTTAACTTGTTCTGCAGAAGAAAATAATGAATTGAGAAACAATCTGACCTATATAACATTTAGGGCTAATTGTTTTCTTTAAGTTTTTTTTTTTTTTTAATCATTAAGACAAACATTCTCAGCTTTTAAGAATGAGTGCCTACATTGGGTTCCCTGTGTAGCAGACTCGGGGGTAGAGATTTGTGTGCGGGAGGTTTATCATGGACTGCTGTGGGGACCGTTGCCATGGGGGTGGGGGGAAGAGGGAGCAGTCAGAGGGTGGGGGTGAATTGCAATGCAGTTGCAATAAGGCCTCAGCAGACCTTATGGGGAGCTAGAATGATCCTTCAGAGTCGTCCCACCTTGAGGCGAGGACACTAAGCCTTTACATTCACCTCCCCACAACATTGATCAGCCACGGGGTTCAGGCTGCCCTGGAGAAGGGTGTGCGACTTTGGGCCAGGCAGCTCTCCTCAGCTGAAGCCAGTTGCCAGAGGGGACTCAGCTGCCGGCTGCCAGCCATCAGCCCCCTTAGCGTCTGAGGGCATCAGTGTCCTGAAAGAGCGAGCTGGATAGTGCATCACAGCTTCTACTACAATGGGCAAATGACAAGAAGAGACAGTTCAAATAGGAAGAAGTCATTTTCACCTTCAGAATGTTAAGCAAATGGCCAGCCTCATTAGTAGTGCGAAGTGCAAAAGTAAACTATATAGCACTCTAGCCTATCAGATTTGTGATTTCCTAAAAAAGATTGGTCATGAATAAAGGAGTTATAACTAGTATACTTTGAGACCCTAGGGTGGTCATGGTGATGGATTTAAGATTTGGCAGAAATCTGGTGGTAGAAACCATGGGAATAAAGCTGATCATTCAGAAAGAGTGTACATAAAGAACCCAATAATCTTACCAGCTCAGAGGAAAATTAATATAAGATACCTAGTTTAGCACGTATTTAAGGAATGCTCAATACCATTGTACCTGGAAGGCTTTTCCCATGGGAATTTACAGAGCTTACTTAAAGCATGGTCCTGAAGTCCACACAAGGGGCAAAGACATTCTGGTGAAAATTCCTAACCACAGGGTAAGGCAATTTGGCTGTTTGGACTAGTGGGGAGCAGCTTAGAAGTGTAATAGTAGTGATGAAGTTAACTGAACATAAAATATGCAATGACCAACTATCGATGACAAAAAAAAAAAAGAAAGAAAGAAAAGGAAGAATATTTCTGACTTCTGGGGTTAAAATGTAACCCAGGCCAGAGAGAGAAATACACTTAAAGCTCTGTTAAACTACCCAAATTCCAAGTGCCATGAAGGAGAACGGTAGTGGATAACGTACTTACTGGAGAAAGTCTATGCTGCCTATAGCAGAAATCTATACACCATGCAGAAAGCAGTTTCTGGCATCTTACTGAGCCCTGGTAGAGAGGGGGCATCTGATCAAGAGACATCAGATGATCACACAACCAGAACTATCCATCATAAGCTATTTTCTTTCAGACTAGCGAACTATACGGTTGGGTGGGCTCAGGGCAATCCGTCACAAGATGAAAGTGGTACATTGGGATAGAGCACAAGTAGGGCCAGAGGGCACCAGCAAGCCGCTCGAGCGGGTGGCCCAGATCCCATGTCATCCAGTGCCTCTCCCACACCAGCTGCATGAGGGATTTCTTATGACAGCTGATGGAGGAGAAAAGAAAGTTGGGCTTGGTTCACAAATGTGTCAGTTTAATATGGCCACACAAGCCAAGGGTCTGCTGCTGCACGGGTGTCTTTCTCAGGTGTGGTGCTACGAGAGAGCAGTGAGAAATCCTCCCAGCGGAAGATATCTGGGAGGTATAGCTGGTCATGTAAGTTTTCCAAGGTAGGAATGTTGCTTCCGTTGAAAGTCCAGCCCGTCAGCAGCAGAGACCAACACTGAGCACCTGATCGAGCATTATCCCCAAGGAAACTAACTAGCCACTTGATGGCGACTTGACTGCAATGTGTCCCTTGCACACTAGAAGGGACAGCTATCACCTTGGCCGGGATCAATACATATTCTTTATGTGGGTTTTTCTTCCCCGATGTGGGGTCTCAGCCAGCAGCACGATCTGAGACCTTATCAACTGTTTGGTATCAGCAAGGGATCAAAGCTAAGAGTCCCACTTTACAGCAAAACAAGCATGGTGGTTGGTGCATGGTCACGGGATCCACTAGTTCTATCATATTTTTCATCACCTAGGAGCCACCAGCCTGGGAGAGCAGTAGAATAGTCTTTATAAGACCCACCAAGATCTCAGTTTAGAGTTAACACCCCATAAGGATGAGGTACCATATCCACACCCTAAATCAATGACCACTATATGGTACAGAATACATGGGTCTGGGAACTAAAAGATGGGAGTAGAAATGGCCCCATGTACCATCACTTCAAGTGACCCTCTTGGGGAGTTTATGTTCCCCATCCCTGTAGCATTAGCTCTGCTGGTCTGGAAGGGACTGCTTCCATCAGGGAACATAGGAAGAATTCCATTGAACTTTAAGCTATGATGCTTGCTTAGGCACTCCCAGCCTCATGTGTCAAGAGAACAGCAGGCCAAAAAGGAAATTCAGGAGTAATTAGGGCTACTGCTACTCAGTGGGGTGGGGAAGAATATGTTTGGTGCTCAAAAGATCCATGGAGGGCCTCTTGGTATTCCCATACCCAGTTTTTTTTTTTAAAGATTTATTTATTTATTTATTTGAGAGAGAGAGAATGAGAGAGAGCACATGAGAGAGGGGAGGGTCAGAGGGAGAAGCAGACTCCCTGCCAAGCAGGAAGCCTGATGCGGGACTCGATCCAGGGACTCCAGGATCATGACCTGAGCCGAAGGCAGTCACTTAACCAACTGAGCCACCCAGGCGCCCTCCCATACCCAGTTTTAATGGTAAAGGGACAAGGGCAGTAGCCGTAGCCTGAGAAAGACATAGTGGATTTAGGCGCAGACACCCTAGGGATGATGGTCTGGGTCACCTCACCAGGTAAGTCACACAGACCAACAGAGGCGCTGAGAGGAATATGCAATGGGAGGTGGAGATGGGGTGATGAGGGTCATTTATGCCCTCAGTTTAGCTGTGGCAGTGGGGGGTCTGTAGTTTGTCTCACTAACCCTTCTCTTTCCCAGCAAACCAAGCCAACCAGAATTATGAAGTCATCCCTAGATGCATCTGAGAGGTGAAGAGGTAAGCTCGGTGGGTATCGTAGAATTTACTCAGATCCCTTCTTTAGGGCCAATGCATCTAATCGCAGTCGCTGAGAATATCAGACATTGTGGGCCCACAGCTGTGTCTCTCCCTGGTCACTGCACTTGGCACAATGAACTGCTCTGCCCAGATTTCCACATCATTCCCAGGAAGCACAGCTCCAGAGCTATGGTGTCAGTTGCAATCCCACTGCAATCCTACTGCTTCTGCCCAATCCTGCCTTCATGATTTCCTCACAGGGGTACCTCCAAGAACATTCCTCGACAAACCTTCTACAGACTATTTCAGAGTCTGTCTCCAGGGAGCCCAGTATGGACCGCAGTATAAAACAGTGTCCATGTCCATGAATGAGTGGTCTGCAGGGATAATCGTGGATTGGGTGATTGAACCCAATAGTGCCCAAAGAGTTCTTCATGAAATGAATTAAAAACCCTTTAATTGCTTACACAGGATTCTTTTCAAGCACAGAACTGTCTTTTGTTTAGAAAAATGTCTTGATAAACTGATTGGTAGAGAATGGGACTCAAGAACAAGAACCAGGGCAACCAAGTAGGATGATTAAATTGTTCTGCTGCCAGAAAGAATGCAATGTGTTGGGACAGGTTGGAGAGGAAAGGATGAAGAGAGATGGTATGATTAGATGGGGTGTTTTGTGTGGTTGGTAGTTGAAAGGATATCTTTGAGAATGGTGATATGTCAAGTTCAATGTGAGGTTGCTTCCATGACTGAACTTGCCCCACATTTTTGAGAACACATAAAACACTTAAAATTGTGAACATGGGAATTCTGTGAAAATTGGAGAAGAAGCTGAGCAGAGAGAAGTAGCCCACAAGGAGGCTGGAAGTTGAGTGAATTTGAGGACGTACCCCCTGGGAACTTGGAGGGAGTGTTGAGAAAGCTTTGGCCTTCTGTAGACTGCAGAAGGGGGTACAAGCCAGTGTTCTCTGGAACTTCAAGGGCGAGGAGGAACCACCTATACATGGGTTACATTAATGAAGAACTGACACACCGGGGAAGCTTGAAAATGGAAGATGACTTTAAATTTCTGGGATTGAAGTGAGAATTCTTGGAAAGAGAGTCTGAGAATCTGAAGTAAAATTTTGCATTGCCCAAGGAGATCTGTTCAAAACTATATCACTTGACTGGGGACCTGAAAGTTGAAAGGGCAGTGATCCCAGGTCTTGGATAATATAGCCAATATTTATGTGGTGATTTCTGAGGCGGAATTGCCTCCTGGAAGAACTCATATAGATCATCACGAAGCTGATAGGCATCAGGAATACAATGTTCTTTTCTCTGTGTCTGGGCCTCATCATCATACGAACTCTGTTCTCTCATCTCAGTCCATGGCAACTGCCTCACAGCTGTTCACTCTTGAAAACATTGTGGGAGGAAACGGCAGCCCTGAAATGTCTATGGAAAGTAACCCGTCCCTGAGGTCAGAGGTGCCAAAGGAGACAGAGAGGGCCTTTCCTGGTGTCCCCAAAGGAAGGAGAGCAGGGAGGAAGTCCTCGAAGTTACATCTCTGGGCTGTATCCTTCTCTGGGGTCACAAATAACATGGCCTCATCCTGACAGGAGACCTCATTTTGTCCACACTTGTCAGTTTTGTGCCCCTGCGGTTTCTCGGAGTGGCCACTCCTGACTATGAAGTGCTTGCCAACCACGGGTGGAGGGTGCTCTCGCGCGTGGCCTGCTGCCCTCTCGGTGTCCACATTGGAAAGCTCTGGAGGGAGGTACAGCTCCCTTCCGGGTCAGCCTCAAAGCCTGCCTGTGATCTGTAAAGAGCTTTCTAACATTGCTCTTATTCCCCCCTCTTCAGGCAGAAAACTGCTTGGTATTTGGATTTTGAAGTAGTGTGGTAATTGAAATATGTCTAAGATGGGACCAGAAAAGTCCAAGGGGACTTGGGAAGAAAACCCCCAGCATAGGGCGCCTGGGTGGCTCAGTTGGTTAAGCGACTGCCTTCGGCTCAGGTCACGATCCCGGAGTCCCGGGATCGAGCCCCGCATCGGGCTCCCTGCTCGGCAGGGAGTCTGCTTCTCCCTCTGACCCTCCTCCCTCTCATGTGCTCTCTCTCATTCTCTCTCTCTCTCGCTCTCAAATAAATAAATAAAATCTTTAAAAAAAAAAAAAAAAAAGAAAACCCCCAGCATTAAAAAGTCAAACTTTGTCACGCAAGTCATGTGAACACAAAACTTTATCACGCTGTATTTGAAAAAACACCACCACGAGGTCAGCAACATGACTTCCTCTGTTGGTATATATAGAAATTCCTTCATTTTGCCCTTTATTAAAAAAACACTTATTGAACATCTGCTTGTGCAAGATCCTTGCAGTATAAGGGAGACCGTCTGCAAGACCCTCACTTTTGACACCAACGGTGAGTTTTCGGAGTTCCCAAGATGACCCGTGGGTTTGATAATTGACTCAAAAGACTTGCAGAACTCAATGAACACGGGTATACTCACAGTTCTACTTTGTTACAGCAGAAGGATACAGATTGCTGTCAGCCAAGGGAAACAGTGCCTAGGGCAGAGCCTGCCCTGGTCCTCTCCCCAGGGACCATGGGTGGCACTCCTCTTCTGGAAAAAACGTGTGACAAGATGCATGGAGTATTGTCAGCCAGAGAAGCTCACCTGAGGCTTGGTGTTCAGAATTTTTCTTAGAGCTCCATCATGCAGACATGATTGGGAGCCTGTGTGGCTGCCCCTTCCTCTCCAGCGCCCCCTGGAGGTCGAGCAGATACTGCATGGCTCCAAACCTCCATCATAAATCCCACTGTTAGGGGCGCCTAGGTCGCTCAGTCAGTTAAGCATCTGCCTTCGGCTCAGGTCATGATCCCAGGGTCCTGGGATCGAGCCCCACATTGGGCTCCTTGCTCAGCCGGAAGCCTGCTTCTCCCTCTGCCCACTCCCCCTGCTTGTGCTTTCTGTCATTCTGACAAATCAATCAATCAAATCCTAAAAAAAAATAATAATAAATCACACTATTAGCCTTGCCTGGTGTGGCCCAAGGCCCCTAGGTAAACAAAAGCACTCCTATCACGTGGGATATTCTAAGGGCTTAGAGATCACCTCTCAGGAACTGAGGGCAAAGGGCTCCTTGGGGGATCCAGTCCATCTGACGGATCTGAACACTTGTTCTCTGCTGTCGGGGACCCAGGAAACCAGTGTCTGACTCATCGCTGAAAAAGCCGAAGTGGCCACGGGACATAGGGAGCGTGCGCTTGCAAAGTAACTGCATTCCCTGCAAAAGGCAGGGCGAAGCCCACAGAGTCTCAGAAATGGTTGCAGATTAACAAGAATCCTGCCCAAGATAATGGCCTTCCAGGGCAGATTCTGGGACATGTACAAAGATGTTGGCTGGGGATGGGGGTATAGACAGGAAGAGGCAGGTCAAAGGAGCACTGGGGTGGTTGGTAGTCAGGAGAACCTCTCAGGGGAACCCACACAGCGAAGGGTCGGCTTTAACCACCTGCCAAGTCCAAAGAATGCAAAGGCATCTTAAGTCCTATCGGCCAACCTTCTCACTTCTCTCTCCTTGCACTCTGCTCAGAGAGACCAAGAGCTGCTCTTAGGAATCTGAGGGAGGAGCAGCAGGGGGAAAGAGAAGAAGGCACTTCACTGAAGTCTGCAGTTGGCCAGAGTGGCCTCAGTCCTAGGAGAAGGGAGAAGCCCTGGCTTTGCAATGAACATCAACATGTTGAGGAATGTATTGAAGTGGACATTCTAATTTCAGATTTAAGACTATGTTTGTGACTTAACGTAACCCCTGGTGTATAAAGGTGTGTTTTATTAAATGCTCCATTATTGATGAGGACACTCTGTACAAACAGGAGAGGGACAGAGACCTCCCTCCCTCCTCGCATAAAGTTCTGATCTTGTCTTCCTTGGCCTGCAGCCACCCCGGCCTCTCATGTGCTTTTGAGGTCTTGGACCAGCGGGCTCAGCCTGCTCAGCCAGGGGCATCCTATCCTACAAGCATGGTCTGTTTTCAGCTTCGGACAACATCCCATGGGAATCCACTGTATTTGGTGGGGACGGGGGCGGGTACGCAGAAAACCCGTGTTTATTAACATTCAAGCTCCCCCCCATATAAGGCCATATAAACATTTCTCAGAGTTTTGATCAGTCTAGAGGTAGTCCACATGGTTAAAATGGCATATAATTTAGCATCTCACAATGTATTATTATACATCATGAATTCTGTTAAATATAAGCACTCACTTTCCAATCAAATATTTGAAAAGAACAATGTCTCTATTCATATTTTAACAGGTTAACAAGTATAAAAGTCTTTTTATTTAAAAACACGACCTGAGGGATGCCTGGGTGGCTCAGGCGGTTAGGTGTCTGCCTTCGGCTCAGGTCATGATCCTAGCTAGAGTCCTGGGATGGAGCCCCACGTCAGGCTCCTTGCTCAGTGGGAAGCCTGCTTCTCCCTCTCCCTCTGCCTGCCACTCCCCCTGCTTGTGCGAGCTCTCTTTCTCTGACAAATAAATCAATAGAATCTTTAAAAAACAAAACAAAACATGACCTGAGAATCAACAGAAAAGGCCCCAGCTTTTCTGTGCAAGGGTTCCTTATCTTTCTCTTTTGCTCATGTCTAATCAAAAGCTTTAAGGATTCTGGCATTTGGGAAATAAAGGCCAGAAACCCATTAGTTTAGCTGCTGCATCAAAGTGTTACATAACACTGCTGTGTAACAGATAATCCTCTCCAAGCAATTGTTTTATAATAATCTGTACCACCCCAAACAGCGGCTGCCGGCTGAGGCTCATTTGGTAGACAGTGGGGAAAGATGGCTATTGAGAGAGTTGGCTTCTCAGGGCACCTGGCTGGTTCAGCCGGTGGAGCGCATGGGTCTTGATCTTGGGGTCGTGAGTTCAAGCCCCATGTTGGGTATAAAGCTTACTTAAAAAAAGAGACCAGAATGAAGATCTGTTTCTCTCTGTTTGAGGAAAAAAACGCTAAATGGCTTAGTGGCGATTTGGGGAAATCTCAGGACAAAAAGGCATTTCAAACCAACAATGCTAGATTTTTGTTTTATAAAATAGGGAGTCGGCCCGGGTTGATCGCGGCAGCAGCAACACTGGTCCACTGTGTGAAACGCACACGCACATTGGGATTGAATTTGATTTACAAGCTGTACTGTGAGCGCTTTTTTTTTCCTTAAGTTGTATGCGAGATGTCATGCCAAAACGTGGTCTGATGCTTGAGTTAAGGCACCTTTAGAATATTGCTTCTAAGTGAAATGAAGTAAATGCCCATGTGTGCACACCAGATTGAAAAACTGTTAGAAACTGTTAAAAAGATTTTATTTATTTATTTATTCATGAGAGACAGAGAGAGAGAGAGGCAGAGGCAAAGGGAGAAGCAGGCTCCCTGCTAAGCAGGAAGCCCAACTTGGGACTTGATCCCAGGGCCCTGGGATCGGGACCCGAGCTGAGGGTAGACACCTAACCAACTGAGCCATCCAGACACCCCTAAATAAACATTTTAAAGGGGAATATTCTATCAGGTTTTAGGCAACCCTTCTTGCCATAGTCTCTCCTGAAGTTTGGGTAAAGCTCATCGCATGGCTGGGTCCCCAGCTGTTGAAAATCTGTCCTCATCCTTTCTCACCTGGACTCTCGTGTTAGGTGGCCCTAGGTCTCCCTGATCCCAGAGCTTCCTCTATAGGGCTCACAGAAGTTCTGATCACGTCTGCCTAAGGCTCTTCTTGGCTCCCTGCTTCCTGCAGGAGAAGAGCCCCATTAGCATCAGGACCTTTTGCGGCTTACCCTCTGTGCACTTCCCCAGCCTCATTAGTGCCCCTGCCCCACCGGCCCTCCCCACTCCCCAGGCTCAGAGGGAGAGCACCTTGTCTAACATCACATTCAGATCAAAGTTTTGTGGGGCCCGAAGCTGATATCATTCAGGGGACCTTCTTAACGAATTTCAAAATCACTCAAACAAAATTAGACACAAAAATGAGTACTTAATGAGAATAAGGAAATAAATCACAATGAATTACAAATTTCACAAAGCTAAAATATACCTCAAATATCACAAAAGGCAGAAAAATAAAGTATTTGCACTAACTGCCTGACGCATCTCTGTAATACTCCCCCCCCACACACACACTTTTAGGTTTGTTGCACACTCTTTGATCACCTTTTGATGTGACAATAATTTTATAATTGGTAGTTTAGAGAAGTTTCTTTCAACTTCAGACTCATTGGTAATGTCCTGTAGCTTTCTGGGATTTTGTCAGATGTAGGCACCATGCAATTCTTCACCTTATCTACCAAAAAATGTGACCCTATCAGCTACAGTGAACCTTTATCAGAAACTTCAAGTAAAAAATCAGTGATCAGTAGTATCCTGGGAACAATCCTCCTACTTTTTCCCCTACATCTTTGATTCCCAGCCCCCCCCCCACATGATATTGACTTTTTAGAGAATAGGCCAGTTTTTCGTTTTTTGGGGGTTTTTTTTTTTTTTTGGTTTTTTTTTTAATGCTCTACCTTCTGGAATTGTCTGTCTCCCCATAGTGCTATTTCCCCTGTTCCTGTATCCCTTGCATTTCCTGTAAGCTGGGGACTAGGACTGAAGGCTCAGTTAACCTCAAGTTAAACATTTTTGGCAAGAATTTGTCACAGGTGATGCAGTATGCTTCCTATATTGTATCACACAAGGAGACACAACGTCTCAGATTGTCCCACTATTGGTGATGCTTAGTCATTCGGTTAAGACGGTGACCACCAGATGTCGCCATTGTAACGTTTTTCATTCTGGAATTACAAAGGGACTAGTGGGGTCGCTTGAAAAATATTCTCATTGACAAATATTCCTGACCACCCTCCCAATCTCTAATGGATTTGGGGCTCTCTTTGTCATCTTGGTGCAGTGTTCTGTAATTCATCTGTAAGTGACTCAAACATGTAGAAATCAAAAGGCACAGCATTATATTATATTGGACACCTAATGTGTGATCTTTCACATGTTCATATATGTTCACATGTTCAATCCATCACAGTCACATTCCTGTTGGTGCTCCTCAGCAATACATTTATATATTTAAAGATCACTGGGGTGGGGGGGGCGCCTGGGTGGCTCAGTCGTTAAGCGTCTGCCTTCGGCTCAGGTCATGATCCCGGGGTCCTGGGATCGAGTCCCGCATCGGGCTCCCTGCTCAGCGAAAAGCCTGCTTCTCCCTCTCCCTCTGCCTGCCGCTCTGCCTACTTGTGCTCTCTCTCTCTCTCTGTCAAATAAATAAATAAATAAAATCTTTAAAAAATAAAAAATAAAGATCACTGGAGATTTGTTATTGTCAATAACAGCTAGTAGTGTGTGTGCATGTGATTTTAACAGAATGAGGCAGGTCACAGTGGAAAACATCATAAATCACGCAATGGTTTTAGTTAGAGGAAAGTGGTGAAAATTTTAGAAAAGTAAAATCCAGGAAAAATAATTGAAAAGGCTTAATACACACGTTATCTCCACTGACTTAAAGGAGACGAGAAAAGAAAAACATCAAATGCTTTCCACCAGTTGTTTCGACTTTAGAGAAAAAGAGCATCTTTTTTTTTGACGTTTGCCGCAGGTGGTGCTGTGATCGTGCTGGCCAGGTTAGGTGATCCGGACGAAGCACCCCCATTCCCCCACCCCAAACCACCTGCAGCTTCTGGGAGTCCCTGTCTGCCTGCTGCCTGCTCAGCACAGCCAGTTGTCAGACTGCGGAGTTTTCGCCGATTGGATGGGTAAGAAATTGTATCTCGGGATAATTTTAACTTGCATTTCTCTTCTGGGTGAACATCTCTTCCTTATTTAAAGGTCATTTGCATTTATTCTTCTGTGATCTGTTCCTCTTTCTTCCCCATTCTTCCCTATCCTGTCATTGATTATTTTCTTTTCGAATTTTAAACGCTCCTAAGAACAGTAGGGACATTCACACTTTGTGATATGTTACCAACATTTGTTCTCAGTTTGTCAGGTATCTCTTGGTTTTCCATATAGCGTATTCTGTCACGCAAAAGTTTACTGATTTTTTGGTGCAATTTTATCAGTATTTTCTTTTATTGCTTCTAATTCTGCGTCCCCCCTCCTTACATATAGCTCTCTGATCTATTTGAAGCTTAACCTAGTGTTCTCTTTTTCCATGGGCCTAATCAGTCGTGGTAACCCCACTTATTAGAAGTTTACCCTTCCCCAGTGACTGGATATATTGCCTTATTTCATATGAAATTCCCATATGTACTTGGTTACATATCTGGATTTTCTGTTTTGTTTTTTCTCCACTGGGCTTTCTATTCAGTGATTCACCTGTTATTTGGTTGATGCTTGATTCGTTCAACTGCACAGACTGCATTCCTTTGAACAATTAGTCCCATTGATGAACAGAAAGGTCACATTCCACAAAGAGCAGGAAGTCCACAGTGGGTTCTAGCTTACAGACATTCGGATAGGCAGCCTTTCAACACTCTCCTCCTGAGCCCTGTTATTTATGGGGACGGTCATTTCTTTTCTTTTCTTTTTTTTTTTTTTAAAGATTTTATTTATTTATTTGAGAGAGAGCACATGAGAGGGGGGAGGGTCAGAGGGAGAAGCAGACTCCCTGCCGAGCAGGGAGCCTGATGTGGGACTCGATCCAGGGACTCCAGGATCATGACCTGAGCCGAAGGCAGTCGCTTAACCAACTGAGCCACCCGGGCGCCCTGGGGACGGTCATTTCTGAGTATGATGTGCATGGGACGTCTTTAGCACCCGGAAGTCTCACTGAACTCTTAATTCTCAAAATACTTATATGAACAAGGCTATAATGTCTCAAGGTTTCCTGTTTAATATCACTGTGACTTAACACCTAGAATTTAAAAAGATTTTTTTTAAAGATTAAATCAAAGTTTTTAGTTTTTTTATTTTCTATAACCACAGAATTAATGAATCATTTCCTTGTGGTCTAAAATATGACCACAAGTATTTGTACCCCTCAAACAGTGAATATATGCTATTTTCATAGTCCTCTCTCTCTCTCCATATATATACACATATTATATTGGGATTATGAATAATAATTATTTAAATTTTCTATATCCTTATATTTTGTTATTTAATCTGTAATTTTCCAAGTTAAAGTATTCTATAATGATGGGTATAGAGTTTTAATATTATAAGATGAAAAACATTCCACAGATGGATAAGGGTGATGGTTGCACAACATCGTGAATGTGTTTAGTACCACTGAACGGTCCACTTGAAAATAGTTCAGATGGTAAATTTTATGTTACGTGTATTTTACCACAATAAAAAAAGAAAAATTCCATTACGATTATGATTTTACCCATTTCTGTTTATTCAGATCTTACAACCAGGATATGAATGGGAAAAGGCACCTGCAGAAGGAAAATACAGGATGACACCGTTGACATAAGGTTTTAATTCATGCAAAACATACCATCTATTTTTCAAGGAGTCAGGTATATGCAGCAAAAGGCTTAACATATGCATGGGACATATTTTCCTTCAAAAGGAAGAAACAACCCCTTTTTTCATGCACCAGGTACTTACAGTTTAAGCCCAGGTGTACTGGTGTCTTACAGAGAGAGGCCGAATCCTCTTCCCTCATAGACTGGCTCCTAAAAGGCACCTGAACCAATGAGCCGTGGATCAGGGGCTGAGGCTTCCTCCACACAGCTGGGGTCCGTTGACTCACCTACAGCCGGCGGTGGGCCCGGCTCCAGCTCAGGGCAGATCTGGAGGAAAGTACTTCAGCACATCAGCCTGGCCCCTGCAGGGACTTTGGAACTCGGCCTTAGCAGGTTAGACAGTGAGCATGGACTCCAGGCTTCCGGCACATTTCTCGCTGCTGGGGGGACTTCCAATGGGTAAGTTTTGTCCCGGGGTCTGGAAGAACAACGGCCCTGCTCTCTGTCTCTGCGTGCGTCTGTCGTGGGTATCGGGCCTGGTGCTGGAGTGGAGGGCGGGTGAGCTCGGGACAGGTCAGGCCTACAACCCCATCTTACTTGGTCCTCGGGATCTTGGCATTACTTAAAATCAAGACCTTTCATGTATGTCTCTAGGTTCCTGGCTTTTGGAAAAGGACAAAGCTCTGGCAGAATTCCTAACACAACCGCTCCCGGTGGTCAGCAGCGGGACCCCAGCAGCGGGCTCCTTCCCCTCAATGTCGGCTGTGGGGGTAGAGGCGGCCCCCCCCCACTATGTCCTTTCCTTCCTTCATCTCCTAACACCGCATCACAAGTAAATACGCAACAGGCTGCTTTTTCCCTCAGGGCCTCTAATTATGGAGGTCCTAAGTTGAGGCCAAAGCAGGACCCCTTGTTTTGGATCCTGTGCTCTCCCAGGTGCCATTGTTTGGGTTGTGTTGCTTTACTCCTAACACAGGACGTGGAAGAGCGATGCTTCTAACCACAAGAGGAAGGACTGAAATGGACTGAGAATTGGAAGAGAACTTCAAGTGAATTCTGTGTTGGTGGGTGTTCCTGAGTGACCCTGAGCTACTTCTGCCTGCCCCGTGCTGAGGAGTTGGGGTCACAAGAGAAGCCCCAGACCAGCTTCCAGGGGGACCATAGAGCAAAGGTGACTTGTATGGAACTTCTTTTTATGATCCTAGGCTAGGAAAGCGCCTCCAGCTAGTGGGGAGGGTGGAGGGGGGCGCTCAGGAAGCTGAGAGAAACTTGATGGGACCCCCTTCCTCCCCCGCAGTCCTCAGGGCCCCAGAGTGCTGTAAGAGAGCAGGGGACTGGTCCTCGCTGCTTTGGAAAGGCAACCCTCCTGTAAAGCAAAGCAGCGCACCTGCACTGGAGCCCCATTGTTAGGAAGAGCAGCTGAGCAGAGAGCAGTGAGGGAGATGCGAGAGGACATGGGGCTGGGAAGGCCTTCAGCATGGAGACCAACGGCGATGGGGCATGGGTCAGACGAACAGAGGCCAGCGGGGTCCGGACCCCTCTGAAAGTCAGCACGAGTGGGCACTGAGACCATCCCAGATGCCTCTTCCCCCAAAGTGAGAACAATACTGAAGCCCCCTGGGAATCCTCTTCAGGGAGTAAACAAAAATAAGGGAGAAATCCTCAAAGCACAGGGTATTAATCTAAAAGATCCAATCTCAAACGGAAAGTGTCAAGGTCTCTTTTGAATCAGAGACTATTTTCTGCTGGAGGCAGAAATTAGAGCTTCAGAGAAATTTCAGAAAAATAGTTCTTTAAGCCTAATACGGGCTACCAGTTAAACTCAGTGCACCTCTATGAAGAGTCTGGATGAGGGAGTTCTGTGCCTTAACACCCACCACCCTCATCTGAGGGTAGTGTTCCACCTACCTCTTGTCGGGTTTCTCATCCTTGGCACTACTGATATTTGGGGCTAGATAATTCTTTACTGGGGGGGGGGGGGTGCTATCCTGTGCATTTAGGATGCTTAGCAGCATTTCTGGCCTCTACCCACTAGACGTCAGTAGCATCCCCCTCCTAGTTGCAATTAACCAAAAGTGCCTTCAGTTACTGCAAATGTCCCCTGGGGGCAGAAATCACACACCATTGAGAACTCCTGTGCTAAGGTGCTCTTCCATTTGTAGGGTCCTTGCGCATAAAGTAAAACACATGGAGCTGACCCTCAAGGTATGACTAGTAAACAACTCCAGGGGCTTCCAATCCTGTTGGGTTTGAGAAGACTCCCGAAGAGCAGGAGCCTTGACTAGACACCACCTGGCTTTGCCCTCAAACCCAGAGGGGGATGATGGAGGGAGTCTAGGAATCTGGATGACCAGCAGCTTTAAAAGACAACAGGAGGAAAGATTTCCAAGTAAGTATGAGAATATGAAGCATGACTGTCCACTGATGTCTGGCACTTAGTCAATTTCACCTGTTCGCTTCCCGGGGCGGGGTTTCCATGCTTTGAGAGACAGAGCTCAGAGTCTGGGGTGGGAGACTTGTCACTTGTAGTGGGTCTGTTCTTCCATGGATGTAACTGAACTTCAGTCCTTCAGCAGCTTATACAGGTTTCATCTCCTGCTCAGGAAAAACCCTCTTGGAATGATGACTGCACTTGGATCTTAAATTAATTATATTACAGAACTTGTGAGAAAAATCTTTTCTCAACTGTCTCAGTTGGCTTCAAATTATTTCCTAGGACAACCTTAATCCTCTGAGAGCTTCCTCAAGACAAATGTGTGAAACACAGGCCTGAGTCTAGACCTCAATTACAACCTCGAAGAGACTTTTTCATATCCCCCAATCCCGTTCTGCCAGCCAAGATACCAGGCCTGTGTGACCTTGTTTCTTCTACCCTTACACCAAACCAGCAGACTCTCCTGACAGACCCCAGACTCCCAAGGCCTCAAACCTGGATTTTGAGGAAGTTAATACTAATGGGGACCGGGACCCTGAAGAGAAAAAGATCTTCATTTGGAAGGAAGAGGAAAAGTACAAGCATGTCGGGATAAGGTAGGTCCCTTGGCTCTTTCCATTAGAGGCTGGGGAAGGAGAACATCCACTGGGAAAGGGAAGGAATGTTCCCTCTGCTTGTGATCTACACTTGCTCCCACAGGTTCCACCCACAGCATTGAGCAAGTCAAGACCCCAAACCATCAAAGAAAAAATGGAATCTCCTATACAAGGAGACCATCTTGTCACAACCACATCACAAAGCTGGTAGAAAGCAACAAGGGCTCTGGAGTTTTAGTCAGACCAACCTGAGGGTTGGTGTTGGAGATTATAGCAAGATGTGGGAGGGGAGAGCAGTAGGGATGGGTAGACCATGATCCCTTTATTGGCAGGGATACCCATCTTTCCAGAATTTCGTTTTTAAGTCCCTGAAAACTAATGTTTCTCCCTGAATACTATTGAGGAAATGTTATTTTGATACATGGCTAAAATCAGACATTTTGTTAGCCCCTTTAAATTAGTGGGGTTTCCTGGGATTAGGGTTCCCCAGCTGTGACAGGCATTCTGTATAGCATCAACTTAAGCCTATTTCATGTGGCTGCCAGGGGACTTGGGGGGCAAGGGGAACCCACGCAACTGTGAAGCTCATGCTGCCTGATGGGAAGCATGTAGAGTATGGCCGGTCTACTTGTTAGCTTGCAAGTAAGGTAGAGTCTCAGACCTACCACAGTTCTTGACAGTTTGGGTCATGAGTGTGGGATGCTAAGACAGAGCTTTCTGGGGTAAAAAAGGGACAGACCCTTTGCAGGCTGGGTTAGGGGATTGGAGAAGCAAATACCCTGGGATTTGGTGGCAACTGCTCTTGCCCAAGTGGTGGTGGGTTAAGAGTCACCCCCTTTCTACCTGTGGATGAGACTGAGCGGTGGGAGGTAGGATTGAAACACGAAACCCAAATAGTGCTTTTGGTGGTTGCTCCCTCTTCCAGTGGGAGATGCTATGAGCAGTTGATGGGCTTCTGGAAAGAGGACACGGGCTTTGCTTACTGATGCAGAGCTGGTCTCTCACCTTCAGTCTTCCCCCACAGAGCCCTCCCACCAGCCACTTTAAAGAATAAGCCAAGGGAAACTTGGGTGGGGGCAGGATGGTGGCTCTGTTGGATATAGGCACCAAAGTCTCCATCTTACTCAGTAGTGGGCAGGAAAGAATGCTGGAGGGGTTTCAGGGTCACAGTTGGGAGAGAAATTAATGTGATCTTGTGTACGGGATCCTTTGGGCTGACCCAATATGCTTGGTTTGTTGTGTCTACATCCAACTGTAGGAATTGTGGACTGCTTCCATATCTTGGCTATTGTAAATAAGGTTGCAATAAACATAGGGGTGCATGTACCCTTTTGAATTAGTGTCTTTGTATTCTTTAGGTAAATACCCAGTAGTGGGATTACTGGATCATAGAGTAGTTTTTTTTTTTTTTTTTTTTAATTTATTTATTTTTTGACAGAGAGAGAGACAGCGAGAGAGGGAACACAAGCAGGGGGAGTGGGAGAGGGAGAAGCAGGCTTCCCGCCGAGCAAGGAGCCCGATGTGGGGCTCGATCCCAGGACCCTGGGATCATGACCTGAGCCGAAGGCAGACGCCCAACGACTGAGCCACCCAGGTGCCCCTCACAGAGTAGTTCTATTTTTAAATTTTTAAGGAAACTCCATATGGTTTTCCACTAACAGTGCAAGAGGATTCCTTTTTCTCCACATCCTCACCAACACTTGTTTCTTGTGTGCGTGTGGGTGGGGTTTTTTCTTTTTGAGAGCACATGTGCACATGTGTTTGGGGGCAGGAATGGGTGGGGAGAGGGGCAGAGTGAAAGAGGGAGAGAGAATCTCAAGCAAGCTCCACGCTCGGAGCTTGATCTCATGGCCTGAGCCAAAATCAAGAGTCCGATGCCTAACTGACTGAGCCATCCAGGTGTTCCTTCTCTTGTGGTTTTGATTTTAGCCATTCTGACAGGTGTGAGGTGATATCTCATTGTGACTTTTGACTTGCATCTCCCTGATAATGAGTGATGATCATCTTTTCATGCGTCTGTTGGCCATCTATAGGTCTTCTTTGGAGAAATGTCTGTTCATGTCTTTGGCCCATCTTTTATTTTTTTTAATTTTATTATGTTAGTCACCACACAATACATCACCAGTTTTCGATGTAGTGATCCACGATTCATTTTTTTTTTAATATTTTATTTATTTGTCAGAGTGAGAGCGAGAGAGAGCACAAGCAGGGCGAGCGGTAGGCAGAGGGAGAAGCAGGCTCCCTCTGAGCAAGGAGGCCGATGCGGCACTCGATCCCAGGATCCTGGCATCATGACCTGAGCCGAAGGCAGACGCTTAACCAACTGAGCCACCCAGGCATCCCAACGATTCATTGTTTTCAAACAACACCCAGTGCTCCAGGCAGTATGTGCCCTCCTTAATACCCATCACCGGGGTAGCCCATCCCCCCACCCCCCTCCCCTCTAAAACCCTCAGTTTGTTTCTCAGAGTCCATAGTCTCTCATGGTTTATCTCTCCTGATTTCTCCCCCTTCATTTTTCCCTTCCTTCTCCTAATGTCCTCCATGCTATTCCTTATGTTCCACAAATAAGTGAAACCATATGGTAATTGACTTTCTCTGCTTGACTTATTTCACTTAGCATAATCTCCTCCAGTCCCATCCATGTTGATGTAGAAGTTGGGTATTCATCCTTTCTGATGGCTAAGTAATATTCCACTGTGTATATGGACCACATCATCTTTATCCATTCATCTGTTGAAGAGCATCTCGGCTCTTTCCACAGTTTGACTATTGCGGACATTGCTGCTATGAACATTGGGGTGCATATGGCCCTTCTTTTCACTACATCTGTGTCTTTGGGGTAAATACCCAGCAGTGCAATTGCTGGGTCATAGGGTAGCTCTATTTTTAATTTTCTGAGGCACCTCCGCGCTGTTTTCCAAAGTGGCTGTACCAACTTGCATTCCCACCAACAGTGTAGGAGGGTTCCCCTTTCTCCACAATCTCTCCAACATTTGTTGTTTCTTGCCTTGTCAATTTTTGCCATTCTAACTGGTGTAAGGTGGTATCTCAACGTGGTTTTGATTTGAATTTCCCTGATGGCTAATGATGAACATTTTTTCATGTGTCTGTTAGCCATTTGTATGTCTTCTTTGGAGAAGTGTCTGTTCATGTCTTCTGCCCATTTTTTGACTTGATTATTTTTTTGGGTGTTGAGTTTGAGAAGTTCTTTATAGATCTTGGATATCAGCCCTTTATCTGTAGTGTCATTTGCAAATATCTTCTCCCATTCTGTGGATTGCCTCTTTGTTTTGTTGACTGTTTCCTTTGCTGTGCAGAAGGTTTTTATCTTGAAGTCCCAGAAGTTCATTTTTGCTTTTGTTTCACTAGCCTTTGGAGATGTCTCTCTTTTTTTTTTTTTTTTTAAAGATTTTATTTATTTATTTGAGAGAGAATGAGAGAGAGCAAGCACATGAGAGGGGGGAGGGTCAGAGGGAGAAGCAGACTCCCTGCTGAGCAGGGAGCCCGATGCGGGACTCGATCCAGGGACTCCAGGATCATGACCTGAGCCGAAGGCAGTCGCTTAACCAACTGAGCCACCCAGGCGCCCTGGAGATGTCTCTTGAAAGAAGTTGCTGTGGCCAATGTCAAAGAGGTTACTGCCTATGTTCTCCTCTAGGATTTTGATGGATTCCGGTCTCACATTGAGGTCTTTCATCCATTTGGAGTTTCTTTGTGTAGGGTGTTAGAGAAGGGTCAAGTTTCATTCTTCTGCATGTGGCTGTCCAATTTTCCCAGCACCGTTTATTGAAGAGACTGTGTCTTTTTTTCCATTGCATGTTTTTTCCTGCTCTGTCAAAGATTATTTGACCATAGAGTTGAGGGTCCAGATCTGGGCTCTCTATTCTGTTCCATTGGTCTATATGTCTGTTTTTGTGCCAGTACCATGCCGTCTTGGTGATCACTGCTTTGTAATATAGCTTGAAATTGGGCAATGTGATGCCCCCAGCTTTTTTTTTTTTTCAACATTTCCTTCGCGATTGGGGGTCTTTTCTGATTCCATACAAATTTTGGGATTGTTTGTTCCAGCACTTTGAAAAATGTCATTGGAATTTTGATCGGGATGTCATTGAAGGTATAGATTGCTCTGGGTAGCATAGACATTTTAACAATGTTTAGTCTTTGATCCATGAGCATGAATGTTTTTCCATCTTTTTGTGTCTTCAGGTTCTTTCATGAGTGTTCTGTAGTTCCTAGAGTATAGATCCTTTACCTCTTTGGTTAGGTTTATTTCGAGGTATCTTATGGTTTTTTGGTTCTATTGTAAATGGAATCGTTTCTCTAATTTCTCTTTCTACAGTTGCGTTGTTAGTGTATAAGAAAGCAACTGATTTCTGTGTATTGATTTTGTATCCTGCCACATTACTGAATTGCTGTATGAGTTCTAGTAATTTGCGGGTGGAGTCTTTTGGGTTTTCCATATAAAGTGTCATGTCATCTGCGTAAAGAGAGTTTGACTTCTTCTTTGCCAATTTGAATACCTTTTATTTCTTTTTGTTGTCTGATTGCTGTTGCTAGGACTTCTAGCACTATGTTGAACAGTAGTGGTGAGAGTGGGCATCCTTGACGTGTTCCTGATCTTAAGGGAATGGCTCTCAGCTTTTCCCCATTGAGGATGATATTTGCTGTGGGATTTTCATAGATGGATTTTATGAACTTGAGGAATGTTCCCTCTATCCCTATACTCTGAAGAGTTTTAATCAGGAAAGGATGCTGTATTTTGTCAACTGCTTTTTCTGCATCAATTGAGAGGACCATATGGTTCTTCTCCCTCCTCTTATTAATGTGTTCTATCACATTGATTTGCAAATGTTGAACCACCCTTGCATCCCAGGGATAAATCCCACTTGGTCGTGGTGGATGATCCTTTTAATGTATTGTTGGATCCTATTAGCTAGGATTTTGTTGAGGATTTTGGAATCCATATTCACCAGGAATATCAGTCTGAAATTCTCCTTTTTGATGGGGTCTTTGCCTGGTTTGGGGATTAAGGTACTGCTGGCCTCATAGAATGAGTCTGGAAGCTTTCCTTCTGTTTCTATTTTTTGAAACCGCTTCAGAAGAATAGGTGGTATTTCTTCTTTGAATGTTTGGTAGAATTCCCCAGGGAATCCATCAGGCCCTGGAGTCTTTTGGGAGGTTTTTTATCACTGCTTCAATCTCGTTACTGGTTATTGGCCTAATCAGATTGTCAATTTCTTCCTGTTTCAGTCTTCGGAGTTTATAGGTTTCCAGGAAAGCATCCATTTCATCCAGGTTGCTCAGTTTATTGGCATATAGTTGTTGATAATAATTTCTAATAATTGTTTCTATTTCCTTGGTGTTAGTCGTGATCTCTCCCCTTTCATTCATAATTTTATTAATTTGGGTCCTTTCGCTTTTCTTTTGGATAAGTCTTTTTGCCCATCTTTTAAGTGGATTGGTTTTTTGGGTGTTGAGTTGTAGTAGTTCTTTATACATCTTAGATCCTAACCCTTTATCAAACACGTCATTTGCAAATATCTTCTCCCATCCCTTTGCTGTGTAAAACTTTTTATCTTGATGTAGTCCCAATAGTTTATTTTGCTTTTACTTTGCTTGTCTCAGAAGACATCTAGAAAAATATTGCTGTGGCTGATGTCAGAAATTACTACCTGTGCTTTAGTTTTAGTACATTATAGGTTTCTAGGAATTTATCCATTCTATGTTTTCCAATTTGTTGGCATACAGGTTTTCATAACATTGTTAAAATTGTTTGTATTTCTGTGGTATTGGTTATTTCTCCTTTCATTAGTGATTTTGTTTACTGGGGTCCTTTTTCTAAATGAGTCTGGCTAGAGGTTTCTCCATTTTGTTCTTTTCAAAGAACCAGCTCCTGGTTTCATCAGTCTGTTCTATTGGGCTTTTTAGTTTCTATATCACTTGTTTCTGCTCTAATTTTTATTTCCTTCCTTTTGCTGGGTTTGGGTTTTATTTTTCTGGCTCCTTTAGGTGTAAGGTTAGGTTGTTTCTTTGAGATCTCTCTTCTTGAGGTAGGCCTGTATTGCTATAAACTTCCCTCTTAGAACCACTTTTGCTGCCTCCTGTAGGAATCATTATGTGCTTGTCTTTCCCCAACCTAGGGGTGATTAGCCTGATAGGGGAAGAGCTCTATATAGAGAAGGGCTAGTGGGACTAACACTCCACTGCCATTTGCCACTAGTAGGTGGGTCAATTCAGCATGAGGGCCTCTACCCTCCGAAGTCCAAAGTTTTCACTACATGGATGTCTTGTTTGGCAGTCAAAAGCCTCCATCTCTGTGGCCCTGACTCGTGTTAGCACACTTCTGTCAGCAGGTGTGGCTGACAAACCTGAAAAAATTTGGGAGCTGGATGCCAAGTATAGTTTCTAAGGTCTATATGAGTGGGTTCAGGACATTGAATCTCTGGCACTCAAAGGGGGGAAAATGCTATCTTTGCCCTAACTTCTACCCCCTACTTCCACCAAAAGGAGACCTAACACCTTTGATTCTGTAAGCATTTGAGACAGAAGTCTGACTCTGCAAATTGGAGCCTCTAATAAAGTGAGACAGTTTTCACCTGGAGTTGCCCTTGGGGTTTTGGACTTGTAGCCACATCAGAGGGGCCACCAAGTAGACCCATTTTGGAAAGCTGCTCTTAGCTTGTGGAGCTCTTAGTGAGTTGGAATAATTGACCCATGAAGGCCTTGAGACGCTCAGTCCCCCAATTGCCATTTTGGGTTTGGTCACTTTGGACTCAAAGACTAACAAAGGAGAAAGAGCCCACAAAAGCCTTGTCAAGAAATGACCTGATCTATTCAAGAACACAAGTGTCCTGAGCCCAGCAGCATCTTGTCTTTACTTGGGGAAAAGCACATATGCCCCTATGGAAACTTCTCCCTCCTTCCTCCCCACCTGGAGCCAAAGATACTGGCCCAGGGGTGCCTTCTACTGAGTCTGCCTGGCACTGGCTTGATGAGGTGTTGGTTAAGTTGAAACCTGTCAGTGTCCACGGAGCTGGCCTAGCTGTTGACCCTCAGAGTCAGCCCTGTAGAGCTGGAAGCGGATGTGGTCACTCCATTCACTGGGCAGAACTCAGGCTCGTGGGCTGTTGCCAACAGCCCATCTGTTCAGGCAATTTGCATTTTTCCAAGTGTAAGACCCATCGGAGATGCCCTCAAGCCGTGGAAACAAATCGGGCTTGCTGACTGAGCTGTCTGGGTCACTCACTCAAATGCCTGTGGCAAAAACTGGTTCCGAGACCTACTGGAATCAGCTGCTGATTGAACCTAACTCTGCCCTTGACATGGAGGCTACTGTCGCATGCTAGACTCGTGACTCCGGCCGTAAGTTGACCTGCCCATTCCACAGTAGGGGTGGCCATTCCCAAGGGAGGTTTCCCCTTCCCCAGCCTTACAGATGAACTTCATCAGCCTTTTGACCCCCTCTGCAGCTGGCAGGGGCTACCTCACCACTGATGCTACTTCAGCTTACTGATCAGCTTCCTCAGCACTGAGAGGGAGGCCTGGGGGCTTCCAATTTAATTCCGAGGTTTTATAAAAGTGTCCATGTCTCTCTCACCTGATTCTTCCAGAGGAGACTTTTGGGCATAAGAGATGATTGGATAAAGCGTGGTTCTAGCTACTGGCAAGGGCCAGGAGATTTGGGGAGGGGTGGTGGTGAAGGAAGAGCAACACAGAAGCAGCTGAGAGGTGGGGGAGAAAGGGCCTTAAGGACCTGTCTTCCGGAACTGACTTCAGCTGTGCTACGGGGGGCGGGTCCATGGCGTGTCTCTCCCAACCCCGCTGAGTCCACCTTCCTCGGCCAGACTGCTCTGACTGCTCTAGGAAGTGGATACTGCAACCCAGCTAGGGCTGGGGACAAACTAGACGGTCTTCAGACCTTCCAGTTGGACAGAACTGGAGACTCGAAGACTCCCCAGTTGGCTAGGAGGCCATGTTGGAGCTACTGTGAAGCTGTGCTTTCTGGCTGACCTAGATCCCGGTTCAGAGGGCTTCCCCCAACCAAACTCTTTCCAGGGACGCTATATTCTCTGTTGGGAGTGTACTGCTTCTTGGAAGCTATATAGCTGCTTCCAGATGTCCTAAAACACGTGTATTATGTGTATTGTGGCAGAGTTAGGTTCGATCAGCAGCTGATTCCAGTAGGTCTCGGAACCAGTTTTTGCCACAGGCATTTGAGTGAGTGACCCAGACAGCTCAGTCAGCAAGCCTGATTTGTTTCCACGGCTTGAAAGGCATCTCTGATGTGTCTTCCACTTGGAAAAATGCAGACTGCCCAAATGATGAAGTTCATCTGTAAGTAACAGGCTTCCTCCCTGGGGGCCCAGGTAACCTGTGCAATTGTTAATACATCCTGCTCCTTGTGGATTAATGCTTTAGGCTGATATAGAAACCTAAGGAGGGAGCCACTTGTCTAAGGTGGACACAAATGGCTTTGTGGGCTTTGTTCAGCTGGAATCCTGGGGGTATAGCTGAGGACGATATCGCAGATTCTGATTCCGTTGCTTAGAGTACAAATTGAATGGATCTGGTCTTGTTTCTGGTTGGCTTAATTATGCCAGTCAGTGAGCCATTATGATTATTCATAGGAAAACTTGCCAGAAGCCAAGACAATATAAAATGAAGGGTGGATAGGGGTACCTGAGTGGCTTAGTCGGTTAAGCGTCTGCCTTCACCTCAGATCATGATCCTGGGGTCCTGGGATCAAGCCCCACATCAGGCACCCTACTCAGTGGGGAGTCCGCTGCTCCTTCTCCCTCTAACCCTGCCCCCTGCTTGTGCTCTTACTCGCTCTGTCTCTCAAATGAAAAAAAGAAGAGTGGATATTGTTTGGGGAGGGAGCAGGCAATCCTCAATAGCATTTCTGTGTATATTGTGACCACTTACATGTCTTTTCATGTGTATAGGTGGCAACCAGACTGAAGACAGAAGGGTAGAAGGATGTTTATTTCTTGACCCCTGATAACTGATGGCTTACCATTGCCGCTCGGATGTCCAATAGGCACCTCAAACTTAACATGTCTACATATGAACTCCTGGTCTCTTCTAAACCTATAGCTCCTATGGTTTTCTTTCGGCTAATGTCAACTCCACTTTTCCTGTCGCTTGGGTAAAAACCTAAGATGTCATTCTTTCTCCTCTTCTCCATGTCCCATCCATCAGGAAATCCTATTGGCTCTCTTTTAAAGTGCATCCAGAAACTTGTTAGTTCTGTCTCTACTGCTCTCAGCCCGGTACCAATCTGGACCGCTTCCTCTCTTGGCTTGCCACTGAGGTGATGCTGCAGGGCACTGCAGAGCTCACATTCCACAGGTTCCTTGTGCCCCTGGCTGGAGCCTTTCCAGAGTGCTGCACACAGGATCTAGATTCTTCTTGGCTTTCCCTCGCCTGGCATGTGCTGCATTCCAGCTTTCTCTGGTTTGCTAAGAGACAGTCTTTGTAGTTCTGCTCGCCAACTCCCCCTCTCTCTCCCTCTTAAAAAATCTTAAAAAAAAAAAAAAGGGGGGGGACCTCCTGGGTGAGATCGAGCCCCAAGTCAGGCTCTGTGCTCAGTGTGGAGTCTGCTTCTCCTTCGCTATTACCTTCTCTCTCATTCTTTTAAGGGATTCTCCTGCCACTTCCTCTCCTTCAGACATTTAAATTCACTGTAGTGGGGTTTCAGGAGGGAGCACAAGCAATCATATGCCCAACATACCAAGTTTAACTGGGAGTCCTAGCAGTAATCTCAGAAATAGAAGCAGCCTTACAGACCACAGAGCTAATTGCACTATTCCCTTACCACATTCTCCACTTTATAGATGTATTCATAAATCATGCCTTGAAGCACTAAGAATGTTGCTGTAACATTAAGCTTAAAACTATGTTAAATACATCTAGAGGGTGACCTGAGAATGTTGAGCTATTTTGAAGATGGAGATTAAGGTTTCTAATGCAGGTAATATCTAAGAATCCTCTGGATATAGAACTCTACCAGTAAATGTGTGCTTTGTTCTGTTTGTACCTGTCCTTTCTGATAACAGCGTGGTTCTCTTAATTATGCACTTTTATTCTACATATTTTAGCGTGTATTATGTGTATCATGTTCTGGGTGTTCAGTGTGACCTCCTATTGTGTGTGGTATACTGGAGATACATGAGCAAAATAGGGTTTTTCTTCCCCCTGGAATTCCACTGTAATCAAGTTCAGCATGTATGTGTTAGTTAATCTCTTCAAAATAGTTCCTTGTACCTCGTAGACAATTATCCAAATTCTGGACAGCAAATGCAGTAAAGAGCAATAGAGATTGTGTTTAAGAAAGGGACCAGAACTCCTAGAATTGAAGATTATAGAACTTGTCATTTAATAGGAAAAAGAAGAAAAATGTGATCAGACCAGCCAAAGACCAAATAAACCAGTAAAAAAAAATAGGAAATGTAAGGACTACAATCTGAAATGGGAGCCCGATGAGCTCTTCTGTTTCTAAATTCACTGTCAGCACGAATTAAAAAGCACAGCTGTATGGGACGCCTGCGTAGTGCAGTCAGTCAAGCCTCGGACCCTTGGTTTTGGCTCAGGTCATGATATCAGGGTTGTGAGATCGAGCCTGCATCAGGCTCCGCAATGGGTGTGGAGCCTGCCTGAGACACACTCTCTCTTCGTCTCCCTCTGTACCTCCCCCCACCAACTCTCTCTCCCTCTAAAATAAATCTTAAAAAAAGGGGGGGCGCCTGGGTGGCATAGTTGGTTGAGCGTCCAACTTTTGGTTTCTGTTTGGGTGGTGATCTCAAGGTCCTGAGATCAAGCCCCGAGTCAGGCTCCGCGCTCAGTGAAGAGTCTGCTTGGGACTCACTCTCCCTTTCCCTCTGCCCCTACCCCCATCCCCTGTGTGCTCTCTAAAATGAATAAATCTTTTTTTAAAAATTAAAACAGCTGTGAGTCTTTAGAGTGACTTAATGAAAGGCAAAGAAATTAAAAACAGGCGGGGGAATGAAAGCTATTGGACAAGTTGGTACTTAAGGAAGGATGATATTGTTAAAATCCCTGTTTGTTTTGTTAATGCTTTAGTAACTTTCTCATTCTTCATCCCCTTTATTTCACCCATCCTCCCACCCACCTCCCCTCTGGCAACCACCAGTCCTCTGTAAGAGTCTGTTTTCTTCCTCCCTCTTAGTTCATTTGATTCTTAAAATTCAGTGAGTGAAATCATATGGTATTTGTCTTTCTTGGACTTATTTCACTTAGCATTCTACTCTCTGGGTCCGTCCATGTTGTTGTAAATAGCAAGATTCCCTTTTTATGACCAACATTCCATTGTGCAGCACACCTTTATCCATCTGTGGTTGGACACTTGGGCTGCTTCCGTATCTCGACTACTGTAAATAACGCTGCAGTAAACATAGGGGTGCATATATCTTTGAATTAGTGTTTTTGTTTTCTTTACATAAATACCCAGTAGTGGCATTACTGGATCATATGGTAATCCTATTAGGGTTTTTGTTTTTGTTTTTTAAGAACCTCCATACAGTTTTCCACAGTGGCTGCACCAATTTACATTCCCTCCAGCAGTGCATGAGGGTTCCTTTTTCTCCACATCCTCGCCAATACTCGTTTCTGGTGTTTTTGATTCTAACCATTCTGACAGTTGTAAGTGGTGGTATTCATTGTGGTTTTGATTTGCATTTTCCTGATTAGTGAGTGATGTTGTGCATCTTTTCAATTTGTTCTTGGCCATCTGTATATTTTCAGGAAAATGTCTGAAAATCTGCCCACTTTTTATTTATTTATTTATTTTTTTGGTGTTGAGTTCTATAAGTTCTTTATTTATTTTGGATATTAATCCCTTATTGGATATATCATTTGCAAATACTTCTTCCACTCAGTAAGTTGCCTTGTTTTGTTGGTTTTCTTTGCTCTGCAAAAGTTTCTTTTGGTGTAGTCCCAATGGTTTAATTTTGCTTTCCTTTTGCTTGCCTGCAGAGACCTATCTAGAAAAATGTTTCTACTGCTGATGTCACATTACTGCCTGAGTTTTCTTCTAGGAGTTTTATCGTTTTAGGTCTCACACTTAGGTCTTTAATCCATTTTGAGTTTATTTTTGTGCATGGTGTAACAAGTGGTCTAGTTTCATTCTTTTGCATATAGCTGTCCAGTTTCCCAGCACTATTTGTTGAAGAGACTGTCTTTTCCCTGTGGTATATTCTTGCCTCCTTTGTCCTAGATTGACCATACAAGTGTGGGTTTATTTCTGGGTTTTCTATTCTGACCCACGGATGTGTGTTTTGTGCCAGTCCCATACTGTCTTGATTACTATAGCTTTGTAGCATAGCTTAAAATCTGGGATTGTGATAGCTCCAGCTTTGTTCTTTCTCAAGCTTGCTTTGGCTGTTTGGGGGTCTTTTGTGGTTCCATACAAACTTTAGTATTATTGGTTCTAGCTCTATGAAAAACATTGTTGGTATTTTGATAGGGATTGCATTAGATCTGTAGATTGCTTTGGGTAGTATGGACAATTTAACGGTATTGGTCCTTTCAGTCCATGAACATGGCATATCTTTTCATTTGTGTCCTCTTCACTTTCGTTGATCAGTGTTCTATAGTTTTTGGAGTACGGGTCTTTCACCTTCTTGGTTAAGTTTATTCTTAGGTATAGTTTTTGGTGCAATTAAAAACGGGATTGTCTTAATTTCTGCTACTTCATTATTGTATAGAAATTCAACAGATTTCTGTATCTTTTGTATCCTGCAACCTTATTGAATTCATTTCAGTTCTAATAGGTTTTTGGTGGAGTCATTAGTGTTTTCTATATATAGTATCATGTCATCTGCAAACTGAAAATTTTGCTTCTTTCTTACCAATTTGGAAGCCTTTTATTTCTATTTCTTGACTAATTACTGTGGCTAGGACTTCTAGTTCTATGTTGAATAAAAGTGGTGAGAATAGATATCCTTGTCTTGTTCCTGATCTTAGAGGAAAAGTTCTGTTTATCACCATTGAGTATGATGTTAGCTGTGGGTTTTTCATATATGGGCTATACTGAAGTATGTTCCCTCTAAATCTACTTTGAGAATTTTTTATCATGAATGGATGTTGAATTTTGTCAAGTGCTTTTTCTGTATCTAATGAGGTGATCATATGGTTTTTATGCTTTCTCTTGTTAATATGATACATCATGTTGATTTGCAAGCATTGAACCACTCTTGCATCCCTGGAATAAATCCCACTTGATTGTGGTGATGATTTTTTTTTTAATAAATTGTTGGATTCGGTTTGCTAATATTTTGTTGAGGATTTTTGCATCTATGTTTATCAGAGGTATGGGGCTATAGTTTTGTTTTTGTGTTTTTGTAGTATCTTTATCTGGTTTTGGTATCAGGGTAATGCTGGCCTTGTGGAATGTATCTGGGAGCTTTCCTTCCTATTTTTTAAAAATATTTTGAAAAAAATAGATATTAACTCTTTAAATGTTTGGTTGAATTCACCTGTGAAGCCATGTGGTCTTGGATTTCTGAGATTTATTTTTTTGATTATTCAATTTCATTGCTAATAATTGGTCTGTTCAAATTTTCTATTTCTTCCTGATTCAGTTTTGGAAGGTTATATTTCTAGGAATTCTAGGTTGGCCAGTTTATTGGCCCATGGTTTTTCATAATATTCTTATAATTTTTTGTATTTGTTGTTATTTTTCCTCTATTTATGATTGAGTCCTCTTCTTGAGTCTGGCTAAAGATTTATCAATTTTGTTTATCTTAACCTGCTCCCGGTTTCTTTTTTTTTTTTTTTTTTTTTAAGATTTTATTTATTTGACAGAGAGAGACACAGCGAGAGAGGGAACACAAGGAGGGGGAGTGGGAGAGGGAGAAGCAGGCTTCCCATGGAGCAGGGAGCCCAATGAGGGGCTCGATCCCAGGACTCTGGGATCATGACCTGAGCCAAAGGCAGACGCTTAATGACTGCGCCACCCAGGCACCCCCTGGTTTCATTTTTTAAGTCTCCTATATTATTTCTGCTCTTTTATTCCTTCTACTGACTTTGGGCTTTTTGGGCTTTGCTCTTTTTCTAGATTCTTTAAGTATAGGTTAGATTGAGATTTTTCTTGTTGCTTGAGGTAGGCTTGTATTACTATAAACTTACCTCTTAGAACTGCTTTTACTGCATTCCAAAGTTTTTTGGACCATTATGCTTTCATTTTCATGTGTCTGCATGTATTTTCCTCTTTGATTTCTTGGTTAAACTATTCATCGTCTAGTTGCATGTTATTTAGCCTATTTGTGTATTTGTCTTCTTTCCAGATTTTTTCTCATGATTGACTTATAGTTTCATAGCATTCAGAGTAGAAAAGATGCATGATAGGATTTCAATCTTGAATTAAGATGTATTTTGTGGCCTAACCTGTGTTCTCTTCTGGAGAATGATCCATGTGCACTTGGATGTGTATTCCACTGTTTTTGAATGGAATGTTCTCATGTCTGTTGGGTCCATCTGATGTGTCATTCAAAGCCACTGTCTCCTTGTTAATTTTCTGTCTGGATGATCTGTCCATAGATGTAAGTGGGGTGTTAAAGTCCCCTATTACTGTCAATTTCTTGATTTCTGTTAATAGTTGCTTTATTTATTCAGGTGCTCCCATGTTAGCTGCATAGTTATTTATAACCTATCCTCTGGTTGGATTGTTCCCTTTATCATTATGTAGTGTCCTTCTTGGTCTATTGTTATAGTCTTTGTTTTTTAAAGTCTGTGTTGTGTGATAGAAATATTGCTACTCCAGGTTTCTTCTTCCTTTTGCTTCGTAAATGTTTTTACGTCCCTTTTCTTTCAACCTGCATGTATCTTTAGGTCTGAAGTGTGTCTCTTACAGGCAGCATGTAGATGGGTCTTGCTTTTTTATCCATTCAGTCACCCTATGTATTTAGAGAGGGAGAATGAGTAGGAGGGAGGGGTACAGGCAGAGAGAATCTCAAACATACTCTCTGCGGAGCACAGAGCCTGACATGGGGCTCAATATCATGGCCCTGGGATCATGGCCTGAGCTGAAATCAAGAGTCGGACGCTCAACCGACTGAGCTACCAGGCACCCCACACCTATGTCTTTACATGTAAATGTACTAAATGCTCTAAGGTAATTATTGATGTGTATTTATTGCCATTTTGTTACTTTTTTAAAAAAAGATTTTAGAGCGTGCACGGTAGGGAGAAGGGCAGAGGGAGAGGAGGGGAGAATCCTCAAGCAGACTCCCCACTGAGCATGGAGCCCAATGTGGGGCTCTATCCCAGGACCCCAAGATCATGACCTGAGCCCAAATCAAAAAGTTGGTCGCTTAGCTGGCTGAGCCACTCAGGCACCCCTGGTCTATGGTTCTTTTTGTAGTTCTTAGCTGTCCCTCTTTTCTTGGTCTTCCTTTGTGGTTTGATGGCTTTCTTCAGGATAATCCTTCAGAATAAAGGATTCCTTTATCTCTTTTTATCTTTAACTTGGAGTAGCAGGATCCTGAGCTCACCTTGTCCCATGGACATACTGAGGTAACAGCTACATCAGTGAAACTAACTCTGAAAGCCACCAGAAGACTGGCAGAACAGACTTTCTACAGAGAGGAGAAGCCCCATTGAAAAGGGTTGGAGGTGTGGAGATGCAGTTAGGAACCAAACTCCCAGCAAGACTAACCCCAGATGGGAGGGACACCACAAGCATGGAGAAGCAAGAGGATCAGACCCCACACCAGGCATCCCAGGCATGGGGAACTTGCACTAGGAAGGTAAGTTCTAACATTTGGCTCTGCAGACCAGTGGGGCTTAACTTCAGAGTTTCAACAATTAGCAGAGCTTAATTTCAGGTACTTTAAAAATCAGCAGGCTTAAAACTGGGGGATGCAAGCCCCCACAACACCCCACAATATAGACATATGGCTCTTAGCTCCCTCTGACCAGAGTCCCATTGCCCTTAGTTACTGTTAAAGAAAACTGGAAAATTGTCTCGGGAAAAAACAAAGTTGCCTCCTGAAAGTTTGCGGGATGCTGTTCTGCTGGAGAGAAACATAATGTGCCACGTTTATGAGAAAAAAATTAATTTGCGGCTCAGTAATAGTCATAGAATATAGAACTTCTTTCTGTACTCTAGAGACATTGCTAATGTAATCTCCTGAGAACATCTTGGAGAGCCAGAACCCTGAAGCTGAATGGCCACCTCACTCCAGTCACATCAAAGCCAGACAGGAAGTCACCAGAAGGGACAAGATGAAGAGGAAAGGAAGTATTACAGGTATTCTAATCCCTAATCAGCATGATCCAAGGCCCACAGATCCTTATCCTGAATTTTCACCCTTTAAAAACCCCGCTAGTGGGGCACATGGGTAGCTGTTGGTTAGGCATCCAACTCTTGATTTTGGCTCAGGTCATGATCTCAGGATCGTGGTATTGAGCCCCGAGCTGGGCTCCATGCTGGACGTAGAGCCTGCATAAGATTCTCTCTCTCCCTCTCCTCAACCTCTTCCCCTCTCTCTCAAAAAAATAAAAAATTAAAAACCCTGCTTGTAAGCCATCAAGGAGTTTGGGACTTTGAACATTAACTCCTCATTTTCCTGGGTGGTGCCATACCAATAAATAGCCTATTCACTGCAAAAGCTCTTGGTCAGTTTTTATTGGCTAGCTGTGCAACGGGTGGATGAACTCTGGTTTGGTTACAAATTTGGCAACCACAATGGGATTTTGTCCCTACTAGGCACTTCCACTCGTGGTTTGGTGGTTCCAGACCTGGGGCAGAATGCTGAAATGCAGACCAAATTTCTCCAGCGGCAGGGCTGAGGCATGCACCATCGATCGGTATCCAGGTCCTGTGGCGCTTCTCGTTTGCTGTGGGAAAAACAAGGTGCAAGGCTTTGTTGTCCAGGAAGACCTCTTCTGGTAAGTCACCTCATGTGTGACAACACAAAGAAACTTTCATTTTCCTTCCCTAAACTCCTTCAGGGTTTATTTGGCTTGGGGGAACTTCTGATCGTATAAGAGAAACAGCCTTTTGAGAGGTTACTCTGGTTTCTGGTTCTGTTCTGTCCCCGTGTTAACAATTGGGAACTAATTCCATTGTTCTTGCAGTCCTTTGAATTGCACATTACAAAATTGGGCTACATGTAGCTATGAACCCCTGAAAAGGAAAAATTATTTTATAACAAATCATGTCCACAGTGTGGTCTAGAATCAGGAGAACGCTGGCCAGAAAATGGATCCTTAAATTATCATACCACCTTAGAATTAGATTTGTTTTATAAAAGGAGAGAAAAATGAGTCTAATTCTTTTTTTTTATACATCATTAGTTTTTTTTTTTTAATTTTTATTTATTTTTTTTATTCTTATGTTAATCCCCATACATTACATCATTAGTTTCAGATGTAGTGTTCCATGATTCATTGTTTGTGCATAACAGCCAGTGCTCCATGCAGAATGTGCCCTCCTCAATACCCACCACCAGGCTAACCCATCCTCCCACACCCCTCCCCTCTAGAACCCTCAGTTTGTTTTTCAGAGTCCATCGTCTCTCATGGTTCGTCTACCCCTCCGATTTCCCCGGCTTCATTCTTCCCCTCCTGCTACCTTCTTCTTCTTCTTCTTTTTTTTTTTCTTAACATATATTGCATTATTTGTTTCAGAGGTACAGATCTGAGATGAGTCTAATTCTTTATTTGAATTCAATTTAGTCAACATATAGTATATTACTAGTTTCAGGGGCAGAGTTCAGGGATTCATCAGTTGTATATAACACCCAGTGCTCATCACATCACGTGCCCTCATCCCATCCCTCTACCCCCCTCCCCTCCAGCAACCCTCTGTGTGTTTCCTAGAGTTAAGGGTCTCTTATGGTTTGTCTCCCTCTCTGGTTTCATCTTGTTTTATTTTTCCTTCCCTTCCCCTATGTTCATCTGTTTTGTTTCTTAAATTCCACATAGGAGTGAAATCATATGGTCTTTCTTTCTCTGACTTATTTCACTTAGCATAACACCCTCCAGTTTCATCCATGTCATTGTAAATGGCACGATTTCATTATTTTTGATCTCTTATGCTGTTGTATCAGAATAAGCCAGCTCAGAAAAAAGTCAAAGTTTATTCCAACAGCATGGTGACCCTAAAAAGCTGTTACCTCCTCCTCCCCCCACCCCCTTTTGGGATCAGGTATTTGGAAACTGGGACTTTAATGTCTTCTCCACAAGAATTAGTGAAACAGAGGCTAGATTTTGTTTCCCTCTGTTTTGTCTGTGTCCATGTGTGTTATGAGAGTTTTCTCTACTTCCAGATGGTAATACTAAAATTTATAAAAGAGCTCTGTTTACTTGGTTTAAAGGCAAGTGTGTGTAAGAATTGATCATTCCATAACTCAAATGTTTTTCAGGTCCATGTGATCTGGAGAAATACTTGATATTAAAGTTAATTCAAGGTTGGTTTAATTAAAACACGTCTTTAGAATTATCAGCATTAAAAATCAAACTTATTGTACCTAGGCTTAAGTGAAATAAGTTAATATGATCTATCATGGTGTTTTTTTTTTTTTTTTTTAATTATATATAGCTTGAGAGGTTGATCCAACAAACATTTTTATGGATATTCTAGGCATACTGAAGAGCAAGTAAATTTTAAGGATTTTTAGATAAATAGGTTATCAAAGATTTTACAAGCTGAAACTTTGAAGTTTTGCTAGGTTCATTGATAAACCAGGTTAAATTCATTGGATCTCTATAATTACTAATCAATACTGAGTCAACTACTAAATATAAGTTTATCTGCATTTGGTTTCCTAGTACAGGGAAACTAAAGATATTTGGGCCTGTTAGTAAACATTTTGTACTTTTATTAAGATATTATAAAAAAAATACATGTTTCTAGAAATTGGCAAATTTGTTTCATTATCTAAATTCTGCAACAGTTCAGTTGCTTATTAAATTTTCACTAGAAACTAAGGTTTCCACGAATTTAGAATTCTGATAAATAAAATCAAGACTCCTGGAAATAAGCGACTCTTATGTTGTATGGGTGAATGCTAGAATGGTTCCAGAAATTATATGAAATCCCTAAGGTTCTGACAGGTTCCAGCATAAGGTCATCAGCTGTCATTCTAATTGAAATGTTGTGGGTCACAGAAATAACATTTCCTTGTCAACTGCATGTGAACGCTCATTACTGCTTGAGCCATGACCTCTGAGTCATCGTTATAGTCACCATTTTACTTAGATTCTTTTGCAACTATGTTTTAGCTTCAAGGAGATTCATGGAAAGGACTTTGGACACATACAGGTTTCTGATACCTTTAAGATCCTAAAACTAAGAATTTCCAGAACTAGTGGGAAAACTGCATTTAAACAGAACAAGAATTAACAAGGGGCTGAACAAATTGAGGAAGATTATAGTTTTTATGACTCTTGTTTAAAACCTTGTTGTTTATAATGTTTGCTCTCCCAGATTTAAGGAAGCTTTTTCTCTTAGCTCTCTAGGACTTATACAAATTTGGTAAAATTTTCCTTTGTAGGGGCACCTGGGTAGCTCAGGTTGTGATCCCAGGGTCCTGGGATCGAGCCCTACATCAGGCTCCCTGCTCAGCGGGAAGCCTGCTTCTCCCTCTCCCTCTCCCACTCCCCCTGCCTGTGTTCCCTTTCTCGCTGTGTCTCTGTCAAATAAATGGATAAAATCTTTTTAAAAAATTTCCTTTGTAAACAAATATGAAACCTGTCTCCCTACCTGATCCCTCCAGAATTCGGAAACTCTCAGTGAGTGTTCTTTCATGGCAATTAGTTATTTACACAAGTTCAGTAAGAATCTGTTCTCCTTGTAACAGGAAACCATTGGTTCTATTACCAAGGCTTTGACTGGAAGGTCATATTTGAGAGAGATGTGCATAGAGTCAGATATGACCAGACAGCTTTAAGGAACTGGGGTTGACCTTATGGAGCCAATGAAGTCTTTGGAAATAAATATCAACCTGCTACCTTGTTTACCTGGGAGTCTTACCAGGTGAGTAAAAAGTCACTTCCTGGCAGTCTCAGAAACCCCAGGATATTTGGGGGACCTTGAGAAGAGATGAAATAACCCAAATGTATAGCCATTACAGGTGAAATCCGAGGGCAAATATTTGTCTTGGCCTCTGGTCTTGAGAGGCTTTTAAAATTTCAGTCTGAAATTCCTTGCAAAAAGTTCCAGCAAAGCAGATTTTAAAAAGCTTATATGATCAATCACTATTCCTATAGCACTTATATAATTAGGCCCAGTTTGTTATAACTAGCTTGTTGGCAAAATAAGTCCAGTTTTAACTGGGCAATCTTTGCAAATGAGGGTAATGTTAGAAATCCTGTTTGGGGCACCTGGATGGCTCAGTCGTTAAGCGTCTGCCTTCGGCTCAGGTCATGGTCCCAGGGTCCTGGGATCGAGCCCCGCATCGGGCTCCCTGCTCAGCGGGAAGCCTGTTTCTCCCTCTCCCACTCCCCCTGCTTGTGTTTCCTCTCTTGCTGTGTCTCTCTGTCAGATAAATAAAATCTAAAAAAAAAAAAAAAAAAAAAAGTTTGAATAACCTACCTCTGTGGATGTTAAATTCTAATTCTGATTGCCTTTGAACGTTTGCCTCTAAAACTGGGGTGATCCTGAATTCTTCTAGTTTCTTTGAGCATTGGCCTATGACTCTCCAAACTAAGGCTTCCAATTTTCTCCTATTCTTTGGGACTCACCCTGCCCTTTTCCCTGAAGCCCTACAAACCAAAGCTAGACAGTTTCAGGTAAACGTCAGATCTTGCCGCAACAGCCCATGTTTAGACAACCTTTGTGCCTTTTGCTGCACGGGCCACTGGGAGCACCAGGGGCATGCGCACAAGACCAAGAAAATCAGCTTGCCACGGTCTGCCCTCACTCCATCTGCAGACGCTTCAAGCCTGACATCTATAAATCTTCTCCCGAGCAGCACTGGGCGCTCAGGCAATGGGTTAATAATCTGCTCCAACCATTAACATGTTTTTCCTTTGTTTCCATAGAAATGCCTCTTATTATGGGACTGCTTGTACAATATAGGCCTAACTTTGAGAGCCCACATGCAGGACTGCCTCCTGACAGGAGACCGCTGTTTAACTGAACTGACCTATTCTCAAGACTGACTGCTTCATGCGCTATGGGACAGACTTCTTACCAAAGGGCCAGAACAGTTAAACTCTGACTAGGAGGGAAGAACGTTGATCTGTAATGTTTGAGGAAAAAAAAAAAATCTTGGTCAGAAGGTAGGTCCTCCCCCTCACTTCTCACCAAACCCTGGGCTTCTCCATGTCTTGATAGTTGAAAAATAAGAGGGATCTACTTACTAGGGAATTTGGTTACTCCTTTCTGTTCACAGTTCAAGTGAAACTAAGAGGGCTAAGTCCACTGCCTAAACTTTTTATTGAACAACAAGGGAATCAACACCGGATGGGGATTACTTGCCTAGTTATCAAGAGGAGAAATTTTGATATTCACTTGGGAGAACATTTTTGTCCTGGTGGGGAATAAGGGCTCATGAACACATGATCTTTTTATCACCTTAGGGACTTTGGCCAATGAACTTGCTCAACAAAAACCATTTGACTCCTTGGCCCAGGTAGCGCTGGACCATAGCACGGCCTTGGGTTAGATTTTGGCAGAATAAGGGGAGGGATATGCCAGGTAATTAACTTATCCTGCTGCATTTACATTAATTCTTCAGCTGAAGTGGACAAGCTCCCTAGACAAGAATAGAGAACAAGCCACTTGCTGCAACAAATTAGAGCAAAAGAGGACGGGTTTTCTAGTCTTCTGGCATTCCTCAAGGAATTCCATCAAAACTCTGGGGGTTAACCAAAATTAGCTTATCTGTCTTGGCTATTCTTTTTGTGACTTACCTACTCCTGAAATTGGGCAAAAGCAGGAATTTAAGCACCAAACTTAGGCCAGACACCAAACAGGGCTTACAGTTAGGAGCAAAACAGTTTCTCTCCTCCAATCCCAACCTTGGCCCCTTTTCCACAGAAAGGAGCTAGACGGGTCCTTATCCCTACCCCTCATCACTGAGGAATGGTCAAAGACAAGGGGGGACTGACACCAGGGATGCAGCCCCCCCGCATGTAGACCTATCGCTCCTGCCTGCTTGGGACCGGAGTCCGTAGCCCTTACTTCCTGAGGCAATTTTACAGGTTTTTAGTATCAAAGTTGCTTCCACACAGTCTGGGGGATGCTGTTCTGCCTGACCTAAGAAATGTGCCACGTTTGCAAGAAAAAGCTTTGCAGCTTAGTGTGTCGCGGCTGGAGAACGTCTGCCTTTGTAGTCTAGAGCTGGCCTCACTAATGTTGGCTGAGAATGGGGTGCGGTACCAGCCCCTGAAGCCAAAGGACCGCCAGACGGGACCGGAAGGGCCAACATGATCAAGAAAGTAATTCTACACCCACCTAATCCCCAATCAGCATGACTCAAGCCCCTGCAACCCTTACCCTGAGTTTTCACCCTTTAAAATCCCCTGCTTATAAGCCATTGGGTAGTTTGGGACATTCTTCTGGGCGGTGCCACACCAATAAAAAGCTATCTTCAATGCAAAAGCTTACTGTCCGTTTTTCTTGGCTTGTGGTGCATCAGGTGGACAAACACACTTGGTTTGGTTACAGGCTTAGCTCTGGAAGAGCCAGGGGGCCCTAGTTTTCCTCCTTAAAGAGCTAGAAAAACCCCGCAGTGACCCAGCAAAGCAGCACTTTGAAGAGCATCTGGTGTATCGGGGGAGGAGTTTAATCTCCCAACACAGTGGAGGGGCAGGGAGACTTCTTTAAGGATAAAAGAGCTGGAGACTAGTTCTCCCCCTCGCCCCGCCTAGATAGTCAGACACCTGTGGGATCCACCGCCAACAGTTGACACTGTGTGCCCCCCTCGCTCCTGCCCCCACACACCCTGCAAGCAGCCCCAGCACGGATGGGCACCACTCCAACGGGACTCCTGCCCTGGGCAGAGGGGAAGAGGACCACACACCCCAGGGCACGTGCAGTCCCCGCTGGGGGCAGGCACCTGGTCCGACTGCTGGCCTGCCCCTCAGGGGGCAGCACAGGAAGAGGGCCCAGCCAATCCATGGGTTTTAGGATGTAATTATTTGCAGTTTAAATAGGAACTATAGGGCGCCTGGGTGGCTCATTCAGTTAAACATTTACTTTTGCCTCAGATCATCATCCCAGGGTCCTGGGATCGAGTCCCACGTCGGGCTCTCTGCTCAGCGGGGAACCTGCTTCTCCCTCTCCCTCTCCCACTCCCCCTGCTTCTGCATGCTCACTCTCTCTCTCAAATGAATAAAAATCTTTTAAAAAATAAATAGAAAATACAATAATGAACCTTGCCCTACATTTAGGCACCTATAAAAGCAAAAAAAATTGCTCAAAACAAATGAAACTTGATAAGACCTGTTTTCAATAGTCATGCTGAACTTAAGAGGCAAAAATAAAACAACTTGCAGTAATCTAACAGCTCTGTAGTAAAGTACATGGAGAACAGACATCCTGCGGAACATCTAAAACAGGACACACACGACTACATATTTAAAACTTCAAGGTTCTTTTCTGAACAATTAGAAATAAAGATGAAGAATTACTAATTTGAATTGAGAGATTATCCTGATTTCCTATTTGATCCAGATATTGAACTTAATAAGGTAGAAGTAATCTATAAAAAGGGAATTTTATACCAAAAAAACAGATTTGAGAGCATATGTTTGCTCTAAAGGTCTTTTATAAGACTGAAATGTTATAATGAACCAAATGTTAATTTCAATATATGGGGAAGAACAAAAACAGTAATACCATTGAATGTATACAGGTGTTGGGCACTGCTTTATATCCATCAATCCTTACACAAACCAGATGAAGTAGGTAAGGAGGAAACAAGCCCAGAGAAGATTAAAAAAAAAAAAAAAACTTGCTCAAAATCACACACCTCGACTTTCATGAGGAATTCAAACCTAGGCCATCTGGTTCTGAGTTCACAGCATTATCTGCCATGATAGACCCCTCCCTTCACATAAAAGTTGAAATGAACAGACTAGAAAAAGTGGAACAAATAAAACCAGAAACTGGCTCTTTGAAAAAAACAGTAAATGATATCAATCCCTGGTAAGGTCTGATAAAGGAAAATTTCACCTTCTAACATTTGCAGGCCCTGCTTCTGGGCTCCCAGGGAAGCTATACCTTAACTTTTACCCGTCAAGATGAGTCTGCAAAACCTCAGAGCAGGGGCTCTATTTCCCATAAGATTAAAGTCAATAGGCTTGCATATTACTAAAAACATAAGCTAAAGCCTGTAACTTTCTGGAATGTTCTTTGTCGTGATGCTTTGTTACTCTTTATGTAAAAAGCGTATATAACCCTCCACCAAATGTCCCTTCCCTGGAGCATTCCCTTCCTTGTGAAGATTGTATAATCCAGGCAGCTGTCCTAACTTAGGCTCAAATAAAACTCTTTGCCTTTCTCTTTAAAATTTTTAAAAAGATTTATTTTGCATCCACATTTCTTGGCACAATCGGCAGGATATCAGGGCCACTTGCCTGAGAACACCTGGGGGTCATCCGGGACTCAGCAAGCAGTACCAGCTAGGCTCCCTTTGTGCTCCTCTGACTTCTCAGCACCTCACGGGTATTATCTGGTGAGTTCTCCTGATCTCCAGACCTCCTCAATTTGAGTTGAGGGTCCTTTTATTTGAACTGTTGAGAGTCACCAGTAATATTGTCTACGTGGGAATAACCTAGAGGGGTTGGAGTTGATGGGTTGGTTGTTTTAATTTGGCATTATACTAACGGATATTAATATAAGGCTTAAGTTTTCTAGCTAGAAATAGACTGAATCATTCAGCTCTAAAGAGGAGACACATTTGTTCCATCTGGCCCAGTGAAGCTTTCAGGTGACCGAAAGCCTAGCAGAAATGTTTGAGGCTATTCCTTGAGACGTGTCGGGGTCCCATAGGAATTTCTCATTTCATAAGGTAATTAAAAATTGGCTCATCCGGGGACACACACATGATTGATCATCCAGTGCTCTGAGTTCCTTCAATGGTCTTAGACCTTGAAGGGAGAAACTGGGACACCTAAGAGTGTATCACAGCAGTCTGGAAGAGACCCTTATAAGCCACACCCTTTTGATCCACCACACTTAATATACTTAGATCGTATTCAAGCCTTATTCTAAAAATAAAAGTGAAACTAAAAGGAATAGGGAACCATGCTTCAAAAGCTAAAGAGCACCCCCATGGGGCGCCTGGGTGGCTCAGTCCGTTAAGTGTCTGACTCTTCATTTCGGCTCAGGTCATGATCTCAGGGTCATGAGACCTGAGACCCAAGCATGGGGCTCCATGCTTGGTGTCTGGTCTGCTTAGGATTCTCTTTCCTGTTCTCTTTGCCCACCCCCCCCCCCACACACACACACAACCAACAACTACCCACAGAAAACTCCAGCAGGCTATATATACAATACACAGAGAGCCTATAACTCGCGAGCGCTTACTTACTTGGGAACATGTAATGATAACCTGGGTCTCAGAGGGCCCAGCTGGGGGTTCTTTTGACATGTCTGAATTAGTTTTCTTGTGTGCGCCAATTAGAGAAAACCAGCTATAAGACGAAGCAACCAGAAACTAGGAAGCCATTTGGTTCATTCGGTGAAGCCCACTGGCTTTTGGGGAGGAACCGATGCTCACGGAGGTACTCTGAGCCTCATTTGGTTGGTTTGTTGCTGCAGCTTTTGATGTATTTGGGTGAAACTGGTTGTGTTCTGATTGGAAAGTGGAAAATAATAAGTGAATCCATAAATTATAATGCTATCTTGCAGTTAGATGTGTTTTTAAAAGGGGAATATTTGGAAATTGGGGTCTTTAATTACCTCTCCACAAATATGAGTGAAACAAAGGCTAAGTTTTGTTTGCATCTTGTTTGTGTATATGTGTCCACAGGTGTTATAAGTGGGAGCTATTTTCTCTACCTCCAGACGGTATTGCTAAAACTAATTTGTAAAGGAGCTCTATTTAATTGGCTTAAAGGCAAAGGCGTATAAAAATTGAGCATTCTAAAACTCAGAAAGATAAAAACTCAAATGTTTTTCAAGTTCACATGATCTGGGATGAAATTCCTCACATTCAGACTTTTATGTTACTCTATAATAAAGATGCCTCATGGAAAGGGGCCTGATTGATGGTCCAAAGAGATAAAGATGGACAAAACTGTAACACACCTGACCCTCATCCTGATAGTCAGAATAAGGAAGAAATGGAGGAAAATAGGCAGACACGGGAAATCCTAAGTCTTTCCCCTCCTTTGCTCCCACCCCCAAGCACAACACCAGAACCGAAGCCCAACCCACTGCTTCCTCTTCTACCTCCTCCATGGGGCTGAAAAGCCACCAGAAAACAAAAACAAAAACAAAAACAAAAAAACCCTGTTTTTTGCAGGAGGGAGAAACAGGAGACAGAGATGGAGGAATGTCAGTCCAAACTCTGAATTTGCCCCTGGCTCTTGCCCACTTGAGATTTCCACACAGGAACCCCACGTGAAACGGACCAGTGGGGAACAAGCTGCTTTTTTAGAGGACACAGAGGTGCAAGAAACTCAGTATGAAAGCTAATTCAAGGTTGGTTCGATTAAAATAGACATGTTTTGGGGGTTAACATCAAATACAACAGATAATCAGCTTTTATTCTACCTGAACGTACTAGACTCATGTTGTGTCTGTTACAATCTGTCAGCAAAAAGGACTTAAAATGATCTTGTTGATCATTTGATCAATGATAAAAGTTGATCTGGTCTGTCTCGTGGAGTTTTCATGGGCAACTGCTAAGAGCAAATCGTTTAAATAAATAAAAACATTTATAAACTTTTAAATAGCTTCCAAATCTTTGGGCATCTAAGTCTTTTCTAAATAAAATAAAATACTGAAACATTAATTACTAAGCATAGGTTTGTCTGCTTAGGTCTTACTACAGAGAAACTAAAGATACTTGCATCTGCTAATAAACATGTTTTACGCTTTATTGAAAGTTGTACTATGAAAAAACATGTTTCTAAAAATTATGAAATGTACTCATAAGTTTGCAAATCTAAGGAGTTCTAGTATAATAGTTCATGATTGGTTACTACTTAGTCTTCACTGGAGAACAGAGGTTTCTAAGAGTTAAAATTCTGCATAAATGTAATGGAGACTACGGGAAATAAGGAAAACAACTCTGTATGTAGGAGATGTGTGAGAAAGGTTTAAGCAATGAGAATACATTTTTTGTTGAGGGAAAAGAAAGTAATTTTGTCCTGAACTGAGACTGGTTATTTAGAGAGGGAAAACTTAGGGCAAAGTCTTAATGAAAAAGAAAGTTGTAGAAGGTTTGTGAAAGGAAATCTTTGAAAAAAAATTTTATGCATGGTCAGGACTGATTAAGATTGGAATAAGGGAATTTTAAAAGTACACTCATATAAGATTGGAATTTGGTTTTTCTCTCTGTTAAAAAGACAAAGTTTTCTTAGATTGTTGGTCTGCTCTTTGTAAAAAAAAAAACTATAAAAGTTTTTCTTTATCTGCCCAGAAAAACAAGTTTTCTATATTTGTTTTAATCAGGTTTTTAATTAAAAAAGCAAAACTTAACTAAAACTTCTCAACATTAAAGGAGCTAACAATGATGTAACCTTCTGTAGAATCTCTTATGACCACCTTGGTAACACAGATAATTAAATATTAAGTTTTATAGTAATCTGTAATACTATTTAGGTATGTGCTTTAAAACCTTTTGATATTTTTAACAGACTTCCCAGAAATTCAAATCCCAAACAAAGTCTTTTTGACTAACTAGGCTTATTTGGTATGGTAAATTACGTGGGAAGCATTGTCAAACAAATGATGATAAACCTTCTCAGGTTATATTATGTGGGTCAATGCTGTAACTTCCAGAAATTATATAAAATTCCTCAGGTTTTAATATGTCCTGGTATAATGTCACTACATGTAATTCGAATTAACATGTTGTAGGTCACAAAAATAACCAAATTTCCTTGTCAATTGCATTACAATGAACCCTTATCAGATTTTTAACCGTGTCCATTTTGGAGTCTTTTGTCATTTATAGTTACTGTTCTGATGCTCTTGCAAAATATATTTTCAACTTCAAGGAGATTCACGAAAAGGATTTTAAACAAATACACCTTTCTGATTCCTTTAAGATCATAAAACTAGGGCGCCTGGGTGGCTCAGTCGGTTAAGCGACTGCCTTCGGCTCAGGTCATGATCCTGGAGTCCTGGGATTGAGTCCCGCATCGGGCTCCCTGCTCGGCAGGGAGTCTGCTTCTCCCTCTGACCCTCCTCCCTCTCTTGCTCTCTCTCATTCTCTCTCTCGCAAATAAATAAATAAAATCTTCTAAAAAAAAAAAGATCATAAAACTAAATCAGATAAGAATTTCTGGAACTAATGGGAAATTTCATTCAAACAGACTAACATGGAAGCATCTGCCTTCGGCTCAGGTCATGATCTCAGGGTCCTGGGATCAAGCCCCACATTGGGCTCCCTGCTCAGCAGGGTAGTCTGCTTCTGCCTCTGCCCCTCCTCGTGCTTTCTCTATCTAAAATAAATAAATAAAATCTTAAACAAACAAACAAACAAAAAACGGAGTAACATGGGACTGAATGAATGAATTAAGGAAAATAATTATAATTTTTAGGACTCGTTTGAAACATTGCTGGTTCTCTAATGTTTGCCCTTCCAGATTTAAAGGAAACTTTCTCTTCAGATATCTACAACTTATAGAAACTTGATAAAACATTCCTTTGTAAAAAACAAAACAAAACAAACAACAAAAAACAACAAAAAAGGAACGCCTCGGTGGCTCAGTCCGTTAAGCGTCTGCCATCGACTCAGGTCATGATCCCGGGGTCCTGGGATCGAGTCCCACATCGGGCTCCCTGGCTCAGTGGGGAATCTGCTTCTCCCTCTGCCTGCCGCTCCCACTGCTTATGTGCTCTCTCTCTCTGACAAATAAATAAAATCTTTAAAAAACAACAACAAAAAAAACCAATTTCTTTGTAAAGAAATATTTATCTTTTTTCCCTACTTGAACCCTCCAGAATTCAGAAACTCTCAGTGAATATTCTTTCTTTCATAACCATTATAAATTATTTGCCTAAGTTCAATGAGCATCTGTTCTCCTTGTAACAGGACACCATTGGAAACACTGGTTCTATTACCAAGGCTTTGATTGGAAGGTTATCTTTGAGAGAGACACAGAAAATTTTATGGAAGAAATAATTCTCCATATTCACCAGAGCATCCATCATAGTTGAGATGCCACTCTTCAGTGGGTCCAGAAATATATTGTGGGTCCTCATCTTCAGAGAACTATTTAAAATATAGTTCAAAAAATGGGACATTTGTGCTAAAAACAAGACTAGGTCCCCAACCAGGTGTCCCAACCGGTGGGTAGCTCTTAACAGCAGATGTGCCTTTACATTGCCTGAATCCTGGGACCGTAGTGTTTGTTATTAAAGACCTGGAAAACAAGCCCCTTGAAGGACCAACTCCAATCTCATTGGACAGGACCTTAGGAGGTGCTGTGGGCCACCCATTCTACAGGGAAAGTGTAAAGGCCGTTAAGCTGGTTCCACAAGGATCCATAGGTTCCTTATATTCTGTCAGCAAGGAGAACATCAAAAAGAACTCTGCTTGGACCAGTAAGCCTCTGACAGACCTGAAGCTACTATTTAGGAAAGCTGGTCCAAAGAAATCAAGAATATTTCTGAATGAGTGCAGAAAGATTCCATTCCTCTACCCCAGTCTTGCCCCATTTCAGCAGGAAGTAGGCTGGTCACCATTCCAATTCCCTCAAGGAGGAGGAAAGATCAAAAGACAGTTGGGGGGGAGTGGCTCAGTCGTTAAGCGTCTGCCTTCAGCTCTGGTCATGATCCCAGGGTCCTGGGATGGAGCCCCGCATCGGGCTCCCTGCTCAGCGGGAAGCCTGCTTCTCCCTCTCCCACTCCCCCTGCTTGTGCTCTCTCTCTCTCTCTGTCAAATAAATAAAATCTTTAAAAAAAAAAAAAGTGGGGATTGAAACCAGTCACCAAGGGATTAACAGGGCTAATAAAATAAGCACAGCTGCACTTTTTGACCCAGACCTTATTTGGTTTGCCTTTAAATATCCCTGACTCCCCTCCTTCAGGAGGCAGGTTGGAGGCTTGGTCCCCAGACTTCTATTTGGCTGCCTCTAGAATAAACCCCTTCCTTGCCGCATAATTGATGTCTCAGGGATTGGCTTTGCTGCACATTGGGCAAATGAACTTGGGTTCAGTGACAAAAACAAAACAGTGAACTGTAATGTTGGGATGTAAACAGCTTAAAACTTTGCTTCTTCATCGCCAGAAACAAACATGGTTGCTTTATGTTCAGTAAGACTGTGATGCTTTTCTTAGAACATCAAAGATGCAGAGTGGACACACAATGTTACATTAGTTTCAGGTGTGCAATTTGGTGATTTGACACATTTACTAAGAGTGGAGAATTTTATTTTATTTTATTTTTTTTATTTTTTTAAAGATTTTTTATTTATTTATTTGAGAGAGAGAGAATGAGAGAGAGCACATGAGAGGGGGGAGGGTCAGAGGGAGAAGCAGACTCCCTGCCGAGCAGGGAGCCCGATGTGGGACTCGATCCAGGGACTCCAGGATCATGACCTGAGCTGAAGGCAGTCGCTTAACCAACTGAGCCACCCAGGCGCCCAAGAGTGGAGAATTTTAAAAAGGCAAACAATTCTGTATGCAGGGGAAGCGAGAAGGATTATTTAAAGAGGGAAAACTTAGGACATCAACACTGCCCCTGCATACAGAGTGTGTCCACTATCCTCAAATTCAAAACAAAAGAACAAATTCTTAACTCTTAGAAACCATAATTTCTAGTGAAAACTAAGTAGATTACCCATAAAACTTCATTAGACATTACACAAAATTCTAAGAGTTTTTTTTTCCTTTTCCTTCTCTGACAGATTTTGCAACAGATAACATGAATAGCATGAGCCTACCTGACTTGCAGTAAACACAGGCAGAATGAAAGTTTTACATTATAATTTATGGATCCATTATTGGCCATTTTCCTCCAGAGTCTAACGAATATTGTTATCAAGTACTGTTGGAAAAAAAAAAAAGATTGCCCAGTTTTGGAGAATACAGCCCAAAGGGCTGCATGCAGGCTCTGAACTGTCATTTCCCATTTTTCAATTAGAACACGGCTGGTTTTATCCAAAGTATCAAAAGCTACAGCGACACACCAAAGGAGCTCAGAGTACCTCTGTGAGCATTAATTTATTCCTCCCTGAAAGTTGGGGCTTCACCAATGGAACCAAATGGCTTCCTAGTTAACCCCTTTTTTTAAGGATTTTAATTATTTATTTTAAAGGTGGGGTTGTGGAGGACAGAGGGAGAGAGGGAATCTCAAGCAGACTCCGCACTGAGCGCGGAGCCCAACAGCAGGCTGGATCTCACCTGAGATCATGACCTGAGCCAAAACCAGGAGTCAGCCGCTTAACCAACTGAGCCCCCCAGGCGCCCCAATCCCTTATTAATGGAGCAAGAAAAAAGGCTAAGAGAGCCAAACCAAATGGGAGTAAGCTCACCTGTCCTCACAGAGTTCTCACCAAGAGATGTCTGTCCAAACGGAAACCAAAAAATGGTTTCTTTGCCACAAGAGTTGAACTAAGCATCGAAGGTTGGTGGTGCGCAGTCAGGATGGGGTCCTGGGGACGGTCCCTAGGACAAGGAGCTGGGCAGCCTGCTTGCACTCCTCAGGGGACTCCTGTTACAGGCCGGGGGCCCAGAGCCGTGGGCAAAGAGCTCGTGGCGGGCTTCCCCAATTTGTAACCGAACCCAGGTTTGTGGGCCTGACACACAGCAAAGCCAAACTGCAAGGAAAGGGTTAATTGGAGAAGCAGCCAGTCAAGGAGATGGGAGAGCAAGCCTCAACTCTGCCTCCCAGAAGGAGGACAGTCAGGGACGTTTCAAGGCAAAGGAAAGAGAGGTCAGGGTAAAAAGTCTCAGGTGTGCCTGGTAGTCCTGTTAACCCTTTGGTTACCGGTTTCATTGCCATGGCACTTCATGGGTTTTACTTGGATTTTAGGGAACCTTTGGGAACTGTGGGGTTCTGTGTAACACATCATAATTTTTCCTATTTAAAATAGATATGGAGGAACTGGAACTCTCATACACTGCTGACGGAAGCATAAAATGATGCTAGAAGAGTTTGTTCCCTTCTTTAAAAAATTAAACATACACCTAGTATATGGCCCAGCCATTCCGCTTCCAGGTATAACCTGAGAGAAGTGTGGGTGGCTCAGTCGTTAAGCGTCTGCCTTCGGCTCAGGTCATGATCTCAGGGTCCTGGGATGGAGCCCCACATCGGGCTCCCTGCTGGGTGGGGAGCCTGCTTCTCCCCCTCCCTCTGCCACTCCCCCTACTTGTGCTCTCTTTCACTCTGTCGAATAAATAAAATCTTTTTTTAAAAACGGTGTGTCCAGGGGCGCCTGGGTGGCTCAGTCGTTAAGCGTCTGCCTTTGGCTCAGGTCATGATCCCAGGGTCCTGGGATCGAGCCCCGCATCGGGCTCCCTGCTCAGCTGGGAGTCTGCTTCACCCTCTCACTCTCCCCCTGCTTGTGCTCCCTCTTTCGCTGTGTCTCTCTCTGTCAAATAAATAAACTAAAAAAAAAATAAATAAAAACGGTGTGTCCATAAATAGACTTGTACATGAATGTTTATTGTGCGTTATTTGTAATAGTCAATTGTCCGCCAACAGACGAACGGGTAAAAATTTTTAGTATATCCATAAACCAGGACACTATTCAGCAATAAAAAGGAATGGACGATTGGTGAGCACAACATGAACGAGCCTCAGAATAACATCCCAGCTGAAAGTAGCCAGAACAACAACAACAGAGTACATACTGATGATAGCATCGATATAAATCTCTAGAACGTGCAAACTCTAGAGAGACCACGGATCAGTGGTTGCGTGGGACTTGAGTGACGGGTGGCAGGGAGGGATTACAAAGAAAGCTTTCGAGGACGACGGATATATTCACTATCCTGACTGCGGTGGTGGTTTCATGGGTCTATCTACATAAAACCTCATCAGATGTTATACCTTAAACATGTACAGTCGATTGACAATTACACCTCAAAGAAAATTAAAAATGGGAAATAACTTTCCAGTTGGCATTTTCACATAGAACCTCCGATGGTCATGAACATGATTTTCGTTCCTGACGTTAAGCGGGAAATGCCTGTATGTGGAAGACAGGATTAGTGAGCTTGCCACGCAAGTTCTCCCAGCACAGGGCCCCTGCAGGTCCTAATTCTGAACTCTGCATCTCCTGCGGGTGTCAGGAGGAGGAGACCAGAAGGGTCTGGGGGTTCCCTGACCCCCAGGTTCTAAAAAGCACCTGTATCAGCCTCCCCCTTAGGCCTCTGTAGCCTCAACCTTTCTGGTCTCCCAGCAGCTCCGTTGGACTGCCTTCCGCTCCATGCTCCGGGCCGAACTGGTTTCTCCGGCCTGCAGAGAATCTGAGGAAGCCAGCGTGAGCCCCAGACCTTCGGGAAGAGGCTTTCCAAAATGGCCCGTGTGCCCTTCTTGCCCGACCCGGCAGCCGCCCCCTCCCCCGCCCCGGGACGTCGGGCGGTGTCTGAGCTGCGCCTGGGCGGCAGCGGCGGTTGCAATGAGCGTGAACGGCCACCAGGCGGCACGAGGCCTCCCGCGGACGTCCGCGCAGCGCGGCCTCAGCCCGTGCACCTGCCCGCCGGAGGTGCACCCTTCCAGGTTCATCTCTCCCTACTGAAGGGAGCCAAGTCTGAGTAGAGGCATTGAGAGGCCGCCTGTGAGGGGGGCCAAAGCCTTTGGGTTCCTTTGGGCACCGGGGCTGATCTGAAAAGGTCAATCTGCGATTTCCCCTCCCACCCGCGGACGCCCCGCAGCTGCAAAGCCCTGGTTTGGGGCCCCTCCCGGCATCCCCTCTCCGCAGTGACAGTTCCAGAGATTTTAGTTTAAAGATTTGTGAGGAAACCAGCTTATTTCATCCTTACATAAATGTTTTTCATTTTGGCTATACTTGTGAATCACCTGGGGGGGGGCTTGAAAAATCCTGATGCCCAGGACATGTGGAACTTCCCTCACCTTTTACTGACCAAAGCGAGTCATAGAGCCACATCTAATTTCAGCGTGCCCAGGAGAAACAGATGGTCAACACAAATATCACAGCCCTCCGGGCGCCTAGGTGGCTCAGTTGGTTGATTGTTGTAAAGATTAAATTAGTTAATATTGCAAAGCGTCTGCCTTCAGCTCAGGTCATGATCTTGGGGTACTGGGATTGAGCCCCACATCAGGCTCCCAGCTGAGCAGGGAGCCTGCTTCTCCCTCTTCCCCCTGTTCGTGCTCTCTCTCGCTATTTCTCTCTCTCAAATAAATAAATAAATAAATAAATAAATAAAATCACAACCCAAGAGAAATAGAAAACTAGTAAAGAAAAAAAGGTACCAAAGATGATGGCACAATGATTTTATAGATAAATTCTCTTTAATTTAAATGCTACTCTAAAGAATAGATCATTTGAAGCTATTTCAATTATTTTCAGGTGCAAAGCTCCCTTATCTATCTTATGAAGTTAGCATAATCTTAAAATCTGATGAGAACCATTGAATAAAAATGCATTATGGATGAAGAGCAATTGTGGAGGTGTGTGTAAGAATTACAATGAAATTATTAGCAAACTGACTCCAGAAATGTAGTAAAGGAATAATAACAGCAAAGGCTTTAGGTAGTACTTACTGTGTGTCAGGCACTGTTCTAAACGCTTTGCAGTATTAACTAATTTAATCTTTATAACAATCTACTATTTAGATGTTACTCTTACTCCCCTTTTATAGATGGGGAAGAAATGCGTGGATTCTTGTTATATTCCTTGCTTTAGAGCTGAGATGAAAAAAGTACAGTGAAGGTGAATGGAGAATGGCAACTCAGAGATGGAGACGCTTCTGCACTTTTCCTGGCCCTAAGGGAATGTGGACATGTGGGCCCCACTGTCAGTTTGGGGAAGAGGCGTAGCAATATAAATATCACACAAGATGACTGCTAATGTAGCAATCTCTTTTTTTGTTGTTGAGTGAAGGCTCATATACGTATGTGCTGCAAGAGTCTGAGTCAAACCAGCCAAGGTGATTTGAGGGAAGGGAGATAGTAAGGTAGGGATAAAGGCTGCCCCCAGCTCCCCACACACTCAGTCCCTCCTTTTCTTCTGAGCCCTGCAGAGCTGCTCTTCCATTTTCGTCTGTAGATACAGAGACCTCTGGTGCCCTCAGGCCACCCCGACTCAACTCGGAAGACTGGATCACATTTCAGAAACATTCATCTCCTTCTATCGGGCCAAGTCTCTGCCTACCATTTCACTAATTTCTTGAACCTCAACTTCTTTCGAGCCCCCCCGGGGGGCTGGACAGAAATGGCAGGGAGGTAGCACTCTGGCCAGGGTTGTAGGAGGTGGGGAGGTGGGTCATGAATGGATCCCTTCTTCCTCTCTCAGAGGTTGATTCCTAGGCCTGCTCTTCTTGGGTGTGTGAGGGACAGCCAGGCCCCCTTCCAAGAGCCCAGTGTTTTATGAAGCAATCTCCTTCCCATCTCTCCAATTCCACCAATGGGTAAAATTCCAAAGGTCCCACATTCTTCTGTCTGAACAGAGACACTCTCCTGAAAACATTTGGGCAAGACAAGGGAGGAAGAAGATGGGTTCTCGAATCCTTCCTGTGCACGTCAGGGAAACCCACTTATTAAGGCAATGAACATGGGGCGTCTGTGTCAGGTGTTGGCTAATGTGGTGAACAAAAGCACCTCCTTGACTTCATGGTACTTACATTCTTGAGGGAGGGGGCCCAGGCAATAAACAAATAAATAGGAGAGGCCAGTCAAAGAAGGCGGAGAAAGAGTGCTACTTGATCTTTGGGGTTTGGAGGAGTCCTCTGCAGGGTGACGCACAGGGGCTGGAAGACGGTGAGGGAGTGGGCCATGCAGGTATCTGGGGGATGAGAATTTCAGACAGAAGGAACAGCAAGGACAAAAGTCCAGAGATGGGATTGCTCGTGGGGTGTTTGAGGAAAATGGTGTGCATAACAAATTCAGGCTTAACAGAAACATGGAGAATGAAGGTAGTTGTGTCAGGTTGTGGGAATCCTGGCCGCTGGATAATGGTGTCCGTGCTGCTGACCAGGTCTCATCTCCCAGGCCAGGCTCTCCTGAACCACCCGGCACTCTAGTTCTCTATCCTCACCCACAGGTTAGCCAGTAATTGTCTATTATTCTAATAATCAAAACAGATCCATCATACATTTTTTGAAACCAACAGAACAGTGTTTCTGAAATGCTAATTTTTAAGAACAACAGCGAGTATCTCGAGGGGCTGGCTTCCAGGAGCACAGTCTGCACTGAAGTTCTGTCCTGGGACAAGAGGATCAGATGACAAAGTCCTCTGAGCCAAGAGTAGAAATCTGGAACCTTCATCCTTGTCCTTGAAACCCCAAAATAACCTCAGGGGTGTCCTGCTTTGATATTTACTCTGGAAGTTTATTTGGCATTTATCTAAATTTCCTCCTCTCAGGCTCAAGTTAGTCATGATACCTGAAGGAGAGCAGTAACAGGACAGCTTGAAAATAGCTCCTTAATCCCACAATCGTGTAACCGAATGCCCATTTTACTGCAGGCACTCTGCAGGGACGAGCTTGTTTATTTGGGGGGAAACGCAGCACAAATAGCTACAGCAAATAACAGTCGGGGGAGAGGCCACGTATAGAAAAGGGGGCTGGCACACTGCTTCTCTTAAGGGCCAGATAGTAAATATTTTAGGCTTTGCGGGCCAAGAGGCAAAACTGAAGACATTACATAGGTACTAACATAATAATACAGAAAGCACATTTTCACATTGTTGATGAAACTTATAATATTGAGCACAATTTATTTTTAATATAGGTCTGTTGGTTAGAAGAATGGATTTGGGGGGATAACATTTTGCTTAACTGGGGTTGAAAATGAGTGTTCCTAATATGTTCTTAGTTCATGGGCTATACAAAAATAGGCAGATGGAGGGATTTGGCCTATGGACCATGGTTTGCCAACCCCTGGTATAGAAAGTATGGTCTCAATGTTTAAAGTGGTCCCGAGGTTCTGGCTAATGTTATAGGGAGAAGAGAGAAAAAAAGGGAGAGAGAGAGAGAGAGAGAGAGAGACGTGTAAGGATTAGAAGACACACATTGACACTATTTGCAGATAATATGACTATACACCTATAAAACCAACAGAATCCATAAAATATTAGAACTGATTTTATTGTAACTAATAAAAAATGTCACCAAGCTTGCTAAAGAAATCAACTTATAAAAATCAGTAACATTTCTCTATACCGAGCAAAAACTCATAACAACTAGTGGTTACAAAAACCAAAAACCAAAACAGACAGTCAAAGCATATAGGAATCAACAACCAAGAATACACAAGAAGATTACTAAGGAGAAAACTTTAAAACTAAAAAAAGACCTAAAAGATGATCTTGGGGCTCACTTCGTTTTGGCCCAGTGAGCCCTGTGTCAATCTTCTGACCTTCAAAACTTGTGCTGTGGTGATTTCTTACAGCAAAAGAGAAAATAAATCCAGGACCCATGTCTCCTGCCCAGCTGGATGCCAAAATAGAGTTTCCTCACTGTATTTTGATACACAAGCAGAGTTTCCTCGCATATATTTTTAACCTCTGGAAGGAAGCATGGCATATATGATCTACTGAGTAATCCTAATTCGTACTTGTCTGCATTTGAAATATTGCTCAGTGGTGCTTTTTGCAGCAAATTTATTTCCCTTCCTTAACTCAATTTGTTTTCAGACCCTAAGAATGTGTTGATGGGCAGTGAGGTGAGAGTAGGGTGATAAGAAACTAATAAAAAAAAAAAACTTAGAATTTAAATTATCATGGTGGAGAATCCCTGGTGGGACTTGGCTGTGAGCTTGGCCCTCCAGTTCCTGAACAAAGTGTACCAAGAAGCAGTAACGTAGCTCCTGGTGGTGGCTGATTCCGTCATCTTTCATATGATCCCTGATTCCATTAGATATTCTAGAAAATGTTTCAATAGGTTTGAAAACTCAACGTCTTTCTCTCTGTGTGTCTTTTCGGTGAAATAACCTGGGTTGACACCAGCAAGATGGTGGAAGAGGCGGTGTAAGCCCTCATCCCCTAACAGAAACACCTATTTTAGCGACCACTCGCGGGCAAGGATCCCTCTGTGTGAGTTGGGAGGTACAACTGGCAGGTTCCAGCACCCAGGTGGAACAAAACAATCTGAGCCTAGAAGCACTGAAGAAAGTTAAATGAATAGTTTCACTTCACCTGTGTCACCCTTCTCCCCGGGTGGCACAGCATTGGCGTCTCTGGGAGCTCGTGAGAAAGCAGAATCCCAGTGAGGGTCATGGCTTCTTTACCCCAAAGTGAAGCAGTTGGAAGCAGTGGCTGTGAAGGACATAAGTAGGACGTAAGGCTGTGCCATAAAAGGTCGCAAGCCTGCTGGCAAAGAAGGGGTTAAGGGCCCATCCCACCCAAATCCATTGTTCCCCATGGGCTCAAAGTAGCCCCCTTTAGATTAAGAAAGGGATATGGGGTGGGCAGGGCATAAATGCCGATCTAGAACACCCCAGAGTTTCCAGGCTTTAATCTGTGCCTAAATAAGATTTTTGGGGCTCTGGTTTTCGATACAGGAGAAGTCAAGAGCCAATGCATCAGAAGCCTACTACATCTTTGAAGAATTTGCATTGCCAAAAGAAATTTAGGTCTGGCCTGTAGCAAAAAACATGTGACTCTTTAATCCTCAAAATAATCTCTCCAAGCTTTGACAAGCAGAATATGGGTGCGGCTGGCGGTGCAATGGACAAGGAGGAACCTTCCAGAGCCAGGGGTCACAGAGGACAGTGGGCATAAGACCATGTTTCCACCACATTCTCTTTTCTCTCACTCCCTGCAACTCAGCTTAACCACACGGATGAGGACAATGTCCTAGGGATGGAGAAACAAGATAGGAAGAACAGAATTGCCAGCCAACTTGGAATGCTTGCTTCAACTTGGAATGCTTGCTTCAGATTGTTCATGGGAGAGCGAAATTAATTCTGTCTTCATTAAACCACACTGAATTATGGTAGGGTCGCCCCTTTTTTGTTGTTCTTTTTAATAGCAGGCAAGCTAGATAAACTAATGGAATGTCCCAAACTGAGTTCTTTATCCTTCCCCACTATACTGGTTCCTCCAGCTGACTAGAGAAAACGGCAATTCCAATCCTAGTTGCCCAGGCCAAACTCCTTGGATGGTCCTGTGTCCTCGCCCCTAAGGATGCACAGCCTTAAACCAGACCCTGCATTTGTGATTTAGCTTGGTGCCTCCCAGAATTCCAGGCAGCACATGCATGGAGTGGGTCCGGGCTCTAGTCCTAAAAAGGTTAATACGCTTCAACCAAAGATCACCAGGAACATACTGGAGTTGAACAAGCTGAGTTTATTATTGCAGGGAGGAAGAGTGCTCACCATGCGGAACCATGAGCATCTCAGTAAGAGAGGGTTAGGAAGAACCCATTACAGGATTTGGGGAGGATCTGGGGAAGCTCTAGATTGGGTGCTGTCAAAAAAGCAGGGGCAAGTCTGATTGGTTATCTTAAGAAATCTTATCTATGGGCGCCTGGGTGGCTCAGATGGTTAAGCGTCTGCCTTCGGCTCAGGTCATGATCCCAGGGTCCTGGGATCGAGTCCCGCATCGGGCTCTCTGCTCCTTGGGAGCCTGCTTCTCCCTCTGCCTCTCTCTCTCTGTCTCTCATGAATAAATAAATAAAATCTTTAAAAAAAAAAAAAGAAATCTTATCTATAAGGAGTGGAGATGAGCATGAGGAAAAAGAAGTAGAATTCACTCATTTTAGCAGAGAGAGGGGGCATATTTGCAAAATGACCTTGTTTTTATGATCTCAGAGTGCCGTTATCTGATGTTGATGTTTTATGAGATTGTTTATGTCTAATAGCATAACCATAATGGTCTAGCTATGAGCATCAGGCCAGTTTGTGAGAACACTGAAGCCTAGCGGTGGGAGTCAGGCTGGTTCCAGAATAGCAGGGGCTGTTTTTTTCCTTCTCAAATGGGTGGTGGTATCTCCTTAGCAGGCCACAGGTAGTCAGCTTCCTTCTGTGACCCCATGGCCATTGTGACACTTTCTCCCAACCCTGCATGAGTCACTGCATGAGTGACCCAGCTCTGTACTCAGACCCCAGAGGACGGTGCTGCTCTGGCTTGTTTACCCACATCATTTCTTTCTTTCCCTTCCTTGCCCTTCCCTTTCCAGAAAGACTGCTCTGCTTCTGATCTGCTATATCTTCACTCCTTGCTTTCCAGTCTCCTGAACATTTCTTGACTCATTTGCATAAAGTGTCTGGAGTGGGAGGGTAGGTTTCAGTGGGAGCTCAAGCCGCCATCTTGACCTGAGAACAAGAGAGGGTCTTTCTGTTCCTCCCTCTTGGCTGACATGAGGCACTACCCAGCGGTCTCCCATCATCATTGTGGCCCTCCTTGCATTGTTATTGTTGGTAATGTCTTAAGCGTTCTCAAGGGTATGTTAAACCATGTGCCTCTGGGTATCAGCTGTTCTATCCCTTAAGTGCTAACATTTAAAAATGAGGGGTCCTTTGGGGCACCTGGGTGGCTCAGTCGGTTAAGCCTCTGCCTATGGCTCAGGTCATGAGGGTCCTGGGATCGAGTCCTGCATCAGGCTCCCTGCTTGGTGGGGAGCCTGCTTCTCCCTCTCTCTCTGCCCCTCCCCCCAACTCATGCTCTCTTTCTCTCCTGCTCACTCTCTCTCAAATAAAGAAATAAAATCTTTTTTAAAAAAATGAGGGGTCCTAGGGGTGCCTGGGTGGCTCAGTCAGTTAAGCGTCTGACTCTTGATTTCGGCTCAGGTCATGATCTCAGTGTCATTGAGGAGTCTGCTTGAGATTCTCTCTCCTTCTGTCCCCCCTTAAATAAATAAATACATACATACATACATAAATTCTTTAAAAATGAGGGGTCCTAGATTTTCTTGAGATCTGGCATCAGGGAGAGGGCTCCTCCATTTGATAGACTTACTGCATCACTGTGTTGTACACCTGAAACTAATGTGACATCGTGTGTCAACTATACTTCAATTAAAAAAAAAAATTCTCAGCCTGACTGATTGGCTTTCTACATAGCCTTTTGTCGCATTTCAGCCAACCAGACCAAATGCTTAAGTCTGGAGCAATAAGTCTGAACCTAACTTATTCTTCTGACCTGGAGGCAGAGTAGGATGTGGGGAGTGCCACATGCCCCTAACACCTTCCCTTATGTCCATAGTGACTGAGTCATTCCTTTTGTATGACAACCCCCACCCGGGTCTTGCTAACTTTTACGCTGTTGCAAAAGGCTTATAAGTGGAGGAGGATCTTTAATTTCCCTTTCCCCAAAGCCTGTAAGCTCCCAAAAGGAGAGGCTGATAGCATTTTGCCTCCTGATACCTCCTGACTGTACCAAGTGCAGATTGCAGAAGGTAGGGATTGCTCACACTTAATGGAATCTCACTCAATATGTTCACAGTAGAAAACCGTCGTGATTGAAAGAGCTTTTCCAAGAGAATGGAAGGACACTGACCATCTCCTAGGATGGATGACATGGAGAAGCTGAAAAATGGGGAGTGAGCTGAAACATGTTGAGCCAGTAGCAGGCTCAACAGCATCTGTCTCTCAGCATTCCATTGAAAAAGAGCATTCTAGGATGGGGCAGACTCTGGGCAGGTTTGTCTTACCAGGTCACTAAGAAATAGGCAAATCCAAGGGCAAGCAGCACTCACAGGGACAGAGAATTACTGCGGAGGAGGGAGAAACTCAGGGGCAATTCTGAGAAGCTAGAGAAGGATTATGGGTTCAGAAACAAGGAGGTCACCCCCCCCTCGCCCGCCATTCATTTGTTGTCAGCCCCGTATCTCTCATATACACAAAGATGAACCACAGGACTGCAAGGCTAATCATTTATTGACCAGGTGGAGGAAGGTCTTATTCATTGTAGAGTTCTCCTAGGTATGGCAAAGAGTTGGAAGTTAGAAGAAAATCTTTCATTCTTGGTTGGTTGGTGAGTTTTCCTAGACAATTAGGGAAGATCCAGAAGATGCAGACAGAGATAATGCTTTCACAAGTGACAATGATGGAAATCAGGTCACAGACCTTGTTACTAGATGGCGTGGGGACCATGTAAGGGGAGATCCTGGAGCCCAGATGAGGAAGCATTCACTCAGCACTAAATCAGCAGATGAAAAAGAGAACACAGAAATGTATTAAACACTTCTTGGATTGAATTGAGAGCAAAAAGAATTTCTGTTATAGAGCCAGATGGTGAAGAAGGAGCTATCAACCTGTATTCTAACCTATGTTATTTTCCAGAATAGGGGAGGTGGGGCAATGAGTAAATGCTTTTTTGTTTTCTTCTGTTGCTGATCTCATCTTAATCTTCCCCAAACTGAATCTATGAAAAAAGGAAAGGAAGCAATGAAGGATGCTAGGCTTGTTTCTGCCATCTTCAGCACTAGAAGTTCTAAAGAGTTTTTGATAAATGGAGAGATAACGGCAAAGCCATCGCTACTTTTTATTAAATACTTACTCTATGCAAGCCACATTATCTGAATGAAGCTCCACAATAAATCTAAGCTAGGAAACTGATGAGAAAATTCAGAGTCTATTTTCCAGCTTAGAAGACAAGTAGACGTTCAGACAGCTCTATGGCCAGATGAGAAGTTAAGGACATGCAGAGATCAAAGGAAGAAACGTTTGCCATAAATTGGAGGGCGAGATGGCCTTCTGGGCATGGAAGATAGACGACGAACACAGAAACAGGTATGTGTATGAATACTCAGGAATGAGTATGAAACTCACACCCTATTTACTCTTTCCCCATTTCAAATATTTAAGTCTTAATGATTTTTAGCAGGTCATCAATTACTTTCACCAGCATTATGTCCACACAGTAACTCGGTAGGGTAGACATCATTGTTCCCCTTGTAATTGCTTAGGCCATTTGTTCAAAAGCACATGGTAGGAAGGAGTCCTGAACCCAGCTCCTACAACTCCACCTCTCATGCTCTGCTCTCCCCACAAGCTTCCTTACCAAATTATTTTCATTGTCCTCTTTGGACACAAACCCCTAACACTTCTGGAAGGCCCCCATCCCTGGGCCACCCTCTCCACCAGAGATCACCAATCTGGAGTCCTGGCCCTCTTCACTGCCTCAGGCCTGGAGACAGCGATCTGTAGAAGCAAAGCACATGCAGACACCGACCCCAGTTTACTTTCCAGGGTGAGACAAGGGGACTGATTTGGGGTATTGCCTTTTCTTGTTTTTTGTTTTTTGTTTCCCTTCAGTAACATGGGAATTTAAGAAGGGAAAACCAAAAATAGCTAAACTTACCAACTTCGGTCAGGTCAAATATATTTTCCTTAACAATTCCATGTCTCTGGCAATATTTCACAAACCTTTTCTTTTCTTTTTTCTTTTTTTTTTTAAAGATTTTATTTATTTATTTGACAGAGAGATACACAGTGAGAGAGGGAACACAAGCAGGGGGAGTGGGAGAGGGAGAAGCAGGCTTCCCGCTGAGCAGGGAGCCCGACGCGGGGCTTGATCCCAGGACCCTGGGATCATGACCTGAGCCGAAGGCAGACGCCTAACCATCTGAGCCACCCAGGCGCCCCTCACAAACCTTTTCTTGACTTCTTCACTCACGTCTGATTCTCGGGCTGTGGGAAGACACAACAGAACTGTTGTGTCTTGAGTATGTCCCTGAGGCTCATGGGGGGGGCGGCTCCTGATGGATGGGAAAATGGACAGCACTGATTGGGTGCTTAGGTGGAAGTCCTGAGGATGGGTTATAACCTGTCTTGAATTTGACATCTTAAGGATATGCTTCTGGCACCATGAGAGATGTTACCAATTTTCCCATCACTGAGCCTGAGGGATTACCAAAGGTGAGCATCTGTCTTCAGGCGAACAGAGACGTTCCAGGATAAAATTGGGAGGACAGGTTTGTCTCCAGGCTTAACCTTCCTTCCTCCCCCTCCACACCCCAAGATAAGTGTCAGCATGAAAATACGCTACCAAGAGCTCCATCAGTTGGAAGGGCTGCTCCTCATTGAAATTCACAAGATGAAACATAATATAGTCAGTGTAGTCTGTTTCAACTATGCTAAATAAATTGTATCCATCATCTGTGGAGGAAACAGAACCAGCTCAGAGCTTGTTTGGTCCACGGGAAGCAAGGGAAACCCTTTACCTAGTCTCAACCACAAAACAAATTCAAGCGCATATCGTGGAAGAGATAGAGAGGGATATCTAATGCCTTCATTTACATCTCCCTGGGCTTCACAAGGCAACATCCAAGTGATACTGGTACAATGACTATTGGTGGTAGAAAAATTTAGCAGCAACTTATGCTCTATCATCCTCCCTGAGACTCAGCTACCTCCCTTGACCATCTCTGCCAATTATGTGTCTCTGTCCTCTCTCCAAGCCCCATTGGCATTCCATACCCAGTGCTATATCCTTTTTTTTTTTTTTAAGATTTTATTTATTTGACAGAGAGAGAGACACAGTGAGAGAGGGAACACAAGCAGGGGGAGTGGGAGAGGGAGAAGCAGGCTTCCCGCTAAGCAGGGAGCCCGATGCAGGGCTCGATCCCAGGACCCTGGGACCATGACCTGAGCCGAAGGCAGACACTTAACAACTGAGCCACCCAGGTACCCCTCCAGTGTTATATCCTGAGCAATGTGCTGTGGCAATGGCCCACCAGACATCATCAGAAAGTGGGCAGGGAATGAGAAGCTGCCCAGCCACTTGTTTTTCTGCCAATTTTCTTTTCTTGCTGAGGTACATATAACCAAACTGCCTTCTTTATCTGATGGTAGAATTATGTGCCAGGCATTGGTTTTTATACCCAAGATTCTTCCTGATTCAGGATATTACCTATTAGATGGCCCCCATTATAACATGTGCATAAACTGATTAGGAATCAGTCAAGATCCTGAAGATATTGGGGTTTAGTAAATTCTTGGAGTTGGAAGTAAAATTTAGAAAGACTTTTTCATGTACTTACACACAACACTATATTCACCATCCTTCTCTGTTTTGTCAGAAAGCAGAGTAATTTCAGTACACTTTCCATCCACTCTGTAAAACAGAATAAGCTGACATCCCAGAGACACTGACGGGCTAGCTCCCTCACACTCTGAGTGTCCAATTCCACTTAACTGTTGAACACTTTGGGGGTGCAGTTTCCAAAGAGCTCTTATTTATCTTATTTCACTTTAGGTGATACTTTAAGAATGAGTCAACGACTTCTATCACTGTTCTTCTGCCACTGTTTCCCACTATTACTACAAACACCTGGCTAGATAATTAGCTGAGGGCTCACCATGTGCCAACCTCTCAGATAAGTGTTCTACAAACATTACTTCACATGCTCCTTGCAAAACACCACAAGAGAATTATTATCATCCTCTTTACCCAAGGGAAAACTGGGGTGGAAAGAGAGGAAGTTTCTTGGTCAAACAGCTAGTAAGAGAGAGGTTCAAGAGAGAGATAGGCTGCCAGTTCTAAATCCTGTGCTCCAAACCCATGCCACACTCCTTATGATTCTGAAACTCTCTGCTCCTTACCTCCTCTACGCCTGTTTTAATTTATTTATGTCATGATTCTTATCTCTGAATCTAGAAAAAGCCCAGGTTCTCCAGGTCCTGGATCAGTGTGAGATAATGGGCTCTGATTTTGAATACAGACCCAGGATGTATATGTACACTTGTGTGCATGTGCGTGTGCTCACGCACGCAGAGTTCCAACACCATATTCAGATTCTCGTGTTTCCTTTCCCAAGTGAAAAAGGCCACACTTACTTTATATGCATGTTAAAGAACAGAGAAGAGTTGCTCAGGACTTCAATGTGTTTCACAAAACCCCTCATGCTACCATTTTCTTCTATCCTTTCCCTGACATCAGAGGCCAAGAAAATGGAATACCAATATCCTGAAATCTGCAATAAATCAGTAAAATGATTAGGTAAGAAAAGAGGGAAGGGAATACTACAGGATCACATGTTTCCATGAACCCTGGCCTGTGGGCTGGGCCTCATAATGGTGACATGAACGTGGAATTAGAACTCAGGTCAATTGGTGCCACATCTAGGGCTCTTTCCATTGTCCTTCCAGGGAGAATAGAGGTCCCCAAACATTGTCATCTTTTCACAAAGGACAACTGCTCTTAGTGGAAAGTCTGAAACCACCTCTTTTGTCTAGTATTTCAAAGGAACCCCTGCCCTCTGGTAAGGCCATGTTGCCTCAGAATCCTCCAAACCATCCCCAAGGTCCAAAGCTACTACACTCTACCTACTCTACCTTCGAAACATCGAAGTTTCTTCTCACAACATCATTTCCTTCTTCGTGGGCACAGACTAGAATCAGCCCCAGACACAGAAACAGCAGCTTCATCTTGGCAGGAGATGGTACTGTCTTCCCCACAGTCACTGAGAGGGAGTCTCTCCCTGAGAGAGAGTGGGTGGCTCCACTCCCCAGCTCCTCTGTTTTTATATCTGGTCTAGTTTTGTTTTTTTTTTTTTGTCCAGGGGACACCACATTTCCTCCTCCCACTCTGTGAAATGGTCTGTCACTCACTGGTGTGAGGCCAAGGATTGTTCCTGCCCTTTTGAAACTTGGCAATCTCATCTCTTTTAGATCTACTTGGTGGCCTTCAATTTCTCAGAACACATATGCAAAAAAAATAGTGGTAAAGAAAAAAAAAAAAACAGCTGCCTTTTGGAACCAGATTTAACTGTGGATCTGGCTTGGAATCAGAAAGGCAATTATGTGTGGTGGGAATGGACTATAACTGGGAAGTAGAGTGTGTAGGGGATTTATATTCCACCACTTACATGGTATGCAGAATTGGGCATGCCACTCCATTGTTATTAATTTCAGAAGCAAAGAAACTGTCTCTACCAAAGATGATAGTACCTTCCATAAAACAGTAAAATAGAGTTGATCAAAATAGGATAGAATAAAATAATGAAATATGATTTCTGGTATTCAGTATATTTTAATTTATTTTCCTTATTCTCTGAACCAGTGTGGTTTCCCCTTTCCCCCACAATGAATGGACAAAGTGTTTAATCCCTGTGTATACCTCACTATACAATAGGACCCGTAAGAGAGACAGAGAAGTACAATACGTCATCTGTTCCTTCAAGTAAACTTCGATGGAGTTGGGGAAATGCTACTCAATGAAAACTTGATTCTACAAGCATATGAAATAACCCAACTGAGCGGGACTAAGTCCAAACCATTGTAGGTCAGAAAAGGGGTGACACTGGGGAGGTGGTATCACGTAGTAAGGGCTTAAGAACACGGCTTTGGAGTTCATGTAGATCTGGGCTTCCTTCCTATCTCTGCCATTTTGAAGCCACGAGGACAGATTTAACTTCTCTCAGCCTTAGTTTCCTTTAAATGGAGATAATTATATGTGCCTCATAGATTACTGTAGGGATTCAATGGGATGATGTGTGTAGAACCCTCAGCATAATAATGTCTGGCACATATTGGTCAGAGAATTATTCCTGAGAAGGTGGGACTTGGCATAGGTCTTGAAAGTTAGGGAGGGTTTGAAGATGTGGGAAGAGCACTGCAGCTGAGTAGGATCCCATGGCCCCAGCTGGGGCTTGTTAAAAGCTATGGTTCATTTATGCTTTGTGCTTTGCCCCCTTCTGCACCACCCCCAAAACAAAAAGAGGTTGGTGTCATGGAAGGGGCTGGGCACAAGACAGTGAACCCAGGAATTGTGGCATTCTATCTGTAGCTCGATTTAAAGAGTCACTCCAGGAGCGCCTGGGTGGCTCACTCTTGATTTTGGCTCAGGTCATGATCTCAGAGTTCTGAGATCGAGCCCCACATCGGACTCTGCGCTCAGTGCAGAGTCTACTTGAGATTCTCTCTCCCTCCCCCTCCCCCTCCTGCTGTGCGCACGCTCTCTCTCTCACTCAAATAAATAAATAAATAAATAAATCTTTTAAAAAAAAAGTCACTCCTGTCCTGTGACCATTCCTAATTCTGCTCAACCACTATCCGCTCACTGGTATTTTGAGGTCTATATAACTTTAGCCATTATGGGCTGGCTATGGGTTTTCCTGCCCCTTAGATGGAAGAACTGACCTTGAATGGGTGGCAAAGGCTGTGTACTTTATTTCCTCCATTCGATTAACCAACATCTATATCCCAGTAGACACTTTTTTGCTAAAAATTGGTAAATAGATTTTAAAATTTATATGAAAATGCAAAGGGTCTAGAATTTGACAAATTTGAAAAAATGATGAACAAGTTGGAAGATTAACATTATTCTATTTCAAGATTTTTAAATAAAGCTACCATAATAAAGACCACGTTGTATTAGCATGATCAACACATATATGAATGACTGATTTTTGACAGGGGATATGATATTTTCAACAAATGATGCTAGAACAATTGACTATCCATTCAGTGAGATGAATTTCAATCCTTACATCGTATGCAAAAATTAACTCAAAATGGATCATAGACATAAATTGAAAACCTAAAACTACACAACTTTTCAAAGAGAACAGAGGAGAAAATCTCCGTGACCTTACATTAGGCAAAGATTTTCTAGATACAATACCAAAAGCCTGAGTCATAAAACAGAAATTTCACAAATAGGACATCAACAAAATTAAAGAGTTCTGTTCAAAAGTCACAAAAGAATGAAAGAGACAATTTGGGAGAAAATACCTGCAAATAAATAAATAGATATATTTATATATAGTAATTCAGTACTATAGCTAATAGTAATGAAGATGAGAAATAAAAGGGGAAAGAATAAAATGTGATTTGATTCATTTAAAGACTGACCACTCCAGGGGCAGAGCCAGAATTTCTTCCCTTTGGATGAGTAGAGCTTCACCTAAAGAACACAAGCTTTAATAGACGTCAGTCCTCTCCCAGTCCAGTGGAGAGGGAGAGAGAGGGTCCCTGGGAAGTAAAGGTTTTGTGGGGAAAGGGCTGAGAACTGATTTGTCCTGCCAGCCTATGGGCCCCAGGGAAATGGACCCCTGCCCTTATGCTAGGGGACAAGGAGCACCTCTGATGAGCCGGGCTCAATCAGCACAACGGGAGCAGATTGACGAAGGGTATTTCTTGGCCTCTGCCACTGTATTGGGGAGCTAGTCTTTGCACCTTCTCTTTTATGGGATCAGCTGAGTAGGGTCCTGATTCTTGTTAAGGGTAGCCAGTGATTCCAGGCTGAACTGCCTAGGCCCCAAATATCTACCAATCCTTTAAGACCAGAGAGCCAATATTCAATAATATAGCCACATTTCAAACATGAAACCTGAATCCAAACTGCTATATTACGGTCAAGTTGCTTCAGCAACTTTTATATTTAAGGCTTTTAGACTTCATCAAACTTAGGAACAATCTGGTAATCAAAGAAAGAAGGTCTTGTTCAAAGTCACATTTGTTCAAGGATGGGATTGTGCCAGAATCCACTTACCAAGGCAAATAGTTACAATGAGGATGCAGCAGTACAAATATCATCTGTCCAAGGGCCTGATATATAAAAATAATATTTTAATGTCGGAAATAGAGTAAGAACTCAGTATTAGATAAGTACTTACAAATATCCCTTCATATAATCCATGATAAGCCTTTTACACCCCAAATCTGTCTCAGTATCTGCTTTCCAGAGGACACAGATGGTATGCTGTTAACTCCAAGCAACCTTTCATCCATAAAGGGAGTGGATATTTTAGAACTGGATTTGAGTTGGTACCAAGAGAATGTATAATCACGCTGGGTGCTAGGGACCAAAAAATTCTTCCATTCTGGCACATAAAGTAAATAAGCTTGTGTTTCTTCCTATTCTTCTTGGCACTGACAGTGTCTTGGTATTATATAACATGGCTTGATGTTCTCACTGGCTTTCTCAGTGAGTGATCTGTTTAACTAATTAAAAGAGTATGACTGAAGACAAGGTCACTAAGTCCATTTCCAGTCAGCCACTTCGTTTCAATCGAGCTACCTGGCCATAAATGGATTGTTATCCATTCGTATATGGATTCCATAAGCCCCTTGCCCACACGCTGAGTCACGATGTAGGCCAATCATTTCTCAACCACCTGGTAGACTGTCAACCCTCTCTTGGGTCACTTATAAAATGCCCTGTATTTGGTGTTGAGTGAGGAAATCCTAATGTGTTGGTGACCAGATTCTGCACTTGAAGCCATGAATGGAAGGGAAGAATTTTTCCTTTTTGGTATGGAAGTATCTCCTAATTCCTTATGAGAAGTATTTTTTGTTTCCAAACATTTCAGCAATTTCCAGATTATTCTGTGCCAAAAGCACCGGAAGTGCAGCAAGGTGCGGTGTGGCCCGCTGGTGGCCAGTCAGAGGACCACACCGCGTCCCAGCCCCACTTGTGGTGTTCCCGGACCCACTGGAACAGCCCCTTGCCGCTACCTTGCATCCTGCGTGCATTGTGAGGTTTCGGCCATCAGGAGTATTAAATGGTTGCTCGTTTCTGTCATATGCATACATACAAATATAATTTGCAACTCTTAGCTGAAGAGTCTCAGCGGACTACAGAACTGGTGCAGATTACATTCTGAAAATTGGGAAGTCTGTTATTTCGACAAATTTGAGAAATCTAGCAAAAGCTCTTGGCTCGCCTCTTCATCTCGTTGATTTCCATCCATAACCTAACCCTAATCCGAACGAATTTTCTACACAGCTTCCAGAGCAAACTTAGAAGAACGGTAATGAGATCACTTTACTCCACAGCTCAAAAGCTCCATCTTCCCATCCCACCTAGAAAACCGTCCAAAGAGCTTGCGCTGTTCACCTCTCCAAGCCCAGCCTCATGTCCAAGTCTGCTCCCACTTTCACTGGTCTTTCTGCTGTTGCCTGAACACGTGAGCTCGTTGCCAACTCATGACCTGTGCAATTGCTACTCCTTCTGCCTAAAACACGTTTCTCCGACCTCGTTGCTAGGCTGGCTCTCCCCAAAATCACTGTCTAGCCCTACTTTATTTTCCTCCATAGCACGGAGTCCCTGCAATTTTATTATATATTTATTTTGTTGTTTGCTTATTGTCTGTCTCTCTGAATAGAATGTAAGCTCTGGAGAATAGGGCTTTTGTCTGCTTGTTTCCTGCTGTGTCTTAATGCCCAGGACAGCATCTAGCACAAAGCAGGAGCTCAATGTGACAAAGAATAAAGGAATGGTAAGACTCTGGCTATGTGGCATGTCAAAAATCCTACTATGGATGTTTCATGCCAGAGTGTCTTTTTTTTTTTTTTAATTTGTTTGTTTGTTTAATTTCTAAGAACAAGCACTGTGAGAATAAAATAAGATCTACCTCCATGTCAATTCTGGAGCTACGTAAGTAGACTAAATCACACCAGTGATAAAATACATCAGTTCTGGGAACTGAAGAGACAATGCTTATGCTTTTACAAATCTTTTCACATCCTCTCAATTGAACATTTTGCCAACGTTTCTTAAAAGAGAAAAACAATCAAAGACCGCAGATAATTATGTTATCAAAAATAACAGGAAAGGGCACCTGGGTGGCTCAGTTGGTTAAGCGACTGCCTTCGGCTCAGGTCATGATCCTGGAGTCCCGGGATCAAGTCCCGCATCGGGCTCCCTGCTCAGCGGGGAGTCTGCTTCTCCCTCTGACCCTCTTCCCTCTCATGCTCTCTCTCATTCTCTCTCTCAAATAAATAAAATCTTTAAAAAAAAAAAAAGAAAATAACAGGAAAATTATTAATACACTCTGCCCCAGATGGTTCAAATTGGATCATTTCCAATTTCTAGTCTTTTCTCTCCCCAAGATGGGAATCAACACAGCCACCTTGCCCAGTGTGTGCTGGGGGAGAGAAGCACACAGGATCCCTCTAGTTTTCTTGTTTACAGGATGCACTCAAGGGCTTTCACAAGCCTCAGCCTCCCTGTGGCCAAGGATTTTTGCATTACCTCCGTCACCCTTGCTGCAGGGTGAGCCTGAGACTGTTGCTCAACAGGAGCAGGACATGGAAAGAAGAGCCAGACACGGCAAGGTGAGGGTAGGGAGGTCAAGTACAAGCTGGAATCTGCTGGGCACCTTTGCATCTATCTGTCCATCACCTTGTCTGACTACAGTGACCTTCAGAGAGTCATGGCCACTGCTTTACTTCCAAATTTCATGCACACTCTTTTTTTGGCTAACTCTAACTGGAACTATACAGGGAAAGCATTGTTGGAAAACACAGTTCTCAGTTTAACCAAGCTAACAGAACACAAGCCACTATATGGTCATGAAGACCATGCTTAGGAGGTGAGCTGAGCTGAGACCCGAAGGATGGGAATGTGCCAACCCCAGGAAGCATCTAGGCAAGAGCTTGCAGACAGAGGGAACCGTATGTGCAAAGGCGGAGCTTATGTGAAGAACAGAAAACAGACCAGGGTGGCTGGATCATAAGGAGAGAGGGAGAAAGGATATGAAACAAAATGAAGCAAGAAATAGGGAATGGCCAGATTACATTGGGCTTTATTTTTTTTTTTTAAGATTTTATTTTTTTATTTGTCAGAGAGAGAGAGAGCATAAGGGCAAGCAGGGGGAGTGGTAGGCAGTGGGAGAAGCAGGCTCCCAGGGCTCGATCCCAGGACCCTGGGATCATGACCTGAGCCGAAGGCAGACACTTAACCGATAAGCCACCGAGGCAGCCCACAGTGGGCTTTATAAGGGCAGGAGTTTGTATTTTGTCTCAAGGACAAGTCATTGAAGAGTTTTAAGCAGGGAAGTGATATGACTGGATTTCAGTTTTCAAAGATGACGTGGTGCTATGAGCTAGAATGCACTGCAGTGGGATGAGGGGGGCACTAGCGAACACCCTTGCACGTGTGTGTGTGTGTGTTTCTGTGATCTGGATTTCTAACAGGAGGAATCTCTTGGTCAAGAGGTAAGCACATTTTACCTTTAGATATGAATCCAAATTGCTGAAATATCACCTCCTTGCAGGGCCCTCTAGGACCCTGCCACCTAGGTATGCCGACCTCCAATCTTCACTTTGTGGCACCCTATTTATTTTCTTCTTCTCAGTGGCATTGATATATAAAACCTTGTGTTTATTTTATCATCTGTTTTTCTTACGGAGGCAGGACTTTGTCTTATTCCCCATTTGACTTAATGCTTAGGACAGTGACTGCCATAGTAAACAGTAAGCGAAGATTTACTGAAAAGATAATTGCCCTCCAAAAATCCTGCACAGATTTATACTTTCAGCAACACTATATGAAAGCCTGGTTTCCAAATTCCTCAACCAAGAAAGGATATTACTACTCTTTTTGGCAGGGGGAGGAGGCAAATCCAAATGATATTTTGATATTTTGGTTGTTTCTTTACATTTTAAAATTAAAACTACAGTGACATATCTCTAGAAACTAACAAGAATGGCAAAACCTGGAAGAATTCTCATACATTGTTGGTGGAATATAAAATGATACAGTGGATTTATATGACGGTGAATGAAAAGACCCAAAATTAAGGCACATCACACACTTAAATTTGAGAACACTGGAGGAGAAGAAAAGAACCTAAGAGTTAACAACAACAACAACAACAACAACAACAACAAAGTCACGTGCAAAATCAGATGGCATTCTTAACAAAAACACTAGAAGCTCAAAAATGATGGCAAAATAACTTCAAACTCATGAGAGAAAGTGATTTTTAACCCAGAGTTTACAAAATCCAGCCAAACAACAAGTCAAATGTAGGAATAGGATCAACACTGTTTCACCAATGAAAAGTTGAACATAGTCACTTCCACGAATATTTTACTGGGAAGTTTCTGGAGGAAGAGAGTCACAAAATGAGGAAGGAAGCAAAGAAAAGAAAGATGTGCACACGAAGTGGTACACAAGAGAAGCAAAGGGAAATCCACGAATAACGGGAAAGGAACGTTCTAAGACAAGAGCCAGTACCTGACTGGAGAGGGGGAAGAGCGCCAGGATTGTGTCTCCAAGTTTAAAAGGAGGAGGAGGAGAAGGATAAAACAGGAAGAAGAGGAAGAAAAATAATTAAAGGGCAATTTACACTTCCGCCACATACTTAATGAATAAAGGAGAAATACATAAAGAAAATAAAACTACAAAACAGTAAGTAACTCTAAGGAAAATGGATGTTTCTGGAAGAAAAGATGTGTAATAACATTACACTACGAAGTTCCAGTATAAGTTATATTAAGAGGGACCAAATAAGGTAAAGCCATCAGCGCAGCCACCTGTCAGGACGCCTGCGCGTCCAGCCTGCTATTCATGTTCTTCGTGCAAGTAGCCCTGGACGGGCTGGAGACTCACCCTCCGGGGAGCCGGCACACAGCCCACAGCCCCATGGTGCACCTGGCTCAGTGGGTAGTTGATCCATGCTCTGCTCAGCACTCAGGCAGCAGGGATTGACCTGTAAACCAACAGACGAATCAAATGTATGGGGCACGTGCTTCTGAGCAGGGCTCATTCCTCGGGAGTGCAACCCAAGGGGACAATGGAACAGGTGCATGGACAGAGGATAGTCACACAATAAGTATGTCTGCCATTCCTCGTTATTCATTTGCCTATGACGTTCCCCAGGTCCCATGAACAGAGGATTGCAGTGGACCCACAGTGTGTAGGAAGGAACTCAGACTCAAGAAAGGTGAAGTGTGTTTTATGTACAGCTGAGTAAGTACATGTGCTGACGGCCAAAAAGAGGCCAAGCTTTCTGTTCAAACTAGAAACTCGCTTCCATCTCAGCAAGAAGGCAGTGGTGTTGTAAGAAATACAAACAATACCAAGGAACTGCATCTTAACCTTTTTCACTAGTTAGATCCTTGCATTTACTGATGCTGAAAATTATGACAAAGACAGGAAAGAAAAGGTAGCGCAACATGGAGTCCCTTTTCCTCTTGGTCCTTACTCACTCATCAAGAAGCTGGAGGGAGACAGTGTTGGTGGAATGTGCACATGTCAAGAAATGATATAAAAAGTGAGTTAGTTTTGTGTGGCATTTTTCTACTGTTCTGGAAGAATGAAATGCATGTGCATGTATGAATTACAAAAGCAGCTTAATTTTGGTGATTCTACATATGCGTTGAATGCAGTTTATTGCACTTAAAGCCGACATTGCACAATAGGAAGATGGAAAGGAAAATTTATGCTAATAAATGACAATGAAGACCACAAAAAGGGAAAAGCTCTTCTATTATTGGACCTTTTGGGGCACATTTTTCCTGGGTTTTTTTGAACAAGGATTCCGGCTTTTCATTTTGCACTGGGCCCCAGAAATTAGGTAGCCAGCCCTGCTCCTGAGGTCCAATCCCTTTGACACTTTTCACTAGTGTCTTGTTTTCTTCTCCCTCCCCACTTAACTAGTGGTTGTCTAATTTTTTCCCCATTTTTCCAAAGAATGAGGATTCTGACTTATATTAGTTCTATTGCCTATGTTACACATCACTAATATCTACTTTTATTTTTATTCTGTCCTTTCTTTGTTTTATTTACCTTGATGATTTTAGTGGCTTTTTGAGATGGGAATTTAATTAATTTGTTTTCTCCCATCCTAACTGACACGCCCTACAGTCTAAATTCTGACTCCCTATCCACTGCTAAGCCAGCAGAAATCTCCCCGGCCCTGGGGTTCCATGTTAAAACGAGAGGCAAAATCTTTTTTCAGCGGGCGAATCGACAGTTTCAAGAAGGCATGGCCCTGGGAGGTTGTGGTTGAGGCTGGCGGCCGCTAGGCGGAGACAAAGCCCCTGCTTTGAAGTACTGATACTTGTTACAACATGGATGGACCTTGAAAATATTAATGCTAAGTGAAAGAAGCCAGCCACAAAGGCCACATATTCTGTTATTTCACTGATATGAAAAGGCTAGAGTAGACAAATCCACAAAAAGATAGTAGATGAGTGGTGACCAGAGGCTGGAGGGAGAAGGGAATTACTGCTAATGGGTATGGGGGTTTCTTTTTGGGGTGACGAAAATATTCTGAAATTAGGTAGTGGTGATGGTAACACAACTCTGAATATACTAACAACCACTAAATTGTACTTTAAAAGAATGAAATTTGGGGCGCCTGGGTGGCTCAGTCGGTTAAGCGACTGCCTTCGGCTCAGGTCATGATCCTGGAGTCCCGGGATCGAGTCCCGCATCGGGCTCCCTGCTCAGCCGGGGGTCTGCTTCTCCCTCTGACCCGCTTCCCTCTCGTGCTGTCTCTCATTCTCTCTCTCAAATAAATAAATAAAATCTTTAAAAAATAAATAAATAAATAAAAGAATGAAATTTTCAGTGTGAGAATTATACCTCAATAAAACTGTTCTTTTTAAAAATTCCATTGATTTAAGTTTACAAATCAAACATAAAATTTGAAACAAATCGACATCTTTATACTACTTTTCCAAATATGTTTCTTCATTTATTACACTATTCTATGTTCTTCTGGAAAGGTTTATCCTATAAACATCTCTTGGATTTTTTTCTTATTCCTGGTATTTTTAGATTTTTTTGTCAATATTGTGACTGTCACTTTTCCCCACCACATTTTCTATTTTTCTACTTAAGATAGCTTTTTACTTACACATTGTTGATAGATTATATATCTCCACCTTACTAGTTCTACTAGTTAGATTTTCTAGTCACCAAACATACCATCTCAAACGACGCCAGTTCTTTCAAGTATTACTAGCTGGGTTTTTTTTTTTCTCTTATTAAATTATCTGGGACCTTCAGAACAATGCTAATAGTATTGACATTAAACATCATTTCTCATTCCTCTTTCTGGTAAGAATGCTTCTGGCTATTCACAATGTTCACATAGGTTTCTGATAAATATCCTTTATCAACTTAAGTAAGTTTCCTTCTATCCCTAATTTTAAAAATACCAATGCCTGCAGAACTTTGCCAGGTATTTTTATATCATCTGTTAAGTATATTCTCTTTATTAATGTACATTTCTACTTTTGAACTAGTTTGGAAGTCCTATGATAAATCTCAGTATTGATTTTACAAAACTGCTAGATATGGGACGCCTGGGTGGCTCAGTCATTAAGCACTCCCTTCGGCTCAGGTCATGATCCCGGGGTCCTGGGATCGAGCCCCGCATCGGGCTCCCTGCTCGGCGGGAAGCCTGCTTCTCCCTCTCCCACTCCCCCAGCTTGTGTTCCCTCTTCTGCTGTCTCTCTCTGTCAAAGAAATAAATAAAATCTTAAAAAAAAAAAAAAAACCTGCTAGATTTGACTTGTTAGTCATTGAATTAGAAAATTTAACTTCCCTTTTTATTTATATTTACATTCCTTTTCTTATAGATGTTGTTTTTTCCTTTTTTCCCATTGTCCTACTTGCTAGAGTTTGTCTATTGGCTTATCAAACATATTTTTTGTACCTATTTCATTAATGTGTACTTTTATATTTATTAATGCATTCCTTTTATTTTCTTTGGTTTATATCATTATTCTATTTCTTTTTTATAATGTAATACTTAATTTATGCCCTAATTTTACTATTTTCTAATAACTGTCTTTTTTGTTTGGATTTATCCTTTAACACAAAAGTTACTCACAAAATTATTCTGTAATTTCTAAATAATTTTGTGGTGTTATTTTAACTTGTTCATGTCTACTTTTATCCTATTGTGGTTTTAAAAAAATGGGAAGGGCTTGAGTATTTCCCTTGGGGAGAATTTGTTGAGATTTTCTTTGAAGTCATATTTTTAATGGACTATATATATACACACATATATAGAAATATATGTATATATATTTTAATGGGCCATATATATTTTTTTTCCAGTATTCATGGTATATTTTTTAATGGACTATATATATGATGTACTTTGGCAAAAAAACTATAGATAATCCATTAAAAAATATTCCATGAATACTGGAAAATAATGCATATTTCTCTGTGGAGGAAAATATTCTCTTATATGGCTATTAGACAAACTTGTTAATTAAAAAAACTCAAGCCCACTATAAAGGTGTTTTTTTAACAGTGAAGAATAACATGAGAATTACTAAAAGGATAAAAGATAAACAATTTTCATCATCCCACTAAAACTTTTGTGTACCTGAAAAACCTTTTATTATAAGCAAATATATATATTTGTAATAAATTATTTCTAAAAATAATTTTCTAAATATGTTTTTAAAAACAAACCAGTTTGGGGATAATTCCATTATAAGTTTTTATCTAAATGATATTACATTTTCAGGATTAATTGTAAAAACAATGCTTTTTCTCAGTACAAACAAAATGAGCATTTTGCCTAAAGTTTTTCTTGCATTAACAATCCTAGAGTTTCTTACCACTGAGTGTTCAGGTTAAGTGATGACCTATGGCTGCAGGCTTCCCCATATTCATTACTCTGATAGGATTTCATTTCTAAAATGAGTTCTCTGATGTCGAATTAAAGACGCACTACGACAGAAAACGTCACTACATTTATTACATTGATGTTTCTCCCCTGTGCGTGTTTGCTTATGTTTAGTAAGGGCTGAGCTTAAGCTGAAAGATTTCCCACATTCATCACACTGGTAGGGTTTCTCTCCTGTATGAGTTCTCTGATGTCAAATTAGTGATGTTCTATAGCAAAATTGTTTTTGACATAGATTACATCGATAGGGTTTCTCACCAGAATGAATTTTTAGATGTTCAGTAAGGTGTGTGCTTCGGCTGAAGGTTTTTCCACATTCCTTACAAACATAAGGTTTCTCTCCAGTATGAATTCTCTGATGTTGAATGAAGGCTGGGGTATGACTGAAGGCTTTTCCACATTCATTACATTTATAGGGCTTTTCTCTGGTGTGAGTTCTCTGATGTCAGATTAGTGATGTGCTATGGCAAAAAACTTTCCGACATTCCTTACGCTAGTAGGATTTCTCCCCAGAATGAATTCCCTGATGTTCAATAAGATGTGTGCTCCGGCTGAAGGTTTTCCCACATTCAATACACGCATATGGTTTCTTTCCAGTATGAATTCTGTGATGTTGAATAAGGGCTGCAATATGGCTGAAAGCCTTCCCACATTCATCACAAGGATAGGGTTTTTCTCCAGTATGAATTCTCTCATGATTTCTAAGGGATGACCTATGACTAAAGGTTTTTTCACATTCATTACACTCATAAGGTTTCTCCCCAGTATGGACTCTTTGATGCTGAATAAGATTAGTGCTCTGACTAAAAGCTTTTCCACATTCATTGCATTCATAAGGTTTCTCTCCAGTGTGTATTCTTTGATGCTGAATAAGATTAGCGTTCTGGCTGAAGGATTTACCACATAGTTTACATTCATGCTTCTCTCTCATATAAATTTTCTTAGATTCCATTAGTACTGAACTATAGCTTTACATTCAAATTGTTTCCAGAATAAGTACAGTTTGAGATAAAAATGCATCCTTGCTTATATCTAATAAATTATTTTCCATTTATGAGCTGCCTTTTAAAAAAATCAACTGACACAGAACTATGCTTTAAGCTTCTATCATTTATGTCATAATTATGTCATAATTGTCTTTAGAAACTCTCTGCTGTTTAAAAAGAGTTGAGCTCAGGTTAAATATTTCCTCAAAATTATCATATTAATGATTTTCCTCTTTAATTGAGTGTCCTTGTAATTCGGTTTTACTAGTGTTTCTCAAGTTGGTTATCAAATTCCAATTCTTCTAATGCAAAGTTTTAGGAACCATCATTTAGAAAAAAATGTCTAACATCATGCCATGACACTATTCTTTTTCAGAAGCTTTCTGCTTTGAAGTTGATGTTCTGACTTTGGATATAGTATCCAGGATTAAGGAGAAGACAATATCTCTTCCCTCTGGAATATAAAAGGAAAAAATAAAACTCGCTCATCAATAACAGAAAAAAATATAATAAAAATAAAAATGAACCAGTGCTATGATGAAACAAAAGATTATACATATAGGTCCTGATTAATATGGAAGTTTAAAGAAGGGAAGGATTAATACAGCTAGGTAGAGTAAAAGAAATGGAAGCATTGAGACAAAATGCATAGCGTAATAAAAAAATAAAGACACAGAAAAGTACATGACATGACAAAAAGTCAATGACACTAATTCAAATGAATGTCTTTGGAAAGCAGAGGTAAAAAAATAAGAAAGGAAAAGTGAAATGTGACTGGTTAATAAAAACTCTGACAAACACAGAAATTCAATGCCATATAATAGGAGATAGGAAAACTAAAGTTTTCTGTCATAGTAGTAACATGATAACTATGAAATGTTTTAGATGAAGATGCCTGTTAGGAATGTTGAAGCTAAGGTGGCAAAATAAATCTATCCATTTACAGTGTTTTTTTTTTTTTTTTTTTTTTTAAAGATTTTATTTATTTATTTGAGAGAGAGAGTGAGAGAGAGAAAGAGCACAAGAGGGGGGAGCGGGAGAGGGAGAAGCAGACTCCCTGCCGAGCAGGTAGCCCGATGCGGGACTTGATCCCACGACTCCAGGATCATGACCTGAGCCGAAGGCAGTCGCTTAACCAACTGAGCCACCCAGGCGCCCCATTTACAGTGTTTTGAAGAAAAGATGTATCACCTGTTTAGTACTAAAAGAAATATCGTAACTCAGTGCACAAATAAAGTAAAAAATCTCTGGTCCCAAAACTCAAAGTCCAGTCTCAGATAAGCACTTATTTATAAAACATACTTTGACATTTGTGGGGAAAGTCACTATAATCTGTAGTAATTACAAAGCCTTACTTATCTAAGGAGACAAGGTTCCTACAATTGTCATCACATCCCTTACAGTGTCTGATAATGATCTGGTTCTTTTCATTACTACAAGGTAAAGTTCATTGGCACATCCTCCTATGCCACTGGTTCCTAACACATCAAATACCTACTCACTAAAGGATCACTTATGCAACCATTTATGACATAAAGTGTAAAGCTAAGAACTGAAAATAACAAAATGGAGGGCTAGCAAGTTGTCCAAAGATGATTCACGGTTCTAAGCAAAAAAAGTGGTTAAAAGTACATTATTTGGCACCACTATATATCTGTTGAGAGTACAAAGAAGCAAAACAAGAGGAGAGAATGAGAACATTGCAATATGTGAAGGAATAAGGATGGAAGATTTTCCCAATTGAGGACTCACAGATTCAAGAAGTCCCAAGCCATAAGCACACTAAATACAAAGAAAAGCACATCCAAGGATATCACAGTCAAACTTCTGAAACTCAGGGACAAAAAAAAAAAAAAAAAAATCTTAAAAGTAGTGTATGGGCGCCTGGGTGGCTCAGTTGGTTAAGCGACTGCCTTCGGCTCACGTCATGATCCTGGAGTCCCTGGATCGAGTCCCGCATCGGCTCCCTGCTCGGCAGGGAGCCTGCTTCTGCCTCTGACCCTCCCCCCTCTCATGTGCTCTCTCTCTCTCATTCTGTCTCAAATAAATAAATAAAATCTTTAAAAAAAAAAAAAAAGTAGTGTAAGAAACAGGCATGGTAACTTCGAAATAGCAACACTCTGCTCACTCACTTCTCAGCAGTTAAAGAGAATCAACTGAGAACGCATGTTTCTGGAGTCTCTTCGGGAAGAAACTCAACATCTTGAAGATGCCAGCTCGCTCTTAAGAGTTGAAGGTACCCCCTCCCCCCCAAATATGCTGAAGTCCTAGCCCCCAGTACCTCAGAATGTGATCTTACTTGGGAAGAGTCAGTGCAGATATACATAGATGAGGTCATACTAGAGTAGGGTCAGCCGCTTAGGAGTCATGTGAAGACACATACACAGGGAGGACACCACGTGACAATGAAAGAGGAATTATAGTTATGCGGCTGTAAGCAAGAAATGCCAAAGACTGATGGCAGATTGCCAGAAGCGAGGAAGGATTCCCCTGCAGCTTTCAGCCACAGCACGGCCCTGCTGACGACACCTGGATTTTGGACTTCCAGCCTCCAGAACTATGGGACGATACACTTCCATTGTTTGAAGCCACCCAGTTTGTGGGACTTTGCTATAGCAGCCCTGTGAAACTAATATGGCTCCCAATTTTACTTAGAGAGTATGTATTTTTGAAAAAGAAGAACAAAATGAGGCCAAAGGGGGATGTGTCCATACCACATATCAAAACATACAGTAGGTTCATTAAAACAGGGTAGTACTGACACAAAAGGACAGACAGAAAAAAATAATAAAACAGAATAATGAGCCTGGAAATAGACCCATTCTTTTTAGGGATTTAATGCATGATAAATGTGGCATTTCAAATATTGGGGGAAAGATGGAGATTCAATAAATGATCTTGGGACAAGTGGCCTATCCATTTAGAGGAAAAAAATAAACTTAATATCATTGCCTTAAATTATTGGTGAATTAGAGTGAAACATTAAAAATAAAACTATAAAATAACCAGAAAACAGAAGAATATTTTTATAATCTTGCAGTGGAAAAGTCCCTTAAAAATGTAAAACCTGGGGGCGCCTGGGTGGCTCAGTCGGTTAAGCGGCTGCCTTCGGCTCAGGTCATGATCCTGGACTCCTGGGATCAAGCCCTGCATCGGGCTCCATGCTCAGCAGGGAGCCTGCTTCTCCCTCTCCCTCTGCCTGCCTCTCTGCCTACTTGTGCTCTCTATCTATCTGTCAAATAAATAAATAAAATCTTTTTCTTTTTTTTTTTTTTTTGCCTTCTTCATTTATTTATTTGCAGGAGGAGTTGAAACAAATTTTAAGGATGTTTTCATTTTTTTCCCCCTAAACATGAATCATTCAAGTAAAACCAACTTAACTATAGAAATGTAGCAAAGTAAGGGGAAAGAAGCACAACAACCCAAGAGGCAAAGGTTGGGGGAGGGGGGGGGAGAAGAGGTGGGTGCAGTCCGCATATAACATATGCATAAATGCCATATGATTCACCTGCTCAGGACCGCCTCCCCAGAAGGCAAGCACAAGGACCCATTTTAAGAGGATGTTTTCCCCCCAAACATCCAAGAATGTTTCAACTTAAAGCTTAAGGTTAAAAAAAAAAAAAACGAAAAGAAAAAACAACCCCCCACAAACCACCCAGCCATAACCACCTTCCTTAATCGATCATAGGAGTTTCTTTTCATTTTATAAAAAGATTAATAAAAAATATTGAAAAAATTATAATAAATAAAATCTTTAAAAAAAAAAATGTAAAACCTGGAGGTTATACAGTTAAAGACTCAGATCTGACCACACAAACCTACTAGGCTATCAATGAAACTAAAAGAGAAAAGTCATACTGGGAGTAAATATTTGCAACTTAATAAAACAAAAGGATTATTGGCTGTATTATATAGAATTTCTACAAGTCAATTAGGAAAAAATATAATGCAATACAAAGGTGAGCAAAGGAAACAAACAGGAAAATTTACAGAAGAAACACAAATGCCCAAACAAATGAAAAGATTTTCAACCTCACTTTTAATCATGGAAACACAAATTAAAATGAGATCTCATTTTTCAAACATCAGATTGGCAAAAATGTTAAAATACAGATAATATCCAGTATTGCCTAAGTATGTGGGGAAATGGGTGCTCTCATATGCCACTAAGTTGGTATTTAAACTGCAACAGCCTTTCGGGGAGATCTTTTTTGAAAAGGGCACTTATTTATATGTATTAAAGTCTCATTACAATTATACCAGGTTAATGACAATAATTTGTCTTTGTTTAAATCATATATTTTAATAATAATTATTATGTTACCGGCAAAAATTAACCTGTGGCATATTATACTTCCTCTATTATTACATTTATTATACTTCAGTGTTCTACTTTCAATGTTCTGTCTTCCTTCCTAGAGTATAATCTTCTTGAGGACAGTGACACTGTCTAATTTACTCTTCTGTCTTTAGCACCACAAACAGAAACTGTCATACATTACACATCCAATAAATATTTCTTGAATGAGTGAGATTTCTCTCGATTCCCAATCCAGTGGCCCTTGTACAATAGTATCCTGCCAGTTAAACCTGCTCCCTTAAAGAAGTGTGACTTAAGACACTATTTTTCCCTATGTCTCTACAGTCAATCAAAGTGTACAGACTGCATTATGATGCTACCGTAAAAAATTCAGAATTGAACAGGATTAGGATCCTAAAATATCATCTAATCTGTCCCCCTTCTTCCATGCAGACCTACCTACAGCTAAACTATTACTAATTACATTTTCCAGCATTTATGGAACGTCTTCTAACTGCAAAGGAAGTTTAGAGTTACTGTTTCCTGTGGTCAGCTTTCCTATTCTGAGCAAGGACTATAATCACCGATTTTTTTTTTTAAACCCCATGTACTTGGTAGGGTGCATTTTATTTTATTTTTAAAGATTTTATTTATTTGACAGAGAGAGACACAGCGAGAGAGGGAACACAAGCAGGTGGAGTGGGAGAGGGAGAAGCAGGCCTCCCGAGGAGCAGGGAGCCCGATGCGGGGCTCGATCCCAGGACCCAGGGATCATGACCTGAGCCGAAGGCAGAGGCTTAATGACTGAGCCACCCAGGGGCCCCTGGTAGGGTGCCTTTTAGATGTTTCAGTGAGTACTTGATTAAATTCTACAAACTGATATTTATTCCTTATCAGCTTAGTTTCTGGAAGCCTGCATCTCAGAATTCTAAACCATACCTCTGCTGTTGTTGCTGAATCTGTGAGGTTTCTGGATTTGGGTACCATGATAACCCCCCTAAAAATGTCATCACTGACCCTGTCTTTCTTACTTCCTAGTATACTGGTGACCTGACTGTCATTAAAACTCCCTGTGGTTACAACTATTCTCTCAACTCAGAACCATCCCCACAATCAGCCAGGCAAAGATGTGTGTGACTGTCCTAATCTTTGCCACGTTCCTCAGATCATCTAACTGAATTCTTTGGGGTTTTTTTTTCAGGGCTGACTCTGATATTGTTAGAGAAGTAGAGACAAGAAGATGAACACAAGGACCAGATGCTAGAGGCTTTTCCTTCCAGAACCTCACAAACGATGTCATGATGTCAGGCATTTGAGCTACAAAGAGGCTCAGGAAACAAGATGACTAATTCCCTCGTTTGCCCAAGACACAATCAAGCCTAAGGGCACGCAGCCAGCCACTGGCAGCACGAGGACTACAGCCTCTCTCCATTCTCAAGTTCAGTATTACTTCTCTCCCTTTAAAAATAGTCCAAGCATGACTTATGAAAAGAAAATGACAAGAATGACCAAAAGAATATTTTGAATTATCAGTCAAATCCAGAGATACAAATTATTAAAATCAGTGGTTTAGAAGTCTGTAGCAATGGGCTATTCAAGTTTTCCAGAGTCTTTCTAAAGACACGAATACATTATAAATTAAGTGTTTAAATAATGATGACCATACCAATGTATCTATTTTTAATCAAACAGGTGGACAGCTGTAAACATTTTAAATGGACAGCCTCCCGGTTGCCATAGGCAACTTGAATGCCTATAAAGCAAATCTCCACTCACGAAGGACAATGGGATCGGTATAAATCTGAAATCAATATGCATTTCAACGGTCTAAGCCCAAGCTGAAAATATAGACAGCAAAGCTTTGAGAATTGGCTAAGATGTCTTCTTTTCTATGTTTAAAATAAACTAAACTGAAAATGAGACACACTTGGAAGAGAAGGAAATCCGATACATTTAGTTCTGTTCCAAGAGGGCATAGTTGAGCTCTTCGAACTGAAGTACCTTGTAACTCAAGAATGATAGAAGCCTGAAGTAACTGTAGAGATTTCTTCCAGTGCATATTAGTGTTGGTGGATAGTATATCATTTATAATTTTTTAAACCTATATTTGAATTTTTCTGGAGAAATTACTGTTCTCGATATATCCATTTAAAAATATATATATGTGAACGACAGAACTATCAGGAATTTTGCCCAATGATTATCCCAGACACTGGCCTGGGTACATGAGAGGAAGTGGGATCTAATGCACAAGTAGAGGGGTTGACCATAAATTAGAGCACAGACCTTTACTCTATAGTAACAGGAGGACAGATTACACGGGAATACTTCCAGGAAGGTTGGTGGATGTGAGAGTGAGAGGCTTTGGAAGTTCTTTTTTGGCTGTTCTCTTCTCTCAGTGAAACAGGAAGCAGGATCATCAGCTGAGGGTGAACATGGGGAAGGAGCTGGAGGTCTGATGTCAGTAATGTATCAGATAGTTGGCAGGAGTGGGAGAGTAAAGAAAACAGGGAAGTCATCTTTCACCTGGATCACTGCCTTAGTTCCTAACTAAATGTCCTATGTCTGTTCTTGCTTCCATACAGTCTGTTCTCAACAGAGCATCCAGAATGGTTCCTTTAACATATAAGTCAAATCATGTCACTTCTCTCCTCAAAATCCTCCTACAAAAATCGGTAAATTGCATGTAAATTATACCTCAATAGAGCTGATTAAACAATAATTACTACAGCCACCTTCCTATGGCTTCTCTTCTCCCTCTGAGTAAATGCGAAACTCCTACACAGCCCTGTGTGATCTGGACCCCTCTTACCTCTCTCATCTCAACATCTACTATGCTGTTACTCACTCTTCTGTCCACAATGGCCTGCATAAAGGCTCAGCATATTTGAACCTCTGGGCCTTTGCATTTGCTGTTCCCTCTGCCTGGGAACTCCCCACCCCAACCTCACCTATGTGCAAGGCTCACCCTCTCATTTTCTTCAGGTCTCTACTCAATGTCACACTCATGAAGTAACAGCTGTCCTAGGTTCTCCCTAAGCCTAGTACTCTAGTGTAGTTTCCTCCGCAAGTCACTCTCTGACACACTTATATTTACTTGTTTATTGTCTGTGTGCCCACCCTAGACCATCAGTTCTATGTACACAGGGACTTTGCTTTGTTCACTGCTGTATCCCCAGTGCCTCAAACACTACCTGGCAAAAAAGCAGGCCCTCAATTAACATTTATTCAATGAATGAAAGAAAGAAAAATCTTCCCTCCCTCTGGGCACAGAGATGGTATTTCAGGAAAGAAAAAGTAAAACCGAGTTGTCACAAACTTACTTGTATGTTTTATGTGTACAAAGTTGCCAAACAGGCCCAAGAAAGTATGCCACCTGGAGTGAAGTGTGAGATGGAAAATTCTGCTGTTTCCTCAGTCTCAATTCTCACATGCTTCTCATAAGTGAGCCTCTTGCTATGCCAGGAGTTAGTTCAATGTTTAAAGAACATGTTTGTGTACATTTCTACATATATTACTGCATAATTGTATACATGTAATGTGTACATATAACTTATGAGCAATTTAAGAAAATTTCAAAGGATATTTAACTACATGAGATTTTTCAAACTTTGGGTGGGAACTTTAGAAATTAAAACCAGCTTAATGTACAAATTGGCCTTGAAAAGTTTTGCTCACCAAAGACAATGTAGTCAGGTCTTCCTTCTTAATGCCATCTTATCTACTCAAATAGAGACCTGAGAAGGCAGAGCTGAAAAAGACAGGGGCCCTGAGAAGTCAGGATTGTCTTTATGGGAACCCTGTCTGACTACCTGGATGTGACTCACAACAATCACTGCTCTTCAGAGCCCACAGAAAGTAGGAAAGCAATTCCACAGCTCCTTACAGAAGAGGCTTCAGAAATTTGCCTACAAAACAACAAAACAAAAAACCTCTGGAGAAACTGTCTTCAGAGGAAAGGGCAAAGAAGTGGATGTCAGAAGACCTACATCCTACATTCGGGGGTGGGGTGCTACTAAGCTCCTAGATCAGTTTTCCTCTAATTCCCAAACAAGGTTTGGAGCAGTGGTCCTTACCCCTTTGACTATCTGATCCCAGCACAGCCAAAGGCCCCGCGCAGCCCTACGCTCCGTGCTCCTGACCTACCCCCCAACTCCCAACTCACCAGTGACAGCCCAAACCCCAACCCTTAAGTCTGGAATGCCCAGCCAGAGCTCTGCCTCCCCCTAACCCAGACACAGCCCTAGACCCGCTTAAACCCGATGCGGAGTCCAGATGACCGCTTCGCGCTGAACTCGGACCCGAACCCGGACCTCCAATTCTCCGCCTTTCTTCCGCCCCCACCCCTGAGCCGGGACGACGCGCTATCCAAGCCCCTCGCCACCCCGCCCCATCCCCTGGGGTCGTGAGAATTCCTGAGCGGAGGTCCCTCCCAGCTACCACCCGGGTGCCGGCGTCAGTGAAAGAACAATCTCACCAGCTCCAAGGAGAAAGGAACACCCTCCGGCTATCCAGAACCCCCCCTACCCCGCAAGCCAGGAAGTGCGCTTGCGCACGCGGCCACCTAGAACTACATTTCCCAGCATGCTCTGCAAAGGACGGGCGCCCGCGAGCCGCGTCTCCGAGGGGCTCCGGAGTTGCCTTTTCCTCTCGTGGCTGCGTGCAAGCGGCGTAGCTTTTCTTTCCTTATTCAAATAAAAAGAAAAAAGGGACGAAGAAAAGCTTTTTCTTTCGCAATAGGCAAATATGAATCCGAAGGGATGCAGATTTTTCGTTAACCTTTACATAAAAGGAATGCCTATTCATTATATTAATAGATGATTCAGCTGGAATATAACCTTTTATTCAACAAGCTAAAAAGGGTGGGGGAAAAAAAACCAACCCCAAACTAGATGGAATTCCTTAACAAAGAGATAATCACCGTTAACACTGTGGTATACACACAGTATTCTAAAAATAAGTCTCACCATCAGCCCCATTCTTCGTTGGGGCTTGGGGCTTCTTTTTTCAGGATTGTTAGCATATTCTAGACCCTTTGTGATGGTATTTTATTTCCCTTTCAACTCAAAATTCTCTTTTTTTTCCCAAGATTTTATTTATTTGAGAGAGAGAGAGCGCGGGCATGAGCAGAGGGAGGGGCAGAGGGAGAAGCAGACTCCCCGCTGTACAGGGAGCCAGAGGTGGGGCTCCACAGAGGACCCCAGGATTTTTACCTGAGCTGAAGGCAGGCGCTTAACCAACTGAGCCATCCAGGCGCCCCAGAATTCTCATTGTTAGTATATAAAATATAATTACTGTATTACTTCTATTCTGTAACCTTGCTAAATTCACTTACTGGATTTATTTATTTTTATGTTTTTTACAATATATCCTAAACATATGAAATTCTTAAAGAAAATTTAGCACAGTATGGGTAAGGCTTGCATGTTGAATACTACAAAACATTACACAGAGAAATTAAAGACCAAATAAATAGAGGGGATATATCATGCTTATGGAAAGGAAGATTCAAATTGCTGAGATGGTTATCTCTAAATTGATTTATAGGTTCAATTAAATCTAAATCAAATCTCTTCAGGTTTCTTTGTAGAAATTGACAAGCTGATTCTAAAATGATGTAAAAATGCAAAGGGCCTAGAATATGCATAACGATCCTGAAAAAAGAATAAAGTTTATTTCAACACAACAGAAAACTAAAGAATAAATACAATGTGGTAAGAACAGATGTAAATATCAGTGAAAAAAAGAGAAAGTACAAAAATATATATACTTGATTTCTGACAGAGGTATTATGGTAATTCAACAGAAAAGGATAATCTTTTTTTGGAAAATGGTGCTAATCAATTACATATCCCTATGCAAAAAATATGTACCTCAACTTTAATTCACAAATATATTAAAATTAACTGAATAGGGCTCTTAAACATAGATGTAGGAGCTAAAACTACAAAAATCTCTAGAAGAAAACAAAGGGAAAAAATCTTTGTGACTTTAATTTAGGCAAAGATTTCTTGAACACAAAAAGCACAAACCATAAAAGGAAAGATTGATAAACTGGACTTCTCAAAATTAAAAGCTTTCCTCCTCTGAAGAGACTGCTTAGAAATTGAAAAGAGAAACTAGATAGGGAGAAAACATTTGCAAAATATATCTGATAAAACTTGTATCTAGAACACAAAAGGAATTATTATCACTCCATAATAAAAAGACTAATGATTTGATTTTTTAAAATGAGTACAAGATTTGGAAAATCACGAACATAGATAAACAAATTGCCAATAAGCATACATAAAGATGCTCAGCATCATTAGATTTTAGGGAAATGCAAATTAAAACCACAAAGTAATACTACTACACATCTCCTAGAATGGCTACATTTTTTTTTTTTTAACTGAGGGCCATTTTACAAAAAACCTGAAAGGTACTCCTCAAAAAGTACAAGATCATGAAAAACAGGAAAGAGTAAGAAGGTCAGTTGTGTGGTTTTTGTTAACATTTGTTAAGTATGGTCCTGGGGTGTCCGATGTCAAGGCAAAGTTCAACAAAGACTGCAAGGGAAAGTGATCTAGTTTTATGTTTGGTCAATATCATGCTGTCCTTACACTTAGGACAATACTTACACTGACTCACAGGTCCTGGAGGAGGTACATGGCACTCAAGGACGCACATGGGAAGGTTAAGGCAGGGGACAGGCAAAGAGTGAGCAACAAGAGTTGGAGCATATGGCTTTTCTAGGGCTTGAGGGTCTAGTGCTTTGGGATCCTTGGGCTAAGGCCAGATTGGTCAATTCAAACTAAGAAGAATGAGGTTTTGGTAAGTTTTGCAGGGGTCTTATCTAAGGGGCCCATAAGGGAAGGATGCACAATCCCAGGAGAGACTGCTTACCACAAAGACTACCTACTTGTGACTCAGCAGGCTGTTATCTGAGGGAGGCATGCACATGAGGGAGGGGCCAATGTCAGTTCAAGGCCACTTAGCCACACAAAATGGATGCCAAGGAGGCAATACTATGAAGTAATTTAGCTAACCTGTCAATAGTTGCAGGCCAGAGGAGACAAAGGAGACATGACTAAATCCTACATGAAATCCCTGCGTTGAATTCTGGAACAGAAAAAGGATAGTGGAATTCAAATAAAGCCTGGGATATGATTAATATTAATGTAAATGTTAGTTTTCTAGTTTTCACAAATGTACAATGATAATGTGAACATCAGAAGAAACCAGGTGGCGGGCATGTGGGAACTCTCTCTACCATCTTTGTAACTTTTGTAAATCTAAAATTATTTTCAAACAAAATGTTGATTTAAAAAAAATCAGTTGGGGGCGCCTGAGTGGCTCAGTTGTTAAGCGTCTGCCTTCGGCTCAGGTCATGATCCCAGGCTCCTGGGATCGAGCCCTGCGTCGGGCTCCCTGCTCTGCGGGAAGCCTGCTTCTCCCTCTCCCACTCCCCCTGCTTGTGTTCCCTCTCTCGCTGTGTCTCTCTTTCTCAAATAAATAAATAAAAGCTTAAATCTTAAAAAAAAAAAAAAAAAATTAACCTTTGTAGATTCCTTAGGCTTTTAAATGTATAAGATCAGGTTGTTATGAATAAAGAAAGTTTTACTTCATCCTTCCTAATTTGTATGCTTTCTTATTTTTTTTTCCTTTGCTTATTACATTGGCCAGAACTTCTATTACATTGTTGAATAAAAATGAGGGGGTGCCTGGGTGGCTCAGTCAGTTAAGCATCTGACTCTTGGTTTCAGCTCAGGTCATGTTCTTGGTGTCCTGGGATTGAGCCCTGAGTTGGACTCCACATTCAGTGTGGAGTGTTTGTCCCTCTCCCTCTGCTCCTCCCCCCCCCCACCCCATTCTCTCTCTCTGGAATAAATAAATATCTTTTTAAAAAATGAGGACGGGGCGCCTGAGTGGCTCCGTTGTTAAGCATCTGCCTTTGGCTCAGGTCATGATCCCAGGCTCCTGGGATCAAGCCCTGCATCGGGCTCCCTGCTCTGAGGGAAGCCTGCTTCTCCCACTCCCACTCCCCCGCTTGTGTTCCCTCTCTCGCTGTGTCTCTGTCAAATAAACAAATAAAATCTTAAAAAAAAATGAGGACAGATATTTTTGATTGGTTTCTAATCTTATGTAGAAAGAAGTAACCATGAAACTGGTTGAAGTAGAGAAGTTACCATCTGTTGTTCATTTGTTGAGAGTTTTCATCACAAATGGACGTTGAATTTTGTCAAATGCTTTTTCTACATCTATGGGAATGATGTTTTTCCCCTCATCAAAAAAAAAAATTTGGTGAACTACATGGATGGATAATCAGATATTTAAATAAAATATTGCATTCTTGGAATACACTCCAATTGGTCAGGACATAGTTCACTTTTTATGTACTGGTGGATTCAAAATATTTTCTTAAGCTAGGCTCCATGCTGGGCATGAACTCACAACCTGGGGCCTGAACCCATGACTCTGAGATCAAGACCTGAGCTGAGAGTCAGATGCTTAATCGAATGAGCCACCCAGGTGCCCCTCAAAAATATTAATTTTAAAGCAATTTTCACATCTACAGTTATCAGGGATATCAGCTTATAATTTTCTTTACTTATAATGTCTTCATCTGGTTTTGGTTTCAGGGTAATACTGATCCAATATGATGAGTTGGAAAATGTTAATCCTCCTCTACTTTCTAAAGTTTTTGTAGAATTAGTATTATTTCTTCCTTAAATATTGATAGAATGCCCCAGTGAAGCCTCTAGACCCGTAATTTTCTTTCAGGGAAGATTTTAAATTACAAATTCAGTATCTTTAATCAGTATAGAGCTATTTGTGCATTCTAATTCTTCTTTACTCAGTTTTGGTAACTTATGCTATTTCAAGGAGATCTTCCATTTTACCTAAGTTGTCATATTTTCGAAGTGAAAGTCATTAATAACTCTTTATCATCTTTTTGACTCTAAAATAGTGGTGCCACCTCCTTTATTCCTACTAGTAATTTTTGTCTTCTATTTCTCTTGATCAGTCTATCCAAAGATTTACCAATTATATTGATTATTTCAATGAATCACCTTTTGTTCTCATTGATTTTTGTTTGCATATGCTCTGGTTTAGGAATTGGCGAACATTTTCTGTAAAGGGCCAGATAGTGGGTATTTTAGGTTTTGTGATCCACCTATGGTTTCTGTTGTGTAGTCTCTGTTTTATTCTTTTTTTCTTTTCTTTTTGTTTGGTTTGTGTGTTTTATAACTCGTTAAAAATGTAAAAATGAATCTTAGTTTAAGGCCTGTATGGGAACAGGCCACTAGCCAGGTTTGGCCTATAGTCTGATCCCTGTTCTAGTTCATTGATTTGTGCTCTTCCATTTATTACTTATATCTTCCTACTTATTTTGGGGTATCATTTGCTCATATCTTTCTACCTTCATAAGATGGAAACTTAAATAATTGATTTTACACATTCCTTCTTTTCTAATCATTTAAAATTATAAATTTTATTCTAAGCTCTGGTCTAGTGACATCCCCAATACCCACAAACACAATGAGTCCTGACTTTCCACTGAAGGCTCTCCCACACTGAATATATTTATATGATTTCTTACTGGTTAGAATTTCGGTTGTACAAAGAGGTGTGACTTCTGCATGAAGGCTCTGATGTGTTCATTAGATGTTCTGTTCAGATGAATTCTTTTTCCCGGCACATTGTTCCATTCATAATCTATCTCCTCAATCCTGACATATTGTATTTTCATTCAATATTATCTAAACATTTTCTAATTTCTCTTGTGACTCATCTCTACCTAGGCTAACAAATGGAAATTCAGTTTTCTCCACCTTTTCAGAAAAAATTCCATGGTGTGCCTCTTTCCCATCCTACCCACTCACATTTACATAATGCCATTTTGTTTTGTTATACTCTAAGAATGTCCAAAATAGGGTAGATTAAACTGTGAAGTGTGTAACTGTGATAACTTGAAGTTGAAATAAACATAATACCTAAGCATTTGTGTGACCAGCAGCATATAAAACTTTAAGTAAACATTAACATCTCAGTAGCAAGCATGTTAACATTTTAATTATTTAATTTCCAAACCATTTAAAACCACATTTTCAGAATTACTAGGGTAGTTCCACTTGTTTCAACTTTTAACTCTGCCTGAAAACTCCAAAATATGTTTATATATAGCATAATGTTTCAGAGTCCTTAGATATGAGTCATGGTATCTTGTGTAATCTCTTAAATTCCAGTTGTTTAAGGAGACTAGTACCTAATTAATTCATAGTACCCAAGAAATATCTATTAGTAATACTACTGAAGTAGAAAGGCAGTAATATTAAGTATCCTTTTAAAGAGTATACAAGTAAATAGGCTCAGATAACAACATATTAGGAGGCAAGTTAAAAAAAAAAAACCTGGGGGGTGCCTGGTGGCTCACTCAGTTGAACATCGACTCTGGATTTCGGCTCAGGTCATGATCTCAGGGTCATGGGATCAAGGCCCGCGTCGGGCTCCACACTCAGTGCAGAGTCTGCTCGAGATTCTCTTTCCCTCGCCCTCTGCCCCTCCCCCCACTCCTCCCCCTACTCATGCTCTCTCTCAAAATAAGTAACATCCTTAAAAAAAAAACAAACACTAAAATTTCCTACTTATCTTATGTTAATGGCAATACTAGCTATGTATAAGAAACCATTAAATAGAAGGCAAAACATTGAAAATAGAGATATTGAATCTCCTAAGCACCTGAGACTTGAAATGACTATAGACGGGGCAAAGCCTTCTTCTTCCCGAAGTCATGCACAGAATTAATGGGATGATAGGAAGGATAAGGGCGAGAAAAACAATGAATTCTAATTATGGAAGGCTCTCTGAAAATATTACTTAGTTTCATATGAGGCCTGACAGGCAAACTAGATCCGAAAGAAGTTCTAATAGACAGGAATTCCACAAATTATTGGCTGCACAAGCGGTATTATCATACAGTTTCCAAGATGACAACAATGAAGGCAAGATACACATTAATAGTTTAGTTTCTGACGTGTTTAGAAAATGAATGTCCTACATTTACATAACAGCCAAATATTTATCTTCAAAAGTGACTTAAAAAATGACTAATAAAAGAATTACATGACTGCAATTCACTATTTAGTTTAAAATTATTATTTGTGGGGTGCCTGGGTAGCTAAGTCGGTTAAGTGTCCCTTTTTGATTTTGGCTTGGGTCATGATCTCAGGGTCATGAGATCAAACCCCACATTGGGCTCCACACTCAGCACAGAGTCTGCTCGAGATTCTCTTTCCCTCGCCCTCTGCCCCTCCCCCGGCTCACACTCACTCTCTAAATAAAATCTTAAAAAAATAAATTATTTGAAAGTTAAGATTTACAGTGAAAATCATGGCTGCTGTTGACCGTTTTCAATTTTAAAACATTTTTAATTTAAAATCTAAGAAAAAATGTTTGATTAAAAATTTAGGATCAAGGGGCGCCTGGGTGGCTCAGTTGTTAAGCGTCTGCCTTCAGCTCAGGTCATGATCCCAGGGTCCTGGGATCGAGCCCCGCATCAGGCTCCCTGCTCCGTGGGAAGCCTGCTTCTCCCTCTCCCACTCCCCCTGCTTGTGTTCCCTCTCTCTCTGTGTCTCTCTCTGTCAAATAAAATCTTTAAAAAAAAAAATTTAGGATCAAGCTCTATGGTGTATCAGCTTCACCTTCATTTCAAGGAAAGACTGAAAAAGGTTTTTTGCTATCAATCCTTCTTTTCCTAATATTGCTTCACAATGAATATTTACAACTTACATCAGGTTAAGTTATTGTGCTTGAAAAGGAAAGGATGCCCTGGATAATAGGATTTGTAAGAAAAGTTATTAGTGATGATAAAATGACAACTCAACAAAACAATTTTTTCAAACAAATTATAAAATAATAGTATAATTTCTATGTTCAGACTGATCACAAAAAAATGTATAGGGCAGCAAAACAGGTATCCCTGAACCAATATCTCAAAATATACCTCCAAGAGCTTCTACATGTAAGACACTAAAACTTAATACCTCCTTTGAAATGCATTTTTCTTGTTAATTTATTTAACATAATGTAGGGACAGGATACAGAATACCATATGATGTCCAGTCAAATTCAATTCAATTCTGTCTGGAGCTGAAGTGACATTACATTCAGTCCTGCTTGTCTCGAGTGGGACAGAATCCTGTGGAGGCTAAGAGGCTGATCTGAATCTCAGCCCTCCACTTACCAGGCCCATAGCTTTAGCTGAATCAGGGCACCTCTCTGGGCTCCACTTGCCTCATCTATAAAATGGTAATAATCTCAGTTTCATATATTTGCTCTAAGGATTAAATAAGAAAGTACATGTCAAAGTGCTTAGCAGAATGTGTGTGTGGCAGAAATATCCAATAAAGGAAGCTTAAAAAAATTCAATTCTGATAATCACAAGGATATAAAGATCCCAAGCTATGCATACCAGTACTCACGTAAGTCCTATGAGTTGAAACAAGACTAGGAACAGGAATTTCTTTGTGTAGAACTATTTTTATCATGTGTTGAATATGCCAACATTGCTTACAGCCACATCACTGCCTGCTTAGCCTGTTGTTTAATGTCTCTCTTAACTATATGCTTTACACCAAGTGATATTTTTAAAAGTCCACCACTTTTTTTTTAAGATTTATTTGAGAGCGAGGGAGAGAGAGAGTGCACAGGGGGGAGGGGCAGAGGGAGATGGAGAGAATCTCAAGCAGACTCCCTGCTGAGCACGGAGCCCAATGTGAGGCTTGATCCCATGACTCAGATCATGACCTGTTCTGAAATCGAGAGTCAGACACTTAACTGACTGAGCCACCCAGGCGCCCCTCTACCACTAACTTTTGATGTCTCTATAAATGCACTGGCTTCATCTTCTCTTAATTCTATATACCTTAAGAAAGAGTGGGGGAAGATCTATTTGTTATTTAGTTACAATTTATCCTTTTATGTTTTTTAAGATGTGGGGAAAATGGTGTCGTTTAGTGTGGAAAGTAAGGCAGGTGCAAAGATCCATATTCACTTCCAAATGACAGATAATTTGGGTTATGAATGCCATTTCTACATCACTTGTAGAATGATCACATACAGTAGTCACTTTGTTGTCCTGATTAATCAATTTGCAGTTGACCCTTGAACAACACAGGTTTTAACTGTGCAGGTCCATGGATTTTTTTTATTAATACAGTACAGTACTATAAATCTATTTTTTCTTCCTTATGACTTTCTTAATAACATCTTTTCTCTAGCTCATTTAATTGTAAGAATACAGTATGCAATACATATTACATAAAAATATGTGTTGATTGACTGTTCATGTTACCAGTAAGGCTTCCAGTCAATAATAGACTATTAGTAGTTAAGTTTTTGGAGAGTTAAAAGTTATACATGAATTTTCAACTGCACAGGGGGACCCTAATCCATGTTGTTCAATGATCAACTGTACTCACTCATTTAAAAAATTTGTACCTTGGAATGCCTGGGTAGCTCAGTCGTTTAAAAAATTTGCACCACAAGTGATCAAGCCAATCACCTATGGTTGAGATTTTTCTACATACTTAAAAAACTTTTACTATTAGGCTGAACCAAGATGTCCAATATAATTTTCTGGATACATGATTTTTCAAACTTGCTTCTCAGTATGGATTTTCTGGTGCTTAATAGTTTGGGAGCTATTGTTGAAGGCTTCCCATGTTTAGTATATTCATAGAGTTTTTAGACTTTGTGAATTCTATGATGTGTGATGAAATTTCAATCATTTAAGTTTTCTCATTCCATTAAAAGGGTTTCTGTTTCGTATGAATTCTCTGATGAACAGTGAGAGTAGATTTCTTGCTGAAAGCTTTTCTACAAATACTACATTCATAGGGTTTTTCTCCAGTGTGTATTCTATGATGTACAGTGAGGTGTGACTTCTTACTAAAGGCTTTTCCACACTCAGTGCATTCATACGGCTTCATCCCAGTATGGATTCTTTGATGAACAGTGAGTTGTGATTTCTGGATAAAAGCTTTTCTGCATTCACTGCATTCATAGGGTTTCTCCCCAGTATGAATTCTCTGATGTTCAATGAACTGTGAGCTCCGGATAAAGGCTTTCCCACAATCACAGCACTGATACCTTTTGTCCCCAGTGTGAGTTCTCTGATGTACAATGAGATCTGACTTTTTAATGAAGGCTTTTTTACATTCACTACACTCAAAGGGTTTCTCTCCAGTGTGAATTCTGTGATGTACGCTTAGTTCTGACTTCCTGTTGAAGGCTTTTCCACACTCTTTACATCCATGGGGTTTCTCCCCAGTATGAATTCTCTGATGTACAACGAGCTGTGACTGCCAGATGAAGGCTTTTCCACAGTCACTGCATTCATATGGTTTCTCCCCAGTATGAGCTCTTTGATGAATACTAAGTGTTGACTTCTTGATGAAAGCTTTCCCACATTCATTGCATTCATAGGGTTTTTCCCCTGTGTGAATCCTCTGATGAATAATGAGGTTTGACTTCTGGATGAATGCTTTCCCACACTCACCACATTTATAGGGTTTCTCTCCTGTATGAATTCTCTGATGTACAGTGAGTTGTGACTTCTGAATAAAGGCTTTTTCACATTCATTACATTTGTATGGTTTCTCCCCAGTATGAATTCTCTGATGTGCAATGAGTCCTGACTTTCCACTGAAGGCCTTCCCACACTGAATACATTTATATGATTTCTCACTGGTTAGAATTTTTGGTTGTACAAAGAGGTGTGACTTCTGCATGAAGGCTCCGATGTGTTCATTAGATGTTCTGTTTAGATGAATCCCTTTCCCCAGTACATTGTTACATTCATGATCTATCTCCTCAGTTAGTGGCTTATTGTTAATGAATGCAACTTGATTCAAAAGCTTGTCTTGGTTTTCCTGGTGATTTATCTCATCTTCAAGTCTCCAGTCTTCAAAAGTTGAGTATACAGTCATGTTATGAAGTATCACTTGTTCAGAAATGCTCTTCCATGGTGTTAATTCTTTCATCTTGGGTCTAATACAAAAGTCTGAAAAAAGCCCAAGTGTAAATGATGTTACTTCACTCTTGGGCTCTGAAGAATATGAAACAAAACACAAAAATAAAAAACAAATAAAGCTCTTCATTTTAATAGAAACAGATAGAAATCTGATAATGAGTGCAATCAGTTTTGAAATGTAAGAATATGACCTTAAAACTCAAAGACAGAAGAAGAAACAGACCTAAAAGAAAAAGAAGTGAGTAAGGGAGCAATGGAAATAGAAGAGTTGATGAACTCAGTGTCAAAGTTCCACAAGGCACCAGCGCCAATCCACCACAAGGCTCTGTGAAGAGCAGAAGCAGATCAAAAAATCATTTCAGGAAAGACAGAGGAAGGATGCTAGCAAAGGAGACTGAAGGTGAGTTGAAGTGACCAGCAGAAAGATTAAATCCACACTAAATATAACAATATTCATAAATATTTTATAAGTAACCAGGTAGATGCACAACTACAGGGTAGGGCTTTCCAAGTACATTCATCTTAAAGAGTCAGATGACACAAAAAGCATGGGATGGGACAGGCTCTATTAAAAGGGGGAAACTCTGAGTTTGAAGAATAGGCAGTTTCAGAGAGAGGAAAAAAAGGCAAAAAAGGAAGGAAGAAATACCTGCTCATAATTGGGTGGTGTTAATGGGGAAAGAAAACAAGGGAAATTCAGGGTCCTGGAAGACAAAGAGAACCACAAAACCAGAAAAGCCGAAACTCCTCTTCAATCCAAAAGAAAGGAAGGAGGGAAAGGCCCTGCTATATTAACAGAGAAGGACTCCGTAATATTTAAAAATCTTATGAAAATACTGGAATGTAATAAAAATGAACAAAGAAATATATGGTCCATAGAGAACTACTACAGAAAATCAGGAAATGAATTTGTGCAGATATCAACAGAGGAAATTGTCCCTTGTCAAACCAAAACCAAAAAGAAAACTAGCCATAAAGCAAAATAAAATTTTGTCTGAACTCTAAACAGAATTAAATATACTCAAACAAGCATTTCAGGTCATGGAAAACCACCATGAATCAGAACTTATTTAAAAAAGAAAAAAACAAATAAACAAAAAATGGAGTGCTGAAAAAGAATTGGTTAAACTTGGGGGGGGGAATGAAAGATTAAATTATGAGGTGTGGGCAGGGGGTAAGGAGAATTTCTTTTTTTTTATTAATTTTTTTATTGTTATGTTAATCACCATACATTACATCATTAATTTTTGATGTAGTGTTCCGTGATTCATTGTTTGTGCATAACACCCAGTGCTCCGTGCAGAATGTGCCCTCCTCAGTACCCACCACCAGGCTAACCCATCCTCCCACCCCCCTCCCCTCTAGAACCCTCAGTTTGTTTTTCAGAGTCCATTGTCTCTCATGGTTCGTCTCCCCATCCGATTTCCCCCCCCTTCATTCTTCCCCTCCTGCTACCTTCTTCTTTTTTTTTTTTCTTAACATATATTGCATTATTTGTTTCAGAGGTACAGGTCTGTGATTCAACAGTCTTGCACAATTCACAGCACTCACCATAGCACATACCCTCCCCAATGTCTATCACCCAGCCACCCCAGCCCTCCCACCCCAACCCCCACTCCAGCAACCCTCAGTTTGTTTCCTGAGATTAAGAGTTCCTCATATCAGTGAGGTCATATGATACATGTCTTTCTCTGTTTGACTTATTTCGCTCAACATAATACCCTCCAGTTCCATCCACATCGTTGCAAATGGCAAGATCTCATTCCTTTTGATGGCTGCATAATATTCCATTGTATATATATAGGGGGTAAGGAGAATTTAATAAGCAGCACTGAAAAAGGCAGGAAAACAGCCAACATAATAAAAATAACATAAAAAATCCAGTAAAAATGGTCACAGAGAAAGGAGAAAAAGAAGAAGGCAAAGTAATATTTATATTACTGGAGTATCTGAAAAATTTAAAAACACAAAGCATAAGATTATAACTCTAAGACATATCACACTGAAAGAAGGTGAGAAAAACAAGGTAATTATAAAGGATATGAATATCATTCAATAAGTTACTTTGATAGAGGGCATATCTAAGACTGGGTAAATGCATAAAGGGAGGAATATAAGCCCATTCTGGAAGAATAGGGTGCTGAAGATGTTAGCCAGAGAGGTTAACTAAGAAATGTCCTAAATGACATGGGCATAAATAAAATCCAAAGTACAGGTAAGGGGGTTACTTCTCTCTCTCTAAAAGTTAAGCAAAGAAAATGGATTGCATGGTTGTTAGATATGTAGCAGTGTTATTTAGGTATTTGACAATCCCACACCAACTGTCTTCAGCCATTTCTAGACATCTATGACCTTAAAGAATGATTTCCTAAAAAATATTTCAAAGATAAATGTCTCATTAATCAGGATTAATCTTACATCCCTGTCTCCCATATGCCAGGTTCTCACTTACCTGAGTAGGCCCAACTTGAGATTTCTTTCTCCTTCATCCATGGTTCTCCTCGCTTCAATGAGACTACATCTGACTTCAGAGACTGACATCCTGTTTATGGGAAATGATACAGGACTTGGCCATTAGTGGACATCCAACCATCCTAGAACTCAAGCCCACCGCATATGCACCAGAATAGCTAAAATTAAAAAGACTAACATTATCAGATGTTGATGGAACTCTCATATATTGCTAGTAGGAAACAAATTGGTATAACCTCTATGGACAACTGTCTGGTAGTATCTACTAAAGCTAAATATACATGTGCTCCATGACCCAGAAATTTCCCAATAGAAATAAAATACTTATTTCCACGAGAACATGCATATAAGAATGTCCAGAGAAAAAGTAAAAAAAAAAAAAAAAGTAAAAAAAGACAAAGACAAAAACACAGAACAAGAAGATTAAAAAAAAGAAAGTCCAAAACAGCTTTATTCAATGACCCAAGTCTGAAATAAGCCAAATAACTATCAACAGAATGGATAAGTTGATGAATTACCCTATACTCGTTAAATGGAATATGGTGCAACAGTAAGAATAAATATTGTCATGTGCAACAACATGGATGAATTCCACAGACACTATGTTAAATGAAAGATGCCAGACAATTACAGTGATTACACTTACATGAAGTTCAAGAACAGACAAAACTAATCTATGGTGATAGAAGCCACAAGTTGTTATCTCTGAGGAGATAAATGGCAAGGGGTCAAAGGGAGCCTGCTAGGGTGCCTGAAATGTTTTACACCTTGATCTGGGCAGTGGTTAAATAACATAGGAAAAAGATGCATCAATCTGTATATTTAAGATTTGAGCACTTTACTACATATGTTCTATTTCAATTAATCTATAAAAACTAAGAACTTGGGCACAGCCCATTGTCTTTAACCCTCAAAGAATGAGCAGGATGCAGCACCCATTCTCTTTTCATCCAAGTCCACTGGTGTATTTGGTACTCAAAATCAATATTCTTTTGACCTTTATAGTTTGAAATGAAGCTCATTAAACATGCAGAGACCCAGCAGCTTTTAGTAAATAAGAAAGGAAAGGCAGTCAATTGGGTACTATGGTGGATTTAATATATGTTCATAAATTCCTTGGCACTCCTCCCTTCAAGAAGTCCTCTCCTTCCCTTAAGCATGGGCTGGACTTGGTAACTATTTCTAATAAACACAATAAGGTAGAGGTGATGGTCTGTGATTTCAGAGACCCAGTCACAAAAGGCCCTGTGACTTCCTCCTGGCTCTCCCGGATCACTCTCTGTGGAAGTTTGTCATGTCGTGAGAACAGGCCCCCATGGTGAGGAAGGAGCTGAAGGCTCCTGTCAACAGCCATGTGAGTTATCTTAGAAACAGATCCTACACTCTCCGTCAAGCCTTCAGACGACTGCAGCCCCTGCTCACATCTGATTCCAGCCACACGGGAGACCACAAGCCAGAACCACCCAGCTAAGCCCTTCCAAACTAAACTGTTTGTTTTAAGCCACTAAATGTTGAAGTAATTGTTATGCAGCAGCAGATAACTAATACCCAGTACCCTCTGAGAGATGTTCTTACCCACTGAAACAAGGTTGCTATAGTTCTCCAGCATCACATCCCTGTACAAGTTTCTTTGAGCAGAGTCCAGGTACTGCCACTCCTCCCAAGTGAAGTCCACAGTCACATCCTTGAGTGACACAAATCCCTGTAACAGGACATTCCTGTTCAGTCTAAAGTGAAAAACACTGGGTGATGTGTAAAAGATGTTTAATCATGCAGACTTCATCATAATAAATTAAAGAAGATGTTTACTATGAGGCCAGTTTTACTATGTGGGAGAAGCAGAACTCCTATTAGAAAAACTCTGCTATTGAGAAACCATTCATCCTCTCTTTCCAGCAATAAGCACGTATTAGGCCACAACACAACCTGCACTATTTGATGGTCAGAATACAAACATGAAGAAAACACTGGAAGTTTACAGAATAGTAGATGGAGACAAACAAGTAAATATATAAATGCTATTGGGTGTTAAATGGGTTATAATAGAAATGGGAAAGAAGAAATGATTCTATTTGGGGAGGTTGAGATGGATTTTGTAGGAGATATACAGTTATGCAAAATGAATAATGAAAAATGTAAAATTTTTTTAAGTAAAGATAAAATACTTTTTTTGAAGTGTTAAAAATGAATAGTGTAGGGTGCCTGGGTGGCTCAGCTGGTTAAGCGACTGCCTTCGGCTCAGGTCATGATCCTGGAGTCCTGGGATCGAGTCCCACATCAGGCTCCCTGCTCAGCGGGGGGTCTGCTTCTCCCTCTGACCCTCTTCCCTCTTGTGCTCTCTGTCTCTCATTCTCTCTCTCAAATAAATAAATTAAAAAAAAAAAAAAAGGGCGCCTGGGTGGTTCAGTTGGTTAAGCAACTGCCTTTGGCTCAGGTCATGATCCTGGAGTCCCGGGATCGAGTCCCGCATCGGGCTCCCTGCTCAGCGAGGAGCCTGCTACTCCCTCTGACCCTCCCCCCTCTCATGTACTCTCTCTCATTCTCGCTCTCAAATGAATAAATAAATCTTTAAAAAAAAAAATGAATAGTGTAAACTCCAGTAAGATATGGAGGAGGGAGAAAGATCATTCTAGATGGAGAAATGAGTAAAGAAAAAAGCAATGGAGATGAGAAAAAGAACATGGCAAATTCAAGGAACTGTTCGTACCTTTGGAATAATGCTCAGACATCATTTATTCATTTACTGTTTTCACAATTTTTATGTATCTGCATGTCACTCACACTATTTTTGACTTAATAGTTTTAACAACTCTTTTACTTAAATAAATGATTTTAAAAGGAAACCACTAAAGGGAAAACCAGTATCAGTTCCTAAAATGAAGATAACAAAATCTGCAAAACAAGCATATACTGATGAAATGTCATTTATGGGGTCTGCTTTAAAATACTCTAGAGAACAGGGGTGCTTGGGTGGCTCAGTTGGTTAAACATCTGACTCTTGATCTCATCTCAGGTCTTGAACTCAAGGTCGTTAAGATCAAGCCCCACTGGGCTCCACAGTGGGCATGGAGCCTACTTAAAAATAAAAAAATACAAACAAAAAACTCTAGAGAACAAATGAAGTAAGAGGGGAAAGACGTAAGATTGGAAAAACACTGGTAATCGCTGAAAATATAAGAAGAAACACAAGGGTTTATTAAACTGTTCTCTAAATTTTTGTGTATGTTGGCATTTTCCCTTAAAGAACTTATAAAAATTAAATACAACAAAACCATTGTTTTTAAAGTTTAAACTAAAATAAAGACAATAAAATGTAAGCAATATTTAATTTGGTCAATTTATTTTTTTAAATACCTACTTAGAAATAAGAAGAACAGAATAACTTATGACCAGTTAGTAATAAAGTATTACTTTGTTTTTACTTATTTTTCAAACCATGATTAGGTTCCACCTCAATAAGAGAATTCAATTTTTAAATTTGATGTTGATCAAATCCAACTAAGATGTATCTGAAAGACAGTGGGAAGATGAGGGAAGGAGAGTAATCAACTAAGAGTGCTTGGGTTTCGGGCTAAGCAACTGGCATCCCACTCAAGTCCAGAAAATAAGAGCGAGCAGGTTTGGGGGGAGGAGAGAAGTGGAATCTACTTGTCCAACAGTAAAAGGACAAATGATTTGATTTAAAAATGGGCAAAGGTTTTCAATAAACATTTCTCCAAAGAAGATATGCAAATGGACAATAAGCACATGTAAAGACGCTCAACCTTACTAGTCACTAGGGAAATGCGAGTCAAAACCACAAGGAGATACAACTTTACACCTAATAGGATGGTTATAATCAACAAAATGGAAAATACAAGTGTTAGTGAGGATGTGGAGAAACTGGAACCCTCATAGGCTGCTGGTGGGAATGTAAAATGGTGCAGCTGCTACACAAAACACTTGGGCAGTTCTTCCAAAAGTTAAATGTAGAATTACCATATAACCCAGCAATTCCGCTAGGTGAGAAAAAAAGACCCCAATAATTGGACAACACCAGCTGAAAGACAAGATGGAGTCCTTCATGTCAAGGGAGAGAAACTACAGTTTTAACCTGCCCAAATGACCATGGGAAACAAAACCAGTTAGCATATCATGAGGTGACAAACCTGCACAAAAGTCAACAAAATCCATAAAATCCCTTGCAACACATCTTACCATGTTCTCCGTGGCTGCCACAGCCTGATGCTGCCACCAGGAATAGCAGGCTGTATCCTGTTTGTCATTCTACTCCTTAGGATGACAGGTTACAGCTTAGGACTGCAGTCTGACCAACCTGGATAAGGGCACAGAACTTGCAGTTTTTGCCTATTTAACCCCAAACATAAACCTTCCCCTTCAGAGCACACTTTTGGTTGTAGCTGAAGGCTGCGATCTCACTGGTTTACACACTGTATGGCAATAAAGCTTTCCCTTGCCTCTGACTAAATCTCTGCATTCCAGGAATTTTGGTTGACATAGGTATATACCCAAGATTTGAAAACAGGTACTCAAAGAGATACTTGTAGGCAATTCATAGCAGCTTTATTTACAATAAAGCCAAAAGGTAGAAACAACCTCCTGAGTGTCCATCAGATGAAGGGATAGACAAAATGTGTTTATATAATGGAATATTACTCAGCCATAAAAAGGAATGAGGTTCTGATACATGCTACAGCGTAGATAAACCTCAAAAACATGCGAAGTGAAGTAAGTTAGACACAAAAGGACAAATTTCATATGATTCCACTTCTATGAAATACCTAGAGTAAGCAAATTCATAGAGCCAGAAAGTAGTTTTTGAGTTTACCAAGGGCTGTGGGGGTAAGGGAAAAATGGGAGTTATTGCTCAATGGGTACAGAGTTTCTGTTCGGGATGATGAAAAAGTTTTGGAAACAGAGAGTGGTGATGGATTCACAAATTGCAAACATAATACCACTGAATTGCACACTTAAAAATGGTTAAAATGGCAAATTTTATATTTCACCACAAAAATTCTATTGGCCCAAATTAACTTTAGTTTAAGTTTCCTTTGTGAGATAACTCTCCCTGGTGTAGTTTCTATCTGTGACTCATCAAAGAGTAAACTCATGTTAGTTCGGTTTTAGTACCAACAGTACTGATAATGTGATTTAGAATAAGAAATATATATTTGGTCTTTGTATTTCCTAGCATAGAGCTCCTAAAACCCTTGGAATTTCCTGTGATGAAGGCGATAAAGGTGCCTTTTGTTATGATAATGACATGGCTTTTGGAAAGCACCTAAGGAGGGGGTGGCTGGTCACCAGGGACACCAACCAAGAGTAGACAGAACTTTCAGTCCCACTCCTGATTTGGGGGGAGGGAGGTGGGGCTGGAGGTTCAATCCATCACCAATGGCCAATGATTTAATTGATCATGCCCACATCATGAAGCCTCCAGAAAGACCCGAGAGAGTTCAGAGAGCTACCAGAACGTTTCCACGTGACAGATGCCAGGTGCCAAGCCTTGGACTCCACGCTTCTTTGTTCAGGACCTTGTCTTATGTATCTCTTCCTTGGCTGTTGATTTGTATCCTTTAATATCCTTTGTAATCAACTGGCAATCAAGTGTTTAAATTGGTTTCCTGACTCCCAGGAGCTACACTAGCAAATTAATAGAACCAAAGGAGGGGGTTGTGGGAACCTCTGATTTATACCTAGTGAGTCCAAAGCAGAGGCAACAACTTGGACTTGTGATTGGCATCTGAAGTGAAGGGCAGTCTTGTGGGACCGAGCCCTTGACCTATAGGATCTGACACTATCTCCAAGTGGATAGTGTCAAAATTGAGCCAAATTGCAGGACAGCCAGCTGGTGTCAGAGATTGATTGCCTGGTGGTATGGGGAAGAAACCCCAGACATTGGAAATGGGTGCAGAATTACAGGTACATAACCCAATATTTCCCAAACTTTCTTTTTTTTTTTTTTAAAGATTTTATTTATTTGACAGAGAGAGACACAGTGAGAGAGGGAACACAAGCAGGGGGAGTGGGAGAGGGAGAAACAGGCTTCCCGCGGAGCAGGGAGCCTGATGCAGGTCTCCATCCCAGGACCCTGAGATCATGACCTGAGCCAAAGGCAGACGCTTAACGACTGAGCCACCCAGGCGCCCCTCCCCAAACTTCTAAAATCAGAGACTGGATAATGTGATATGATAAGAAATACATATTTTGGTCTTCATCCCTGGCTCCTAGTCAGAATTCCTAAAACCCTTATAATTTCCTAAGGAATAAAGGTGTGGCGAGCATCTTTTGCTCTAATATTTGTTCTTTGACTCTGTCTGGTTCCTGACACAGAACTCCTAAAATCCTTAGAATTTCCTGGATGACAGGAGTGTCTTTTCTTCTAATGAGGTGACTCTTGATGAGACATTTTTCAGTTAAAAAAAAAAAAAGTGCACACATCAATAATATATACCTTTTTAAAAAACATAAATTATTTCAATACTGAGATATGGTCATTAAAAAGACATGTAGGTAGGGGCGCCTGGGTAGCTCAGTTGGTTGAGTGATTTCAGCTCTTGATTTCAGCTCAGGTCATGATCTCAGGGTCCTGAGATTGAGCCCTTCGTGTCAGGCTCTGCACTCAGCAGGGAGTCTGCTTGAGATTCTTTTTCTCCCTCTCCCTCTGCCCCTCCCCCCCCCCCTGCTCTCTCACTCATTTCTCTCTAAAATTAAAAAAAAAAAAAGATATGTAGATAGTTCTTTTCTCCCCATACCTCAGGGGATCACCTTGCACATCTAAGGAATGGATGCTCCCCACTTTGAAGACTACTATACTGAAACTGTGTGCTACATAGTGGGTATAACCAATGGAACATGATAGATAAAAATTAGATACATATCTTCAAATAAAAACATTTAAAACCATATGACAATCACAACCACTAAGATGCTTGCTAGCAATGTTTAGCTGAGTGATAAACCAACAGAAATGAGCAAATTCACTTGATTTCCACTATCCATGAAGCATACTCACCTGATATACACTTTGAGGCTCTCAACCTATTGCATTTTTAAAAAATATTTTATTTATTTACTTGAGAGAGAGAAAGAGCGAGAGCACAGAGGAAGAGGGAGAAGCAGACTCCCCACTGAGCAGGAAGCCCGATGCGGAACTCTATCCCAGGACCCTGAGATCATGACCTGAGCCGAAGGCAGACACTTAATCAACTGAGTCACCCACGCACCCCAACCTATTGCATTTTAAAGGAAAAATATTTCATTATTTATTGGTTAAAAACTGCAAATTAAAATTGATACTATTATGACCTTTAATAGTATTAATTCCTTGGACCAATTTCACAAACTTTTATTCACGGATCAAGACAGATTTTTTGACAGCTATGTACCTGGGCCCCATGATTTTACTGCCCAGAAATTGAATTCTGCCTTGTTATGATGCCCTGTAGTTATTTTGAGAAATGACTTAAGAAACAGCTATAGAGAGGCCTCCTATGGTATTCATCATGGGTTGGTAAATGTTAAAGACACTGTCTACAACATCATATGTATGCGTCAAGAGAATAATTTCAAACCTAAATGCCAAAAATTCTTTACTTCCCTCAAGAAAATATCATATTTAATGTGTTATATAAATCCTATCATTGTAGATGATATGCTCAACTTCAATAACTATAAAAGATCTTATAACTTGTATGACTATATTTCACACATTATTTGGTCTAGATTTTCTATTTTCCCAGATCTCTATTTACATTTTTTTCATTTAATTGAATTAATTCTTTTAAACTGCCTCAAATACAATGGAAAATAATATGGGATATAAATAACTCACTTACCTGAGAACTGGTCATTTTCTGTTGCTCTTCAGAAGGTGCAGATATCGGTAAAGACAGAGCTGGGATGGGCAGGGAGGGGATAAAAAGAAGACCACCTTGAGAATCTGGGCCTGCCCTGTGATTCCCAGAACTATGAGCCTAGAAATTCCTATAACCAACTACATAAAAGACTACCTTTCAGAGACTGCCCCTTTCAAAGTTTCCTTTGAGGGACCACAAAAGATTATGCTGTGATAACATCAACCTATTACAGTTCTGAAAGGGTCAGGCCATGGTCTGTTTTGTCTTTGTGGATGTGTATCCCATTGGATGTTTAAGAAGTTTCTCCTCCTTTGACCCCATAAATCTATAATTAGATATTTATCCTAAAAAAATAAGCATGGATGTACATAAAGATATATCTGCAAGGATATTCATCACGATGCTGTTTGATCACTTAAAAAGTAGAAACCACCTAGATGTTCAACAATAGGGATTGGTTACATCAGTTATCAAAGTATAGAATACTAGACAGCCATTAAATTATCTTAGAAAAGTATTTACAGACTTGGAAAAAGGGTCTTGTTGTATTACAAAGCAAGAAAATAGGTTATAAAACAACAAATATATTGAAAAGAAATATATTTGAAAGAAAAAAAGTGTGTGAAAGGACATACATCAAAATGTTATGGTTACCTTTGGGTGGTAGAATTACAAGTGATTTCTATTGGGTTATATTTAGCATTTTCATTTTCCAGTTTTTCTAGAATAAACTGTTACTTTTTAGCAGCTGTTATTCTACTGACCTCTTTTTTTTTTTTTAAAGATTTATTTATTTATTTGAGAGAGCGAGAATGAGAGAGAGAGAGTACATGAGAGGGGGGAGGGTCAGAGGGAGAAGCAGGCTCCTTGCTGAGCAGGGAGCCGGATGCGGGACTCGATCCAGGGACTCCAGGATCATGACCTGGGCTGAAGGCAGTCGCTTAACCAACTGAGCCACCCAGGCGCCCCTATTCTACTGACCTCTTAACCCAAACTCATATCAAGGAAGTTCTAAAGGGCACAATTCACTAGCTCAATAAATTCAATAAGCTGTAACAGTCACTCTCATCCATAGACTTATCGGACCACTTCAAATGTATAGGCTCAGTTCAAATGTCACCTCCTCTAGAAAGCCTTTTCAAATGTCTTCTGGATAGACTCAGCCATTCCTTCCTTTGACTTGCCCATAGTGTCCAACACTCTGACACTGGGTTTTCCTGATAGAGGTTTAAGGCAAGGGATGATGAAGCCTGAACTAAGACCATGGCAGTGGGAATGGGGAGGACAAACTGGAGAGATGTCAGGGAGGCAAAATCACCAGGATCAGAAGATTGATCCAGGGCGCCTGGGTGGCTCAGTCGGTTAAGCGACTGCCTTCGGCTCAGGTCATGATCCTGGAGTCCCGGGATCGAGTCCCGCATCGGGCTCCTTGCTCAGCGAGGAGTCTGCTTCTCCCTCTGACCCTCCCCACCTCATGCTTTCTCTCTCTCTCAAATAAATAAATAAAATCTTTAAAAAAAAAAAAAAAAGAAAAGAAAAAAGAAGATTGATCCAACATGGGGAGAAGGGTGGGGAGAAAACTAGATGTCTCCAGGATTTGTACTATGGCCATCTAGAAGATGAGTGAGTGACGACGTTATTCATAATGATGAACATAGTAGGATTAGCAGGTGAAGTATGGAGAAGGAAGATGATATTGTCTACTGCCATCACGTTAAGGTTGAGATCCTGTGAGTAAACCTCACAGAGATGTGGAGACAGTTGTCTACTGTGAATCTGGAGCGTGTTAGAAATGTCTGGGCTGGTGCTATAGACTGGCAAGTCATACTTTTAAAGGCGGAAGCTGATAGAATGAGTGTGGTTGAAATTATCCAGAGAGAGCACATGGATTGAAAGACAGGCAAAGGGAAAAGGCACAGCTTTGAGAAAGGGTTTTTGAGAGACTTCGGCTTGAAGTACTTAGCTAGCTAAAAGACAGCAGTAGAGAATATAAACTGCCTGAAGTCCATTCACCAGATAGATCCAAGGGTGGAAACGAAACCTCCGGGGGGGAGGATGGGAACTCTCCCCTGACTCTCATATCCTTACATGCATAAAACCCATACAAGAAAACCCAGCACACAATATGTGTGGAGTGCAGCCTGAATGCAAACTATTATTATTCAGGGCTGGAGCCCCAATCACCGGTCGCGAGCCATCTGCTCCCCAAGCTACCAAACAGGCTCCTAACAGTAGCCCACTACAACCCCCACACACTGATCCAAAATAACCCTAAAAATGGATATCTGCCTTCAGGACCCAACCGTTGATATCCATGTGACCCCAATCCGTGACCCTGAGAGACGCAGAATCACACAGACACGCTCAATCACTAGTCCCACAAATTCCCAATCAGCCGCTGAACCCCCTCAGAGTCCACTACCGGCAGCACCACCAAATACCGATCTCCACCTGGCGGCAATCACTATTTTGAGCGGGGCTGTTTAATTAATAACCACAATTAAGACCGAAAATTACGGACCGCTAGAGATGCTCAGTCGCTGATCAAACATGATGCCCGTACTCCCAACACCGCAGCCAGTAACTGAAACTTCCTTTTCCGAAGACCGGAACCCTCAACTCCCAGCCTCGCCTGCAGGGCCCTCAGCTGAGCGCTAGGGCCGCCCCCTCCGCCGCCAGCGCTCCGGACTCTCCGGTGTTAACGGCGGAAGCAGGGCAGCCCGCGACCTGCTTCTCTCGCGAGACTTACCGGGTGTTTAGTCGGCCGGAGCCGGGGGGATTAATATGGCCGCGCCTAGTGAGCGGAAAGTGTGTCGCAGTGGAAGGCGCCATATTTCGAGTAGGTGTTGGTGCCGTACAGCAGAGAATGCTAAGAGAAAGGGAAGTTAGAACTGGGATACGGGAGCTACTGAAAAGATGTACTGGGACAATGCGGGAGCAAAAACATGAAGTAGGAAAAAAATCCCAGGTCTCTGAGGATGGAGTCAGGGAATCTCTCCAGCTAAGATGTGTAGAAAATGGAAACTCAGCGCAAGGTGCAAATAAAGATGGGGAAGTAGGGTGGGGAAAGAGGAAGAGCCGCTCCTGTTATTAAGCAAACGAGGAGCATGAGTCTCAGCCCGAGTCAGTTGATCTACAACACATTGCCTCACTTTCCCAATGTTAGGTATAGTAATGATCATAGTATGCGTACTGAGGGAGGTTATTTAATTTAGGTTTTAACTGAGGTGGAAAAGTCAGGATGGAGCAGTATACTCCCTGAGAGAGAGCACTGGGAGAGGGAAAGTCAGAATGCTTTCATCTGGTGACCTCCAGCCTGCCATCCTGGAAAATGAAATTCAAATGTCCTCTTCTGGGAATGCTTTCCCAGATTGGGATGGGGAGACTCTGCCCCTGCTGAAGACACATCAAATAGCAGCAGAGGGGAAATGATTGAGGATAAACTCCGTAGGATGATTCAGAACCCCTAGGTCTTCTCAACCTGGTCTTGAACTTGCTCTGTGGCTTTGGGCCAGCCGCTTTCCCTCAGGTCGCTCATTTGTAAAGTAGAAGATTATGAAATACTCGTTTGGGTATTTCAATGTTTGCTGACATAAAGAAGAAAATTTCAGCGTCAGTGTCAATGAAAAGCACTTCAGAACCCATGCAGTTTTTTAAAAATAATAAATACCATATAGTAGCATTATTAATGTTAAATTAAATAAGGAGGCTATTAGACTGAGGTGGTTCTAATGCCTTAGCAAACCCAAACCTAAGCCTGTAAATGCCTCAAGGTTAAGAAATCAAAACCTAAGGACAATCACAAACGAGGCTTTCCCAAATAAGACACCTGCTTCAACTATAGGCAATCAAATAATTTCCTTGCTTTGCTTCTAGGTCTTTTCTATAAAAGTCTTGCCTCTAGCTCTTGTCAGTGGAGCACTTCTAACCACTTGTGGTTTGGTGCTGCCCAATTCGACTCAGTTACTTCTGCTCATTACTAGAAAATATCCAACCCTAACTGATGCTGAATGACACTATGAATTAATTCTCAGGGTTGACTCAGCTCTTTGAGTCGGATACAGTGGACATCATGCTTCTGGAATGTCCTCCCCAACTTTATGTCAGGAAAAGTTCTATTCATGCTTTAAAGCTGGGCTCCAATATCCTGTTCTAAGTTTTTTCCAGAGCCTCCTGGCATCTGTGCCTTCCTATGCTTTCCTGTGTCCCAGTCATCACTGCCTGGCACTGGGGTTTGCAGTGTTTGTGTCTTTTCTCCCCTGGGGTCTGACAGCTACTCAGGGCAAGACTGTCAGAATCAGCTTAGTTTCCCTTTTTTGGTTTAATACATATTCATGTCTACTGAGTCTTCCACCATAATGTAAAGTTCATTCCTTCCTTCACTCACACACATTCATTTTTTGTCATGCTTGGTAATGCAAGGAAGGAGCTCAGAGTCTGAGAGTGACAATGTAGTGTGATGAGTGACCTGACAGAAGCATGACTGGTGGGCATAGTAAGGGGTAAGTAGCTAGGTTAGGGACCGGGTGGTAGTGGTGGGGGTGTGGGAAGGGGCTGTCATGATACTAAGGACGTGATTTTAAAACCTGAGTCTTGGGGGGCGCCTGGGTGGCTCAGTCAGTTAAGCGTCTGCCTTCGGCTCAAGTCATGATCCCAGGGTCCTGGGATCGAGCCCCGCATCGGGCTCCCTGCTCCACGGGAAGCCTACTTCTCCCTCTCCCACTCCCCCTGCTTGTGTTCCCTCTCTCTCTGTCTCTCTCTCTGTCAAATAAATAAATAAAATCTTAAAAAAAAAAGTTTAAAACCCGAGTCTTGGAAGGGGAGCAGGAGTTTGTCAGGAAAACAAGGTGAAGAAGGGAAGTCTCAACAGAAGAAAAGCAGTTATATGCCACTTCTTACATATTTGATAGAAGACTAATCCCACCCCTACATCTTTGTTCAGGTGGTTCCCTCTTTTAGGAATTCCCACACACTCCTATTTTGGGGGTAAATCCTATGCCAAAAACCAAGGGAGGTTCTTATGCTTTGTGAGGCCCCAAATTAATAGCTCCTTTACATGTATAATCTAATTCAGGAGTCTGCAATCTACAGCCCTGAGGCAAATCTGGCCTGTTGTCTGTTTTGATAAATAAAGTTTTATTGGAACACAGTCATGCTTATTCATTTACATATTGTCTGTGGTTGCTTTTGTGTTTTAATGGTAGAGTTGAGTAGTTGTGACAAAAACCATATGGCCTAACAAGTCTAAAAGACTTACTATCTATTCTTTTACAGAAAAGTTTGCTGACCCCTAATCTAATTTAATGCTGAGGGAGAAACCATTATTATCCCTCTCATATTCCTCAGAGAAGGAATCTGAGGCACCAAAAGGTCACATAGCAGGTTAGTGGTATAGCCAAGATGTAAACTCCCAAAGTCTAACTCAGAGCTTATGCTCCTAGCCACTACACTACACTTCAATGAATGTCTTTTGAACATCAATTAATTTCTGTTGGTAAAGAGACAAAGATATCAGTATAATTTGTCATCCAACCCAGGACAGCTTTGACAGTGAACAGAGGTGCTATTAATAACTATATCTGGACAAGGGGCACCAAACCTCTTCTGGGCAATCTGTGATGTGGGATCACCCTAGAGATAGGAACAGAGATACACAAGATAGAGCAAAATACATAGATAAAATAATGAAAGATGTTTTATTTCATAATCCAGATAAGTGTACTTTCTTGCTTTAGAGTTGTACACATCTACATTAAGAATACTTTCTGGTGAATTTTTATGTTACTCTCACTAGCTTATGATATTTCATCTTACTTAAGCAATGAAAATAATTCTTACTGTTCAAATACTCCAGGTTAATCATGTTGTGTGGGGGTGGGTGTTCTGTTTAATATTCCACTCTACTCTCAGCTGGCTTATAAGGTGAGAGGAAACATGGCCAGACAATCCATGGAAATGGCATAAGGCACATCAGAAAAAAAAAATGTGTAGAATCTTATGTGCAGTAGATGTGTGCAAATGTGTGATAGCTACTTACTTTTATACAAATTTATAATATAAATACTTCCTTCAATCAATAAAATATAATCAAAATGCATCTAAAACTGGTGGTTCTTATAGATTATTATAGAAAAGAGATGCAATCAATCAGGGAAAGCACATACAATGGAAAAAACAAGACACCTAGGGTGGAGCCCTGGAAAATTTCAACTGGTGAGGGATAAAAGAAAGAGGAACTGATGATGGGAAAGGAGGAGAGAGGGAGGGAGCAGAAGATCAAGAAGAATGGTGTCAGAGGAACTAATGGTGAAATATTTCAAGGAAGAGGGAAGCATCAAATATCAGACGCAACAAAAATCCACTAAGATAAGGACAAAAATGTCCCTTGGATTTAATAATTAGCAAGGTGGTTTTTTTTAGAAATTGTGTCACAGTAATGATGAAGACAGAGCCCTACGGAACTGCACTGAAGTATAAATGTGACTGAGGAAGTAGAAACACCATGAAGCTTGTATATTAAGGGAGAGAAAGATGAGAATTCAGGTTACAAGCTGTTTTTAACACACAAGAGAATTTAAGCAGGTCAAAGACTGATTTCCGATGAAACACATGTCTTCAGACAACTAAAAAGACACAGATCAAAAATCCAATGGAAAAAAGGACAGGTACCTCAATAATAATTAAAGATATGTAAATTAAACAATGAACTTTTCCATATTGATAAAAATTTTTAAATTGATGTTATCCAATATGAAGAAATCAAGTATGGAATTGTTCGCACATACATGTAGATGGGTGGCAGACATTTGGCAATACTCTCAAAATATAAGATGTGCCAAAACAACTTTAAAAAAGAAAAACGAATCGGGAGGGATTACTCTCTTTACCTGACTTCAAAACTTAGTATAAAGTTACAAGAATCAATTTAATGTAATATTGGCATCAGTTTAATGTAATAGATAAATAGATAAATGGAACAGAGAGTCCAGAAATAGACTCTCACATACATATTCAGCTGATGTTTACTTAACCCTTGGTATTGGTGGTTATCAGTGGTGGGGAATGGACGCCATGTGGAGTTCGTGGCAAGCCACAGTAGGAGAACAACATAGGCTCCTCAAATTTTGGAGCAAGGCCAGGCCATCTGCGGTGGAGGATTAGATGCTTTTGTAAAACATCTGCTGGCAGGCTATCGCACCCAGGTAAAGGCAGAATGCATGACCATGGGATACTAAATGACTACTCCACCAGAACTACCCAATATGAAGCAGAACCTGTCAAAACCATCAAGTCATTAATTAAGTGGGTTTAGAAAATATCCATTTTAAGATACAAGTGGAACATTCAGGAACAGCAGGAATAAGCAAGCACATGGCATCCACCACTGTTACATCAGCATCCCCTACAGGAACTTCAGGTTGATGCCTAAGTATGAGCTCTTTGTGTTCAGGAACCAGCAGGCAAGAGGAGGGAGGTTATCACTATCTTAGAAGAGGTGAATAACCCTGACGTCAGTAGAAAGTGAGGTGCTATCACACAATGTGGGCAGGGAAGAAAACAAAGAACCCATTGATCCACTTGGTACCCCTTGCCCAATTGTGCCATAAAAAAATGTACAGGTTCAGGTCTGAGAAGGGCATAATGGCCAGTGTCTTATGTCAGCAGAGACATATGTTAGCTGAGAATGGAAAGTGGGGAAGTGAGATGATGAATTATCTGTTATAACCTTAGGACCACTATAGCACCTTGAGCTATAGTTTATCCCACTAATCTCTTCTGAGAGACCATGACCTGAGCTGAAATCAAGAGTCAGACACTCAACTGAGCTATCCAGGAGCCCCTATCTTAACTAATTTTTCTGTCTAGCTGTTCTATGAGCTGCCTAGAGCAGGATGTGAAAATCTCCAATTATGATTGTCGAATTTTTTATATCTCTCTTCAGTTTTTTCAATTTCTGCTTCTTGTATTTTGGAGCCCTGTTTTAGGTGCATAAATGTTCATGAACCTTATGTCTTCCTGAGGAATTAATCCTTTAATCTTTTTAAATTGGCCCTCTTTATTTCTGTTAATACTTTTATTGAGAAGTCTGTTTTGTCTGCTATTAATATAGCCATTCATGCCTTTGTATGTATTTGTATGATATATCATTTCAATCCATTTAATTTTAACTTCTTTGTGTCTTTTTAAAGTCTAGACTTTGTACAGAGCATAAAACTGGGTCTTGCTTTTTTATCCCATTATGAAAATCTCTGCCTTTTCATTGGAGAGTTTAGTTCACTAACTTTTAAAGTAATTATTGCTGAGATTGGATTTAGGTCCACCATCTTATTATTTGTATGTTTGTCTCCTTTGATTTTCTTCTTCTGTGCTTCCCCTCCTATTTCCATTATGAATTTTAAAATACTTTTTAGAGGTTTATAAATTTATCTGTTATGTTTCTGGCTATACCCCTTTGCTTTACTCTTCAGCGGTTTCTCCAGGGATTGCTCTATCATCTTTGACATTCATAGTCTACTTGAAGTTGATATTGTACCAAATCACATAAAATTTAGACACATTCCTACATTATAGGCCTGCCCCCATTCTTCATGCTAGCAATGTTACATGTATTGCATCTAAATGCCTTACAATCCACATAAGACAATGTTACAAGTTTTGTTTCAAACAACCCTAAGCGGGTGCCTGGGTCACTCAGTCAGTTAAACGTCTGCCTTTGGCTCAGGTCATGATCCCAGGGTTCTGGGATCAAGCCTTGCTCAGTGGAGAGCCTGCTTCTCCCTCTCCCTCTGCTGCTCTCCCAGCTTGTTCCTCTGTCAGATAAATAAAATCTTTTTTAAAAAAATTAAAAATCCTAAATATTTTAAAGAAATGAAGAGGTTAAAATAGTCTTATATTTACTTACATATTTACCATTTCTCATGCTCTTCAGTGCTTCCTGAAGAACTGAGTTTCCATTTGGTATCATTTTTTTCAACCTGAAAAACATTATGGTCTTCTGGGGATAAATTCTCTTAATTCTTTTATCTAAGATGTCATTACTTCACCTTCATTTTTTTTTAAGATTTATTTATTTATTTATTTATTTATTTATTTATTCATTTATTTATTTGACAGAGAGAGAAACAGCGAGAGAGGGAACACAAGCAGGGGGTGTAGGAGAGGGAGAAGCAGGCTTCCCACCTAGCAGGGAGCCTGATGTGGGGCTCGATCCCAGGACCCTGAGATCATGACCTGAGCCGAAGGCAGACGCTTAACGACCAAGCCACTCAGGCGTCCCTTCACCTTCATTTTTGAAGGATACTTTTGTTGGATACAGAATTCAAGGTCGGAGGGTTTTGTTTTGTTTGTCCATACCACTTGAAGGATCTACTGATCTACGGTTTTCTGGCCCCCACAGTTTCTGATAGTAAGTCACCAATCATTAGAATTGTTTTCTATCACATATGGGTTGCTTTTCCCCTGGCTTTCCAGATTTTATTTTTATCTTTAGGTTCTGGCAGCTTGTCTAGGATGTGTTTTCCTCACACTTAACCTGCTTAGAGTTCACTGAGATTCTCAATCAGTACATTTATATCACTTACCAAATTTGGGGAAATTTCAACCATTATATCTTCAAATATTTTGTGTATCCCACTCTTTCCTTGCTCTCCTTTTGGGACTTCAGCTACACATATTCAAGACATTTTGTTACTGTCCCACAAGTCACTGAGGTTCTCTTCCTATCTTTTCAATCATTTCCCCCTCACTTTGAATCATTTCTACTGAGCTATTTCAAGTTCAATCACCCCTTCCTCTGTCATTTTCATTCTGCTGGTAAACTTACCCAGTGAAATTTAAATTTAAGACATTGTATTTTTAAGTTCTAGAATTTTCTTTTTGTTTTTCTTCATAGTTTCTATTTCTTTGCTTAGTTTTAAAAAAAATCTTTATTCACTGTGAGCATATATATCTTTATTTCATTAAGCACCATTATAATAATTATATTAATATCCTCATATGTTCATCCCAACTTCTGGGTTGGTTGTCTCTTTTCTTGAAATGGGGTTGCAATTTCTCAATTCTTTGACTGTCAAGTAAGTTTTTCTTATATCCTATATATCATGAACGATAAGTTGTGGAGAGTTTGGATTCTATTTCTCTGAAGAGTATTAATATTTTTGTTTTATCAAGTAATTAGCATGGTTGAGCTCAAACTTCAAACTAAGTCTGTGGGGCAGTAGCACAAATCAAAGCTCAGTTCTCGTCTTTAGTTGAAGCGTTAGGAGTCTGTGCCAAATATGCATGGTTCAGGGGTCAGTCAGATATTTGGGCAGAATTTGTTCACAGAATTTGGGTTACCTCCTCTTTGAGTCTCTCTTTTCTGGGATTCTCCTCTCACTTTCCAAGTGGCTGCGGTTGCCCTGAACTCAGTCCTATGGTTTTTCATCTTAAAAAGACTGCATGTTTTCTATCAAATGACACCCCCTGCCCCCGCCACACCAACTTCAGTGTGTCCTCAGGCTAAAAGCTGCGATCTAACCGCCTACATTCCCTTCTTCCAAGTTTCAACTCTTTCCCATAATCTGCTTTTGTTCACTCTCCAGTACCTTCAGGTCATTGGTTTTGTGTGTGTGTGTGTGTGTGTGTGTATGTGGTTTTGTCCAGAGTTTGTAACTGTTTTCTGTGGGAGGGTCAGGATTAGTAGAGCCCTACTTGGCCATACCCCAGTAATGAAAATTGATTACAACAAAATAAATTCCGGAAAATAGAAAAATTATTTAGAAAAACATAAAACTTACTCTTAAACTGACAATCCTGAAAAAATCACTGTCCACATAATGATGGTGATATTATGCATTTTCTAACATGTGTATTTGTGTATAGAGACATTATCTTCATATTAAAGAAATATCTCAGAAACATTTTAAAATACTTTTTAAATTCACTTCAACAGGGCGCCTGGGTGGCTCAGTTGGTTAAGCGACTGCCTTCGGCTCAGGTCGTGATCCTGGAGCCCCGGGATCGAGTCCCGCATCGGGCTCCCTGCTCGGCAGGGAGTCTGCTTCTCCCTCTGACCCTCCTCCCTCTCATGCTGTCTCTCATTGTCTCTCTCGTAAATAAATAAAATCTTAAAAAAAAATAATAATAATAAATAAATTCACTTCAACAATGATTTAAATCAGTTTCTCAAAGTGTGGTCCCCAGACCAGCAGCACCAGCGTTTCCTGGCGAGTTATTAAAAATGCAAAATCTCAGCCACCCGCCCCCACCCCCAACCTACTGAATCAGAAACTCTGTGGGTGGGGCCCATTTCTAAAGTCTGTGTTTTAACAACCCCTCCAGGAAATTTTGATACATTTTATCATTGATTTAGACTCACTTCTGTATGTCTATTTTCTTTCATCCTTTGCCTCCAATCTTTTAGACATCACTTCCTCATTTATTGATGCTAACTTTTAATTCCTTTCTTACTCTACAGGATGACTTTCAGCATTCATTTCTACTACTCAGGCATACTGTCCCAAGTATGGTACTATTATGGGTTCTCCAAGAGATGTGGGGAATTTAACATAGCCGTAACATGCAACTGTTTTATCCTTCTAAAAAGTGCAGATTTTCCACAGCTCTGGACAGTGAGGATTCATTTAGTGCATAGTACCAAACTTCCACGTGGTTATAAGTTACTGATGGAAAATGGCTTTCACATTGTTCTTTCCTTCTCTAAGAGTAAATAAGTTACTTGGAAACGAGGTTCTAACATCCATGAGTTGATTTTTCAATGCATGTGTGCACACATGAATGCACACATACATAATTTCATTCTCAATACTTACATCTGTTAATTCTCTGAAATGAGGAAATCAGGAAGGCAGGAACTTGCATGCGAAGTATTTGCAAAGATGGCACTTAATCACTTGTTTGTTGAGGGTCCATCATTATGCTAGACTAGTATCCAGGTGAAATATTTATTGAGCAGAATTGACCACTAGAAAAGTCTTGCTTATTGACCCATATGTTTATTCTGAAGAACAAATGAGGTAATGTAGTGAATGTGCTGTGAAAATGTAAAAGGTGACATGCATGCCCAATATTATTACCTTATATAACAAAACCATTTTTGTCCTTATGTCACTGTTTTTGGTGTAACAATTTAAAAATAATTCAGCTGTATTTTATCTATGACTTATGAGTAAAAAATAATAATAGTAAATAGGTATGCAGTAGAAAATAGGTCTCATGTGGAAACCCAGATTGATTCACAGTACCTTCCAGAATGCATGCTTAAGAGTGACTCTGAGGCCAAGTCTAGGTTCACTCAGAAAAAGTGCGGTGATCCATTAACAATGTCTGCTATTGAGCAAGAACAGGAAGTAGTGGTATTTGTTGCAATACATTTGAAATCCCAGATTCAGGTGTTTGTATATAAGTGCTCTGAATATGTGATAAAATGGAGTGACTGTTCGGAAAATCACTTTCATTCACCTGCAATCACAATTTATCTTCAGTTTTTTAAAAATATGGCATATAGAAGAAACACGGTGCTAAATTATAATTGTAATTCATTATTTTAATAAAAAGATGTGTGTTTGATAGGAAAAGTCTTTGTGAATTCAATATTAAGTTTAATACCATATCCTCAGATTCATCACCCTGAATTCATAATAGGCATAATTCATGACTTTCACTTCATCAAACAACACCATGGAGTGAGCTCGGTGAAAATGTTAATCAGTGTTGATGTATGCATATTAAAAAGATTTTAATTGTGAAAATAACACATGTACATTATTTAAAATTTCAAACAGTATATAATAAAAAGGAGGTCTCCTTCCCATCCTAGCCCGCATTCCTGTACTCCTCTGCTCATGACAACCACCATAAAGTTTCTTCTGTATTTTTTCAAACCAAGTCTATTCACATACAAATATATGTATATATATTTACTTACACACACACACACACACACACAGAGACAGGCAAACACACCCTTTTGTACATTAAGTGGGAACATACTATACACACAGTTCAGCAACCTGCTTTTTTCACTTAACAATTTTAATCACTTAACAATACACAGGTGCTGGTAGGGAATGATGTCCCTATCCTTGGCTGCTTTCTTTTCTTTTTTTCTTAATTTTGTGTTAATGTTTTTTACATAAATAACTTTTAGAAAGTATGCAGCTGATGCAGAAGCTAACAAAGACATTAAGAAAGAGCTAGGTGAGGGGCACCTGGGTGGCTCAGTTGGTTAAGCGACTGCCTTCAGCTCAGGTCATGATCCTGGAGTCCCGGGATCGAGTCCCGCGTCGGGCTCCCTGCTCAGCGGGGAGCCTGCTTTGCCCTCTGACCCTCCCCCCTCTCATGCTCTCTCTCTATCTCGTTCTCTCTCTCAAATAAATAAATAAAATCTTTAAAAAAAAAAAAAAAGAAAGAGCTAGGTGATAACATCAAAGATGAAGCTCATACCAGTGGCCAGACACACTTATACATGGAAATTAACAGATGTGCAAATTCAATTCTCAGATGTGGAGCTTAAGGGCACATACTCAAGCAACTCAGGAATTGTCAGCATATGTAATTTGTTTCTCTTTTGCTCTGATTATTCAGCTCATTAACGATTTTTAAAGCTATATTTTGGTCTGAATATATAAATAATTAATAATTACTTTTAAAACAGTATTTTCTATAAAAGGTTGGTATCATCCATTGCTTCTATGTAAGATTCACTTTCTTTTTTTTTTTTAAAGATTTTTTTAAATTTATTTATCTGAGAGAGAGAATGGGAGACAGAGAGCATGAGAGGGAGGAGGGTCAGAGGGAGAAGCAGACTCCCCGCCGAGCAGGGAGCCCGATGCGGGACTCGATCCCGGGACTCCAGGATCATGACCTGAGCCGAAGGCAGTCGCTTAACCGACTGAGCCACCCAGGCGCCCCTAAGATTCACTTTCAAACTCTCTCATGTGTAATTAGGTATGACTGACTTCTTATTAAAAGCTTTCTAACATCCTTAAAATTCAGAGTCCTACTAAGGTTAAACAAAACCTTAGTTGAATTAAAAGGTTTCCCACATTAATTTCACTCATGAGATTTTTCTTCTGAATGAGTTTTCACATGTTTGGTAAGAGATGCATTTTGTTTGAAAGCTTTTCCACATTCATTACATTCATAGGGTTTCTCTCCAGTGTGGGATCTCTGATGTATAACAAGTTGTGACTTCACATTGAAAGCCTTTCCACATTCATTACATTCAAAAGGTCTCTCCCCAGTATGAGTTCTCTGATGTACAATGAGGTGTGACTTTTGGCTAAAAGCTTTCCCACATTCATTACATTCATAGGGTTTCTCCCCAGTATGAACTCTCTGATGTTGAGTAAGGCCCTCAATTTGTTTGAAGGCCTTCCCACACTGATTACATTCAAAAGGACTTTCACCTGTATGAGTTCTCATGTGGTAAGTAAGAGAAGAGCTATGTCCAAATGCTTTTCCACATTCATTACATTTATAGGGCTTCTCCTTAGTATGAGTTCTTTGATGTATAAGGAGGTGTGACTTCTTGCTGAAAGCTTTCCCACATTCATTACATTCAAAGGGTTTCTCACCTGTATGAATTCTCATATGTTTAGTAAGGGATGAGCTATATTTAAAGGCCTTTCCACATTCATTACATTCATATGGTATTTCACCTGTATGAGTTCTCACATGTTCAGTAAGAGATGAGTTATACCTAAAGGATTTTCCACATTCCTTACATTCATAGGGCTTCTCACCTGTATGAGATCTCACATGTTGAACAAGATTTGAGCTGTGTCTAAAGGTTTTCCCACATTCAGTACATTTATAGGGCTTTTCCCCAGTATGAACTCTCAGATGGTCGGTAAGGGCATGTTTATGACTGTGGGCTTTGCCACACTGAATACATTCATATGGTTTTTCTCCAGTGTGAGTTCTTTGATGTACAACGAGGTGTGACTTTTGGCTAAAGGCTATCCCACATTCATTACATTCATACGGTTTCTCTCCAGTATGAATTCTCTGATGGTCAATGAGTCCTTGTTTATGGCTGAGAACCTTCCCACATTGATTACATTCATAGGGTTTTGCTTTAGTTTGAGTTTTGTCACACTTAGTAGGAGATGGGCTATGGCTGGATGATTTCTCATGTTTCTCTCCAGTTTGAATTTTGTCCCATTTAGTATCGGATGAGCTATGATGAGCTAATTTCTCATGTTTCTTGCCTGTTTGAGTTTTGTCATGCTTATTAGATAAGCTAGGGTTGGAGAATTTTTGTTTCTTTCCAGTTTGATTTTTGTCTTTCTTTGTATCAGGTAAGCTATGGCTTAATGATTTCTTGTGCTCTTTAGCTACGCTAGGTTTCTTTTTTGCATAGTTTCTTATACGACCAGGTAAGTCTGAATTCTGTTTCAAACTCTTTCCATGTGAATCGAATTTAAGCTTTTTTTTTGAAGGAACATGTTTTGTACTCACACTCTTTTCCCCCAGTGAACTACATTCATGGCTTTTCTTCTTAGTCAGACTTCTTTTCTTGAATGCAACTTCCTTAAGGAGTTTGTTTTGAGATTCCTGGTGGTTCGCTGGCTGGTCATTACCTTGCTGGACCTTGTCTAAATGGAATTCAGTAAGAATTCAATTGTGAATCTTTGCCCTCTCATATTTTGGAACACAACTTATAAAAGAAATGTACTATTGTGGGGGCTGAATCTTTACTCAAGCTTAGTATCCCGAAGTGAGTGAATTATCAAGTACAAATGTCCCTAAGCTCTTGGGCTTGAGGGGAAAGTGCTGTAGGAAAAACAAGAAAAGTTAATTGACAATAGAAACTAGACAAAACTTTGCCTGTTTATAAATATGACCTTGCAACCTGGGATGGAAGGTGAAATAAACACAAGGAGCAGTGACTAGGTAACAGATGAAGTTAGAGGAGCTTGTGATTGTAGTTGATATTTTTTGAGATTTCCTCTAAGCCCAAGCTTCCCAGCTTTGGTAAACAGTATTTGGCTCCCACAGCCTCTCCATGGTCATAGTTGGAGACACACCTGGCCCAAGCCACGGTGTCCAATGAGAGTCTTCCTCCTAAAAATTTCGACTCTAGTTAGTCTCCCCTGGGTTTTACAAGGATATAAGACAAGAAATAGTAAAGTCATATCTTCCCCGTGTACGCAGAAGGTTCATCAGTACAAAGAATGAAGCATATATCCACAGGGAAAGAGATGTAAGATCACGGGTCCTCAAAGAGGCCATTCACATAACCCCAATTGCTGACGGCTTCCCAATTCTAGTTCTAGTCCCTGGTAGGGTCTGGCTGAAGTATCAGCCTTTAGGTTACAAGAGATAACCATATGTCCTTGTAATAAATTCCTCTATTTACTTAGGCTAGCTCAAGTTATCGTTATTTGTCATTTGTTATTGCACTCCAAAGAGCCAAAAGAGAGAAAATAAGATAAGTACATCAAGAAATACTGAACAGCTTATAGGCGACTAAGGGGATAAGCGGGAAAGCATGTTACACCGCCACCACCAATGATCAATAATGACATGCCTGGAAATAAGTCAAACAGAGAAAGACATGTATCATATGACCTCACTGATATGAGGAATTCCTAATCTCAGGAAACAAACTGAGGGTTGCTGGAGTGGGGGGATGGGGCGACTGGGTGATAGACACTGGGGAGGGTATGTGCTATGGTGAGCGCTGTGAATTGTGCGAGACTGTTGAATCTCAGATCTGTACCTCTGAAACAAATAATGCAATATTTGTTAAGAAAAAAAGAAGAAGAAGAAGGTAGCGGGAGGGGAAGAATGAAGCGGGGGAAATCGGAGGGGTAGACGAACCATGAGAGATGATGGACTCTGAAAAACAAACTGAGGGTTCTAGAGGGGAGGGGGGTGGGAGGATGGGTTAGCCTGGTGGTGGGTATTGAGGAGGGCACATTCTGCATGGAGCACTGGGTGTTATGCACAAACAATGAATCATGGAACACTACATCTAAAACTAATGATGTAATGTATGGGGATTAACATAACAATAAAAAATTTTTTTTAAAATTCTCAGGGAAAAAAAAATAATAATGACATGCCTGTACTAAACACAAACCCTCAAAACCAAAGTAACAACCTGCAGTTTTTCTGCATTCCCTGCTGCTTTTACCATGATAAAAGTAGTGCCATGATAGTAATGAGATTAGCAAACAAACTTTATAGCATTTGGATTTACAGTGTACACGTGTGCTTGTTTTCCAACAGTTTGCTATGGAGCATGCCTTTGCTTCTGCCAGGTCACTCTACTAATTACCAGTTATAAATTTTAAGCTTATTCCCAGCTTTAAGTGATTGCTCACATCCTTTCCTCCACACATTATACAATGACATATTTTAAGCTATCTTCCCAGTGTGTGTTGCTTCTCTGAAACCACCACTCACACTGACAAATGGAGGCAACCATGTTTGAACCATATGATCCAACCCGTGGGTGAAAACAATTGACTGGGCAGTGGTAAACAGAGGGCCCTACCTAAACCAATAATATTCTCACTCCTAAGAATTTAGAATTGAAATCCAGAGAGTTCTTTTAGCTAGGTATGGATACTACACGTTTAAAAATCCGAAAACTTAAGAGTTGAGACTACCATTTTAAGGTGATTTTTTTCAGTTATGTGCATGGAAAAGCAGAAAGATCTTTAGGGTGGGAATTAAACAGACTCAAAGAGAAAAGCAGATATGAGTCTCCAAGAAAGAAAGAAATAGAAATTGAACAGCTGCCTTGGTTGTAAAGGAACATTACATGGATAAAGTGAAACCTGGAATCAAACAGAAAAGAGTCATGGTATTTGAATATAAGCCAGGAAATACTATTCCTTTCATCAAGGATTCTTTTTTTTTTTTTTTTAAGATTTTATTTATTTATTTGAGAGAGAGAGAATGAGAGACAGAGAGCACGAGAGGGAAGAGGGTCAGAGGGAGAAGCAGACCTCCTGCCGAGCAGGGAGCCCGATGCGGGACTCGATCCTGGGACTCCAAGATCATGACCTGAGCCGAAGGCAGTCGCTTAACCGACTGAGCCACCCAGGCGCCCCTCATCAAGGATTCTTAAGAGATTAGTTTCCATGGAGTAAAAGATCAATTTTTGTAAGTATAGATATAGTAGTACAGATATAGTAGGGAGAAGTAGAGTTTCCAGCTGCTTTTTCATTTAGGAAATTTTAAGTGATACAAGCATTTTGGGGGAAAGAATATAACAAGAGCATGACAAAGGCAGCATCTCCCAATGCCCAAGGATGCTGGAGAGGAGGGAGGCAAATCTCTTTCTGGGAAGAAAGGGATCAAAACTCAAAACTACACCCCTTGAGGCGTAACATTATAGGAACCCCTTATGATGATGGAAATTGGCCAACAGGAAAAGATATAAAGCACTATGAGAGAAATTTACCATGAGGGGGAGAAAGAAAAGAACCTGAACTAGTGAAATGGTATAATAATAAGGTAATACTAGGAGAGAGTTGGGTGTGACAGAGCATGTGATTAAGGCTGTAAGCTTGTCCTGAATCTGAGACAGCAACTAAAACATGAATTTTAAGCTAAAATGACTGTAACTTCAGGAACTGAAGTATATAGCTCACTACACTCAGCAAATCATTGGAAGGAATAGAATAGTCTTTCCTTGAAGAAACTCCAAGTACTATATAAGAACCTGAACCAAGAAGAAAGTCACTGCAGCAATGACAAAGATGTATTAGATGACTCGGGACCATTTTTTAGTTGTAACACCAAGTATCAGAGAGAGAGAAGTAAACATAGCCAAAATTGGAGCCACTAGTAGATGAATCAAAACTCCAGGAGGTCTCTTCATTTGTCATTTGAAGGACTAGTCCCTCTGGTTTCAGGAAATTCATGGAGTCTTGGAAAATTCAGAGGACACTTAAAAATACATTGTAAACAGTCTGCTATTTGGGGGACTATAGTGATATAAATAATAACTGAATATTTTAATGTTTGGTGGCAACATATAAGAGGAATCTAAGAAACAAAAAATGGAGCCAATAAATCAGCCTAAGAATTGGAGCAATTTAGGTAGGAGATAATATACACCTGATTTGGGTGATGTCTGTGAGAACTGGAGAAAACAAACAAACAAACCAGGAACTGAGGCAAGGACAGTAAAAGAGAAGGCAGAGAGCAGAGATTCACAGGAACTCCATGGTACACAGGCCTAAAATCAAAGTAGACCCTGATAAAAAGAGGGAAGGTGAAAGAAAGCTCTAATTTAGAAAGAAAGGCAAAAAGACACAGCTTTCGGGCGCCTGGGTGGCTCAGATGGTTAGGCGTCTGCCTTTGGCTCAGGTCATGATCCCGGGGTCCTGGGATCGAGTCCCACATCGGGCTCCCTGCTCCTTGGGAGCCTGCTTCTCCCTCTGCCTCTCTCTCCCTCTCTCATGAATAAATAAATAAAATCTTTAAAAAAAAAAAAAGACACAGCTTTCCATTTCTGACACTGTGAGATTGAACTTTCCTGGAAGCAGGTAAAATATGAGTGCAACATGAAGAAACTGGAGATTTATCTGGACAAGATAAATTTACCTTAAAAGTCACCAGTATAGAATAAATAGCTTGATTCTTTCGAGGACCCTACCTAGACCAATAATATCCTCGCTCCTAGGAGTTTAGAATTGAAACCCAAAGAGTTTTCGAGGGAAATACGATAGAGGAAAAAAAAAAAAAAAGAACAGATAGTAGAAGACAAAACCTTAGGGACACTTCAGCAAAGTGAAAAGGAAGAGAATCTGGTGAAATAAATGTAAAGAAACACTTAGAAGAGAAGACCAGATTCAAGTGGTGTAATTCAAGCCAGGGGCAAGAACTTCACGCTGACCAAAACTATTAAAATATGAACTGGAAGGGAAGCCAGAAATTTACATACAGGCATGAATTCTGTGGGATCTGACTGCATAGGTTAACAAGTAAATGGAAATAATGATGCACTATAGACCACAAGTTTGAGCATTTCACAGTGAAAAGGAGGGAAATGGAAAATAATTAAAGGCAGGGGAACATCATGCCAAGAGATTTGGAAAGAGGATGGATCTAAGAAGGTTTGAACATACAAGGAGAGAAATATGATACCACGGAGTCCCAGAGTTTGAGTGGATGAAGGGAAAAAACTGAGGATATTAGGAAAAAAGAAGATAATAAAAAACAGCACTGCTTCAAATAAGGTAAGCTGTAATGGGATTCTGAAAACAGCTAAGAGGGGTTACTGCTCCTTCTGGAAGCTGAGCGATGGAGAGCATGGATGAGGAAAGACAATAAGGAAGGGTCAGCTAGGCATTTGAGGGGCTGGTACCAGAGGTTCAGAGCTCTGGTTTTCACCTTTTTTCCTACCACAATACTCATGGTGTGGCAGACTGTACTACTGTTCCTTGTGGAAAGACTGTACCTCCCAGACCCATTGCATGGTCCCTTGAATCTTCCCTGTGGAAGGATTATACATTCCTACCTATTGAACTTAGGAGTAGCGAGGTGATCTGCTCTAACCAATTAACCAATGAAATGTGAGCAGAAAGAGGCATCAGTGATGTTAAGAGTCATCAGTGGTTCTACTCATTCTTCTTTCCTTCTGCCATGAGACCAGAATTTGCCAAATAGGGACTGATCTTTCAGTATAGGTCCAAAGGATAACGTGGAATAGGGCCATAGCATGAGCAAGAAACAAATCTTTCTTGTTGGAAGCCACTAAGGTTTAGGGGTCATTCCTTAATAGAGCAGAACTTAGCCTAAGCTCACTGATACGAGTGGTGTAAGCAAACTCCCATGAGTAACACTGGCTTACAACTATAATGACTCTCATATGAGAGCCTCACACATGAAGAGGTTCACAGACAGAAGAGAGATTAGGATCTCTAAGGTTAGAGAACCTGTGTAGTTTGAATTTCTCCTCCCCAAGAAATTCTGATACTTTTCAACTGCTACTCCTGGTTAAGAAAAAAGGGTCTAGGATCTTGAAGAAGATTTAAAAAATGAATTATTCATTGAACAATTCCAAGTTACCACCAAAAAATTAGAAACTTACTTCCATTGGTTCCTATTTGCTTGGGTCTTGCTATTTCACTGGGACCACCTTGTCTGGGTCTTTTGCCCTTCCCCAACCATGGCTCTTCTCCTTTTTCCAACTTGGAGATCATGTCTGGTTTGGGAGCTTGATACCCTGCTCATGAGAAATGGCAGAAGTTGAGTGTTAGGAAAACAAACATCCCAGAAATCAAGCCCTAATATTTGGACTTCAGAGCCTTGAGAGGATAAAGAATATATGGCTTCTAAGGAGAAAGAGAGGAAGGAAGGAAGGAAAGAAAAGAAAGAAAGAAAAGACAAGAAGAGAGGGAGGGAAGAGGGAGGAAGGAAAGAAAGAATATATGGCTTCTGAAATTTCACAATGTGGCTGCCCATGTACCCCGTCTAAGCAGACCTTCCATTTTGGAGACAGGGGCACAAGTATCCTGCCTCATACCCAAAGGGATTAAAACTTTCTGATTCATAATAGCCAAGGCCAAACTTATCCAGAACTTCAGAGAGAAGGTATTACAGTGGACACATTTTGAATTATGAAAGAATTGTCCTTACCCATTGAGGCAAGGTTGCTGTAGTTCTCCAGCATCACATCCTTATACAGGTTCCTCTGAGCAGGATCTAGCTGCTCCCATTCCTTCTGGGTAAAGGCCATAGTCACATCTTTGAATGTTACCGATCCCTGTAATAGCAATATTCCTATTCAGTCTAATGTTATCCATATTATTGGGTGATTTGGACAAGGTAACAAAGATTTGCTCTTACCTCAACCATTCAATGTTGATCGTGATGTTATATAGGATACTAATTCTTTACCCAAGTCTGCATTTTTTTGAGAGACAAAAATCATATTAAGAAATGTCCCTGAGGGGCGCCTGGGTGCCTCAGTTGTTAAGCATCTGCCTTCGGCTCAGGTCATGATCCCAGGGTCCTGGGATTGAGGCCCGCATTGGGCTCCCTGCTCCGTGGGAAGCCTGCTTCTTCCTCTCCCACTCCCCCTGCTTGTGTTCCCTCTCTCGCTGTCTCTCTCTCCGTCAAATAAATAAATAAAATCTTAAAAAAAAAAAAAAGAAAGACATGTCCCTGTTATGGATTCAATGTCTGTGTATCCCCAAAATTCATATGTTGAAACCCTACCCTCCAATGTGATAGCATTAGGAGAGAGGGCCTGTGGGAAGTAATTAGAATTGGATGAGTGCATGCAGGTGGAGTCTCCATGAATGGGATTAATGCCTTTATAAGAGTCGTAAGACAGCTTGCTTCCTCTCTGCTCTCTTTGCCAAGTGAGGATACAAACAAGAGTCTGCAACCTGGCAGAAGGTCTCACCAGATCCCAACCATGTTGGCACCCTGATCTTGGGACTTCTAGCCTCCAGAACTGTCAGAAATAAATTTCTGTTGTTTTTAAGCTACCCAGTCAATGGTACTTTGTTGTAACAGCCCAAAATGACAGTCCCATTTGCAAATTTGTTTATTCAAGAGGATAAAAAAATCAGAGAGAAAGAAAGTTACCAAAAACAAACAGAATCAGTCTATCTTTTCTTCTATAACAACAGATGATGGAATAGAGTTCTGAGGTAGAAGAATTGAGACCCTTGATTTTTATAACCAGTCAAAAGATCATTCATGTTTGGAAGCAAAAATAATGTATTTTAGGCATGTAAGGATGCAGAAAGTATATCACCTATGGGCTTTAGAATTAAAGAGAAGGAAAGGGACAGGGAAAGAGGAGGAGAAGAAGAAAAGAAGTGATTTTTAAAAGAAGGAAACTGCATCAGAATAAAGATTTCAAGATTGGGAAAGATGTAATATACAAGAAAGAGCTATGAATAATAAAACCAGTCAAATGTCTAGTTACATCCGAGTAACTTGATAATGTTGTACAACTGTTATAAAAGTATCCTTAAAATCAAGAGGTATGTTGTAAGAAAAATAAGCAGGAATATAACTGGTAGGGTTGGGAGATGGGGGAGAAATTAAAGCATGTTCAAGATTCTCCTCTTATTAGGCAGGTGAGAGGAGGATGACACAGCTACTGGAGAATTTTGCCACTATTGAATACACGTTCAAACATGATTGTTTCACATTGAAAAATGACCCCTTACGTCCACAAACCACCAATCAATTAGCTGCATATGTCACTAATCTATAATCTCATGGACCTCCAGTCACTGATTTCTTTTTTTTTTTTTAAGATTTTATTTATTTATTTGACAGAGAGACAGAGAGAGAAAGCACAAGTAGGCAGAGAGGCAGGCAGAGGGAGAGGGAGAAGCAGGCTCCTGACTGAGCAGGGAGCCCGATGTGGGGCTCGATCCCAGAACCCTGGGATCATGACCTGAGCCAAAGGCAGCTGCTTAACCAACTGAGCCACCCAGGCACCCCCAGTCACTGATTTCTAATAAGCCCCATCACTGAGGGCCACTGGCCTCCCAATCATTGATGTAATTCCAAAATGACTGATCCCAACAAACTTCCCAATCACTAACAGCAACAGATTTCCCCAATCGCTCCCCAGACACCCCAGTCACATATTCCCAGGGGTCCTCCACTACTGATACCCATGGAACACATCAATCTCTATCTCCGATACGACCCCAAATCCCTATCTTATCAATCCCCAATCACTGACACCAACAGAACTCCACCAACAGCGGCCTTTACAGAAACCCTAATCACTGCCAGCAAACTTCACTGCACCTTCAACCTCTTTGGCCAGTCCCTTCACCTGCTCCCTTTATCTGAAATCTACCAGTCTCCTGAGAATCCTGCCCCTTACAGTGCTCCCTGGAGGAGGTTGTTTGTTTCGGCCCCACCAAGACTCATGTACCTCATGGCCTGAAGATGAGGTAAATGCTAACTTTCAACCATTTTTTTTTTTTAAGATTTTATTTATTTATTCATGAGAGACAGAGAGAGAGAGAGAGGCAGAGGGAGAAGCAGGCTCCCAAGGAGCAGGGAGCCCGATGCAGGACTCGATCCCAGGACCCTGGGATCATGACCCGAGCCGAAGGCAGACGCTTAACGACGGAGGCACCCAGGCGTCCCTTTCAACCATTTTTCATACGTCCTTCAAAATCCCTATCATGTTTAGAATATCACAAGACTTTAAACCATTAACCCTCTGGTTCAATGATTCACTAGATAAACGCACAGGACTCAGCATACAGTTGTACCCGTAGCTATGATTTAGTACAGCTCAGGAACACACAGCAAAATCAGCTAAGGAAACGATGTGTATGGGGTAAAGTCCTCAGAAACCAGGCACAAGCATCCAAGAGCCCTCTTCCAGTGGAATTACGCAGCGCATACTTGATTCCTCCAGAAATAAGTTGCGAGAACACGTGTGAAACGTTGTTTCCCAAGGAAGTGCATCAGAGACTCGGTGGCACTCATAGGCACCCTCTGCCTGGCACACACAAAGATCCTAGGTTCCCAGAAGGAAATCAGGAGCTCGGCATAAACCACACTGTTTACATAGTTTAGGCACAGTGAGCCACTTTTATCATTTCTGGAAACGACAGGAAGCCTCCTGAAGTCTAAGTTCTCAGACATCAGCCAAAGGTCAACCCTGCAAGCAGGCTTTTCGAAGGATAGCTGTTTGGGGCCACTTAGGTCAACTTCTGCGCACAGTCATTCTGCCTCGTTCACTGAAAACTTGAACGCCACGCTCCTCCTCACTCCAGCTCCTGCACTCTCACTACATCAACGCAGAGGAGTCCACAGCTTGGCCCTTCTCTTTCCTGACTCCAACAATCTTTTCTCACACCCAAACTCAGCCACCTCCTTCTCACCCATTCATTCCTCTCTACTTAAAACATTCCACCCTCCGACCACTGTTTCCTATGCTGTCAGCCTTTTTCCTCTAGCACTTCCATGCCAATAATTCTCCAAATGCATTCAGCCCCCAAAGCATTGATCTGAATCACTTTTCTACAGTCTTCCATCACCACACGGCCTTACTTTTCTTCTATCTTGTTTAGATTCTTTGTTCTAACACCATATGCACTCCATGGAAAACAGCTTTAACTTCCTTGCCCCTTTTCTTCTCCACTGTACTTACCTAGCAAAGCCTCAAACTTAATCAAACCCAACTCTCCTCTTCATCTCTGCCTGCAACCTTGTAGCTGAACATCCCAAGAGAGAAAAATCAAACAACTGTGTTGCCTGGACTCACTTTAGGTTTATAACACATATCGCAATTGGGCATCCAATACCGGGAGTTTCCTATTCCTCTTTCCAAGATGGTTATTCCAAACATTCTCCTCTTTCTCTCGGAAATCTCCAGCATCTACTCCTTCCCCACTCTCAGCTGATAAATTCATCTTATACTTTCAAAGAGAAAGTAAGTGTAAATGGACAAGAACTACCTTGCCTTGTCACCATCAATTCCACCAATCTGTTTCCAAAACCCCTATCATCTGTCTCCTTTCTGTTAAAATGGAAGAAGTGTTCCTTTTCTCACCTAAGGCTAGTTTCTCCACTTATGCTCTACAGCCCATCCTCAACGGCCTTCTCAAGGAATTCACCCCCTGCAATTAACCTCTTTCTCTTTTGTACCACCTATTTTTCCCTTTCTACTCAATCATTCCTATTGACATACAAAGTTGCTTTAAAATCAATTCATCTAATGAAAACCATCTCTTAATCTCATGTCCCATCCAATGTCAATTTATTTGCTCCCTTTACCAGCAAAACTCCTGGTGTGGTCGATACTTGCTGTCTCTATTTCATTACCTCCATTCTTTCAACTCATTCCAACAGGATTTTACTCTTATCACTCCACTACAAAGCTCTAATCAATCAAAATAATCATTGAGCTACATCTTGCCAAAGTCAAATTCTCTGCAGTCATGCGTCTGGGACTCACAAGAGCCTATGGCAACTGTGACAACACAACTCGCATTGTCTTGAAAAGCTTTCTTCTTTATGCTTCTTTGACACCACCTTTACAATTTTCATCCTATCTGAAAGATAGGAGAGATGACTACTCCTCATTCTCTTTTTTTTTTTCTGTCCTCTACCAAACCTCTAAATGTAAGAGTGACCCATAGCTCTGTCCTTGGTCCCTCTTTTCTTCTCTGTCTGCCTTCTCTCCCTAAGTGATCTCATCCAATCTTACGGCTTTAAATACCATCTGCACGCTGAAGCCTTTCACATATGGATTCTTTAGCACAAACCTCTCCTAAGTTTTAGATTCACACATTTAACAACTACTCATTCTCTACTTGGACATGTAATGGGCATCTTGACGTGGCCAAAACAGAACCACTGTCATCCACTCTGGCTCCCATTTATATCCATCAAATCTGGTTGTCTCCAACACAACCCTTTCTCAGAAAAGGGAAGCACCCTTTATCCAGTGCCTCAAGCCAAAAGTCTAGGTGTAAATCTTTTTTTTTTTTTTTTAAAGATTTTATTTATTTATTTGAGAGAGAGAGACACAGTGAGAGAGGGAACACGAGCAGGGGGAGTGGGAGAGGGAGAAGCAGGCTTCCTGCAGAGCAGGGAGCCCGATGCGGGGCTCGATCCCAGGACCCTGGGATCATGACCTGAGCCGAAGGCAGACGCCCAACCGGCTGAGCCACCCAGGTGCCCCTAGGTGTAAATCTTGATTCTTCTCTTCCCTCATGTTTCATATCAACTCATCAGTAAGTCCTACTGGCTCATCACCAGATGTATTCTGAATCTGATTTTGCATTTCCCTATTCTAAACCATCATCACCTCTTCTCATTAACTATTGTGATAAACCCCTATCGGACCTCCCTGCACCTCTGCACACACACAAGGACAATCCGGTAACTCCTACAGGCACTATAATCGCTTGGCTCCCATAGATCACAAATTGTCACACACCTCCCCAGTCTTCGACACACCACAGAGCCCCTATATCTGATCCCCAGAGCCTTCCAGACTCTGGCTTTTCCGTGAGTGCCACAGACTCCCCGCCTCACTGTCACCGCACATCTCCCCAGACACGGATTTCCATAACCTGTAGCACCCGCGCACCCTGCAGGGCCCCCATCACTGCCCCACAGATCCCCCAGAACGCCGACGCCCCCCCCCCGCACCCTCCCCCCCGCCAGAAGGCCCTCCAGCATCGCCTCCGATTCCCAAATCGCTCGTCTCAGAGACTACAGTCACCCTCCAATCACGGACCCCCAATTAGACCACCTCGGACCACCACGCCGCCCCGCCCCGCCATCGCGCTCACCGCCGCGCTGCCCCCCGGCTCCGACACAGCCATCTCCGCTGGACGCCCGGCCCCTTCGGCCGTCCCCGCACTCCTCCTCCGGCCCACGCTCTCCCGCTTTGTGAGGATCGGCTCGCAGGCGGAGGCCGACATGGCGGCGGCTCGAAGCGCGGCCTCAATGAGTCCGGCGGCTGCCATGGCGGCGCCCTTGGGTATCGCGGCCGGGCGCGGCCATCTTGACCGAGGCTCCGCCGTACAGCGGGGGTCCGCGCTCCCCGCGGGCGCGCAGGCGGGTGGCCGCGGGGCTCCGTGGAGAGAGTCCTGAGAGGTGAGCTGCGAGCCGGCAGAAAGCGTGCTCAGTTCCTCACTGCACGATGCCTCGCGGTGTCCGACGCCCAGAGGCTCGGCCACGCGAAGGCAGAATTTGGAGTTGCCTTTCCGAATTGGTCACCGCAGCCTGCTGCCGGGAAACCCGCAAGCATGAAGCCCAGCGAGGACTCCAGACAGCCAGGATAATAAGAGAGATTGAGGGAGGAAAGAGAAAAAGCCCGATCACGCAGACACCACTGTTTTATAGGGAAAGAGCACTAATCGCTCAAATATATGTCTTTACATGTACGGTATAAGAACAATGAGAAAAAAAGGAAGCGGCAGGTTCCATGAACACATCACTCCTCCGTGAAAACCCACGTCTAATGGAGATCAAACGGAACCCAATAATCAAACAATTGGAGCAGAAGTTATTTCTCAATGAGCTGTTTGGTGTATTGACGCCATTCATTTAACAATTACATGCTGAGCTTTTACTGTGTGCAGACTAGGTTGCTGCGCTGTGCTAGATAATGAGGAAAGAGTGGAGACCCACTTAGACACAGCCTGTGTTCGCCCTGCTGGAATTTACAATGGGGCAGGAGGCTTGTGAAGTTATTCTAAATATGCTGTTCCTTTTTCCAGAGTCAAACACACCCTGTTTCGCACCTTCCACTTAGATGAATAAAGGACTAGGTCCCTCAGTCAGCAGCGGCTGCATCTGCGGCCTTTGCCCTCTCAGTCTTTAGTCTGAATACAATTCTCAGTGCATCTTCACTGAGCTCAAGACTCCCTAGACCACCTAATTTCAAGACAGTTTTCTGCCTAGTCTCCCCATCCTATTACTGAAATTTTTTCCTAACAATTATTTTTTGCCGTTGCACAAATCACAGTGGTACGTTTCTCATTTATTCTCAAACTATCCCAACAATGCTTTCCCTAGTCTTGTGGCATCAATTCTAGAGCCTAGCAAAGTATGTTGTAAATATTATGACAAGCAGAATGCTAATATGGCCCCCATTATTTCTGCCCAACCCCCCCACACCCCGTGTTACACCATTATGAGATCCCCTCTCAGGAACCTGTGATATCATTCCCATGATAAGATCCCAAATCAGTTGATTTTGAGTTCATAAAAGTGGAGATTATCCTGGGTGGACCCGACCTAATCAGGTGAGCCCTTAGAAGAGACCGGACCTTTCCTGAAGTCAGACATTACAAATATGGGGGCGCCTGGATGGCTCAGTCGGTTAAGCGGCTGCCTTTGGCTCAGGTCATGATCTCAGGGCCCTGGGATTGGCCCTTTTCCTCTACCTCCCACCCCTGCTCATGCTCTCTCTCTCTTTCAAATAAATAAATAATCTTAGAAAAAGAAAGAAAGAGGGGCGCCTAGGTGGCTCAGTTGGTTGGGCGACTGCTTTCAGCTCAGGTCATGATCCTGGAGTCCTGGGATCGAGTCCCGCATCGGGCTCCCTGCTCAGCAGGGAGTCTGCTTCTCCCTCTGACCCTCCTCCCTCTCATGCTCTCTGTCTCTCATTCTCTCTCTCTCAAATAAATAAAATATTTTTAAAAAGAAAGAGAAAGAAAGAAAGAAAGAAATTACAATATGAACAGACCTGTGGAGGGGCCACGTGGCAAGCACCTGAAATCAGCCTCTGGGAGCTCAGTCCTCAACAGCAAGGAAATGATTTCTGCCAACAATCTGAGGGAGCTTGGAAGCATACCTTTCTCTAGTGGAGCCTCTAGATTAGTACACAACCCAGCCTATACCTTGATTTCAGCTTCGTGTGACCTTGAGCAGGGAATCCAGCCATGCAGGTCAGAATTATGACCTACTGAAATTCTGAGATAATAAATTTGTGTTGTTTTAATCCAGTAAAGTTAGTGATAATTTCTTATGCAGCAATAGAAAACTAAGGACTCAGTGGAAATTGAAGGCTAATTGCTTGATTGAGATTTCTGTTTGTCTTCTGGGGACACAGCCCTCTTCCCTGTGTTCCAGACCGAGCATTCTTCCATCCTCATCTTCTGGGTGGGAGCAGTTGCTTCCCATGCTCCTCAAGTATAGTCCTGACTTAAATGACCCTGATATTACTGTCCTAAAGGTCCAATATTTACGTGAAAGAAAATAGCTGTCTGCTCTCTATCTGCTGATAGCTAGCTCAGAAAGAAGAGAGGCAGGCCAGTGTCTCCAGACTTTTCTTTAACATAGTATTCCCTCACAAATGGAAACAAATCCCACCATATCTATAAACAAAAATGCTGTACTAACTGTGACAGTTCTCCAAGACATCTTGATTCTAGTATTGACCAGTCAACCTCAGATATCCTTTGGGAAGCACAGTATTGAGAGAAAGAACTGGATGGAAAAGCATAGGAGAAGTAGGTTGAGGATATTCCTGCACTGAAGAGGGGGGATGGGAGCAAGGAGGAGAGACCTGCCAAGAGAAAATGAGGGAATAAAGTTGGTAGGTCAGGGGTACCAGACTGGCTCAGTCTGTAGAGCATGTGGCTCTTGATTCTAGGATTGTGAGTTCAAGCCCCATGTTGTAGAGATTGCTTAAAAAAAAAACAAAAACAAAAACAAAAACTCAGTTGGTGAGAATGGGATGGTTACCAGAAGCTTTTCAACTTACATAGTTCCATCATTTGTGCACATTGCAGTCAGTCAGTTTCCTACTTCAGATTAATTGGAAAAGAGAAAATCATATACTTGAATTAATTCTGTAAAAACTGTAAGGATCAGTGTGTTGGTAATATATTTACATGTGAATTTTTGTATATGTTAAGACATTCTCAGATGAGTAAAAAACTTGTAATATCAAAGAAATCCCTAGAAAATTGTCTCCTTTCGATCAACTCTATTATTTCCTTTGCTAACAGCTGACCTTACTGAATATACAGTTTTAGGTACCCCAGTTTCTAACTCTGTCTCCTATATTAGCCTGTATTTTGACTCTTGACTATGTAGAACTTCTTACAACAGTCTCTAGGAAATGTCCTACAAACTCATCTCGTGTAGGGCTGTACCAGAAAAGGAAAGAGAACGGTGTGGTCCTACGTATCAATGCTTTCTCATTCATTCAATACTTCAATACTCAATAAGTACTTACTGCACATCTATTGTATACCAGGAACTATGATAGGCATTGTGGATGCAATGATGAGAAAAAACTTAAACACAGCTCCTACCTTCAGGGAGCTGAGGATCGGGGGAGGAGACCACTATTCTTCCAATAAGCACACAACGAAAATGTAAAATGATAGCTATGAAAAGTGCTTCTAGGAAATACACAGAGTGCCAGGAGAGCTCATAATCTAGTCTCAGCAATTTTGAACCTTTCCGTGATAGCTGAAGATGAATAAGAGTGGACTCAGACAGCATTTCAGCTCGAAGGAATGGCGTGAGCAAAGGCCAGGGCACCTCCCAGCCCTCACCCTCACCCAGAAGAACATGGAACCTTCCTGATCTCCTCTGACAGCCCCTCCCCCCTGGGTCTTCATAGATCTCTGCTCCTCCATCCTTTTACTAGGGGCCTCACCCTTCTCCTTTCTCTTCAAGGGACAGGGTTCCCTTGCAGGAAATGCCTCCATATTTTCTGTGTCAAGGACCTCAACTCTCAAAGTTCTCATCGCCTGGGCTCTTGCCCTGTAGCCCATCCCACATCACCCATGTACATCACTCTTTTTTACTCAGAGTAAGAGGTGGAGGAAGAGTCAAGGAGTGGTGTGCCACGCAGGTAGGAAACTTTATGAATATGCAGGTAGATGAAGCATGTGACATGTAAATATGTCCAAAGCAATTGCTTCAAAGAAGAGTTGATGTTGGGTGGTGTAAGGATTGCAAAGTGGCAAGCTAGAAATATCCTGTCTTGACTGGGATGCTGGTTGTATGGGTGTGTGATACATCTGTGAACGTTTTAGCGATGTGTGCGCGGACAACGCTGGGCATTCTAGGGTTACAAATAAAATCTCTTTCATGTTCGTACAATGAAGCCCTGAAATAGGAAAACCAAAGATGAATGAAAGATTCAAGAGACGAACAGGATACACAATCACAGTAGCAAAGGTCTGAAGTAGTAATACATTTATTGCAACATATGTAAACATGGTAATCCATAAGGAAGGGAACGCGTGGTGTTCACTTCAGCATCAGACACCCTGCGAAACCCTCACATCTCCAATTGCTCATTTGTCCTAATATAAGCCCTGCTAGAGGTCAGCTTCCAAGCGTTCGTCCTGAAGAAACCCAATGTCCAGCAGCGCCCCCCCCCCCCCCGCCCCCGCGCGCAGGACAAGTGTATTTTAATTTTCAACTAAAACAGGAAAACACATAGGGGCGAGAGGGCACAAATCCCGTCACTCCGGCGATCCGAGGCCACCAGAGGCACAGAAGGGTTTTGCTCTGCAGGCTCATCTTCGCGGGCTGTCTTCCGGAAACCTGGCCCGTGTCCCTGAGCTGGGGACCGCGCGGCAGCGGAGCTGTGGTCCGACCGAAAACCGTTTCGCGGACCGGCGGGTCTGGGCCCGGCTGGGCGGGAGCTGGTCGCGAGCTGGTCGCGGCGGTGCGCACCGTGCGGCCTCGGACGCCGGCCCCGGAGTGGGGCGCGCCGATCGGAGCGGCTCCGGGCAGGGCGGACCGGCGGGGAGGCGAGCGCGCCGTGCGCCCCTAAGGCCAGGGCTGCGCGGCGAGCGGGGCGTGGAGCCGGGCGGCCGCCCAGTGCAGGGTCGCGCCCGCGTGCGCCAGCTGCCAGGAGAGCCAGGCGCGCTGCGAGGCCGAGGGCTGCGTGCAGCGGGTGGGCACAGGCAGGAAGGCGCCCCCCGGAGCCCGCAGCTCGTCCAGGGCCACCTCCAGCGCGCCCACCCGGTGCCAGAGCCTGGTGGTCACGGCCGCCGGCGGATCGCGCGCCTCTGGCCCCAGGTGGCGGCGGCGGCGTTTTGGGGAGGCGGGACGGGCCTCGCGGCTGTCGGGGCGGCGTCCTGGGCCGGTGGTCCTCACTGGCGATCTGGGCCGGGGAGTCCCTCTGCCCTTGAGGCGCCTCGGAGAGTGAGCAGCACCTGCGCGGGAGAGAGAAGGAGAGGGATTTCGGGGAGTGCTCAAGGCCCAGGGGGGATCCCTTGCCAAGGTCGCCACCGCCCCTTCCGGGGCTGGACTGCCCCACCTCCATGACCACCGCACCCACTACGACCCAGCACGCCCCACTCTGGTGGCCCCTTCCAGGATCTGGTGGGAACCGGTGCCCAGTCTTGCAAGCCTTCCTCTCAGCCCCATAGTGCTTTGGGAGCATCTGGCCAGTGGCTGCGTCTGTCTCCTCCCCCGGGGTGCCTGGTTTGCCCTGCCCCCCTCCCATCCAACACACACACACACACACACACACACACACACAAGCTCCATCCCCACCCCTGCAGCGGCCCAGCCCAGACACCTACCTCTTCCGCCAGGACGTCCTTCTCTAGCGCAGTCAGGCTGGTCCTCTCTTCTCCCTTGGGCTGGAGATGGTCCTCCCCGGCCCTTCTCCTCCCACTGTCCATTTTCTTTGTGGCGATTGTCAAGGGAGCCACCGGGGCATCTCCATCGCTTGTGCCTGGAGTCCTTGGCCACCTGGCTCTGCCTGGTGATCGCTGTGGGTGGACAGGAGAGGGGTGAGTGATCTGTGACCTATCTCTGGAATCTGGAGTCCAGTGGACTAGAGGAGGTTCCAAGTCTGACCCTGGTCCCTAATGGCCCCACCCCCAAAGGCCGGATTCCTCCAGCTGCGAAGGGCAAGCTCTCCAGGGCCCAGGCTCTTCTGTCACTGTCTGTGTGCCTGAGCTGCCTGGCACACATTATCTAGCAACCCTACCCTCCAGTCCATACCCCACGGATGGCTCAGCTGGCAGAGCCCTTGACCACAAGGACTCTGACCTTCGCCTTGGGTTTCCCTCGCCACTTTCAGCAGTGGGAGGGTCAAATCTTCCCTGGTGTGAAAATCAGTAAGGGGAAAACTCATTTAAAATGGGGTCAGGAAGGGTTCCTTGCTGAGTGTGGAGCCTGCTTAAGATTCTCTCTCTCTCTCTCTCTCAAAGAAATAAAAGTAAAAATTAAAAAAAATTATAATAAAATAAAATGGGGTTGGGGGGCCAGAAGGTGTTATTCTCACAGCACAGCACTGGAGGTCGATCAGGAAGAATCATCAAATACAAACCCTGGGAGGAAAAGATGAACATTGCCTCTCCTACAAGAAATGGCTTAGGCCAGCAACTCAGCCCACGAGAAACCCTCATCACCTTGAACCCGACCTTTCTCCCGTGACCTTTCCTTCAAAACAGGCCCACCCAACTTCCTCCTTCTTCTCCATCAAATAACATTCCTCTCCTCCGTTTGTTGGACTGGCCTATGGATCTGCCAGAGCTTACAGGTCCTGGACTGCAACGCCCTGCTATTCCCCAAGAAACCCATTTTTTTTAAAGATTTTATTTATTTATTTGACAGAGAGATAGAGAGAGAGAGCACAGGTAGGTAGAGAGGCAGGCAGAGGGAGAGGGAGAAGCAGGCTTCCTGCGGAGCAGGGAGCCCAATGCGGGGCTCGATTCCAGGACCCCGGGATCACGACCTGAGCCGAAGGCAGCCACTTAACCAACTGAGCCACCCAGGCGCCCCTCCAAGAAACCCATTTTGCTGGTAAAATGACTGACTTTTATTTTTAAGGTTAACAGGGGGCCTGCTGCTTTGCCCAGCCCAGTCCAATCTCTTGTGCCTCCCAAGCCCTCACAACCATCGTGCCAAACCCCTCTCCCCAGAAGAGAAGTTGGACCCCTACCTCCTGTGCTCTGTGAGCCCTCTGCATTCTCCACGATGTCATCCTTCCTCTGGCCTTCACAGGAACCTGGATCTGCTCCTTTCTCTGCAAAGGACAGGTCTGCCTTGGAGCGCATCCCTTTGTCATTTCTGTGGGAGCGACCTCGGCTCCGCGGGGGCTCCTGGCCAGGCCTCCTGCTGCTCGTAGCCGCTTCCATTTCAGCCACACGTCTGGATGCCTGAGGACCCTCTGGACACCTGAGGACCGGAAAGGCCACTGACCAGGCGGGCAGAGGGCAGGCCCTTTTTATGGTCCCCGGGCCGCCCAGCCCCTCCTCCTACCCAGCCAGCGCAGGACCACACCCAAGGCAGGGGAAGCCAGGGGATTACACCAGGCCCTCCATGGGCTCTTGGTCCTTAAGCTCTTCAGGGGCTGGTTTCTGAGCTGTCTTCCTACAGCAGTTTGCAGACCCAGTCAGTTCTGTGCTGCATGTTGACTTCAAGGAAGGTACAATCTTCTGTTGTTTGCTTCTGCTTGCTTCCTTTGTATTTGTTTTAACAGTTCCACATGTTCATTTGTGTGTCAGCATGGCACGCCCCCTATGCCCGAATCAGCAAAGTGTTGGTAAAGGTATGAATCCACAACTTCGAAACGTGACATGTGGTGGAGAGCAGAGGTCGGCACTTAGGGCGCTGGGGCTGAATGTGGGCCTCTGCTGTTTTGTAACACTAATTTCGTTGGAACATTAATTTGCAGCATGAACCACTCTCCGTAGGTGGGGTCTGGGGTGGCAGTCCTGCCACAAGGGCAGAACCAAGTAGTGGCCATAGAGGATGCATGTCTGACAAAAGTCAAGGTTTGTCCTTTGCACCAACACTGGTGGCCTCAGATCGCAGGAGTGACGGGATTTGTGCCCTCTCGCCCCTATGTGTTTTCCTGTTTTAGTTGAAAATTAAAATACACTTGTCCTGCGCGCGGGGGCGGGGGGTGGGGGGGCGCTGCTGGACATTGGGTTTCTTCAGGACGAACGCTTGGAAGCTGACCTCTAGCAGGGCTTATATTAGGACAAATGAGCAATTGGAGATGTGAGGGTTTCGCAGGGTGTCTGATGCTGAAGTGAACACCACGCGTTCCCTTCCTTATGGATTACCATGTTTACATATGTTGCAATAAATGTATTACTACTTCAGACCTTTGCTACTGTGATTGTGTATCCTGTTCGTCTCTTGAATCTTTCATTCATCTTTGGTTTTCCTATTTCAGGGCTTCATTGTACGAACATGAAAGAGATTTTATTTGTAACCCTAGAATGCCCAGCGTTGTCCGCGCACACATCACTAAAACGTTCACAGATGTATCACACACCCATACAACCAGCATCCCAATCAAGACATAGGATATTTCTAGCTTGCCACTTTGCAGTCCTTACACCACCCAACATCAACTCTTCTTTGAAGCAATTGCTTTGGACATATTTACATGTCACATGCTTCATCTACCTGCATATTCATAAAGTTTCCTACCTGCGTGGCACACCACTCCTTGACTCTTCCTCCACCTCTTACTCTGAGTAAAAAAGAGTGATGTACATGGGTGATGTGGGATGGGCTACAGGGCAAGAGCCCAGGCGATGAGAACTTTGAGAGTTGAGGTCCTTGACACAGAAAATATGGAGGCATTTCCTGCAAGGGAACCCTGTCCCTTGAAGAGAAAGGAGAAGGGTGAGGCCCCTAGTAAAAGGATGGAGGAGCAGAGATCTATGAAGACCCAGGGGGGAGGGGCTGTCAGAGGAGATCAGGAAGGTTCCATGTTCTTCTGGGTGAGGGTGAGGGCTGGGAGGTGCCCTGGCCTTTGCTCACGCCATTCCTTCGAGCTGAAATGCTGTCTGAGTCCACTCTTATTCATCTTCAGCTATCACGGAAAGGTTCAAAATTGCTGAGACTAGATTATGAGCTCTCCTGGCACTCTGTGTATTTCCTAGAAGCACTTTTCATAGCTATCATTTTACATTTTCGTTGTGTGCTTATTGGAAGAATAGTGGTCTCCTCCCCCGATCCTCAGCTCCCTGAAGGTAGGAGCTGTGTTTAAGTTTTTTCTCATCATTGCATCCACAATGCCTATCATAGTTCCTGGTATACAATAGATGTGCAGTAAGTACTTATTGAGTATTGAAGTACTGAATGAATGAGAAAGCATTGATACGTAGGACCACACCGTTCTCTTTCCTTTTCTGGTACAGCCCTACACGAGATGAGTTTGTAGGACATGTCCTAGAGACTGTTGTAAGAAGTTCTACATAGTCAAGAGTCAAAATACAGGCTAATATAGGAGACAGAGTTAGAAACTGGGGTACCTAAAACTGTATATTCAGTAAGGTCAGCTGATAGCAAAGGAAATAATAGAAGGTATCAAAAGTGGAGACAATTTCCAGGCATTTCTTTGATATTACAATTTTTTTTACTCACTAAGATAATGTCTTAATATATATAAACTGTCACAATATACAACCCACACACTGATCCTTACAGTTTTTACAAAACTGATTCCAGTGTAAGATTTTCTCTTACCGGGTGCCTGGGTGGCTCAGTTGGTTAAGCGACTGCCTTCGGCTCAGGTCATGATCCTGGAGTCCTGGGATCGAGTCCCGCATCGGGCTCCCTGCTCAGCGGGGAGTCTGCTTCTCCCTCTGACCCTCCCCCCTCTCATGCTCTCTCTCTCTATCTCATTCTCTCTCTCAGATAAATAAATAAAATCTTTAAAAAAAAAAAAGATTTTCTCTTACCCATCTTGACAGCTGAGGGGGAACATCTGGTTGTGTCCGCCCTCTGCAATCTGGGCCCACACACCCATTCACGGGTCTCTGAAGTCAAAGATGGCGGGGGAGTAGCACAAAGTCTGGTTTACCTATGGCTTTGGGTGGCGTCTTAAACTTCTCACAAAGAGAAGCTTCTGAAGATCAGGTATTTTCATTTGTTCCTATGGAAATGTATAGAAATTTGTTCTTGGTTTTAAGAACAAAAATGAAAAATTTAAGTCATTGCACCTCTGAGCAGGAGCAATGAAAAGCCTCAAAATGGCGAGTGGTGGAAGGCTACTACCCCCCCACCAACCTCCGTCATGTGAGCAGCCTACATGAGCCCTCAGGAGGATCTGCAGGGGACACTTGCATGCCCTGAGCCCCCAGTCCTGGGACACCCTGAATACTCCCAAACTGGCCCAGACAATACGGAGCACTCGGCCCTTAGAGGAAAGAAATATTGCTAAAAATCCTCACTAATGATAAACAGGTGCTTCAGAAGACTGCGAACATGAGGGCAACAGGGTTTGTTACATGTATGCAGACACTGTTTCTAGAGATTCCACCTCCGGGTGGATGTGGGTGGGGGGATGATTTCAGGCTGCTGATGAAAACATTCCCAAACCCAGCGGGCAAAGCGAGGGTGGCCTAGGCTCTGCTCTCCTTGACCCACTGCCCCCAGGGACAGCTCTGATGGCTAGTGGTGTGGGGCTCTGCGCCCAGCCTGTCAAGTCTTGGTTTGGATCAGGTCGTTTTTGTCCTTCCCTCTTTTCAGAGGATGAAGAAGCTGAAGGAAACACCTATCTTGTTTCTATTTTGTCCTTGGTAGAAGCACTGGCAAACTGGGGCTTTGTATCCCCATGTGTTTCTGCTGATTCCCGGGCCTGGGCACAGAGATGCTTCTCTGGGAGGCAGGAGACCCCTGGGGAGTGGGAGGTGGTTGCCTCAAACGCAGGTGATGATCCTGGGACCCCATGTTGCTGGCAGTCTGGACTGTCTTGCACCTTCCCCTTGCCATTTGGGCCTTTCAACCTCCAGACCGCTTGCTTGGGCAGAATGGGGATTTCAGGCCCTGTCCCCGTCTAAGGAAGGAACGAGCCTGGTAAATTACACGGACTTTGTGTATTTTGGTGCTGTGAGCACACCCTTGGGTCGACTTTTCCCACTGCATCCGCTGCACAAACAACCAGAGTTTTGTGATGTAGATCTGATCATGGACTGCATTGTTCTTCACAGTGTGAACATCCCGCTTGTCCTAGAACCACTTCTGATTTCTGGGCTCTGCCAGAGCTGGACACACTCCTGCCTCTGTGACCTGCACCCTCTGGCCCCTCTCCTGCTTTCCAGTGGTGAGAACAGACGCCCTCACTGTATTTTGAATATGCTGCTTGTGGAGATTGTGACAGGTCATGGGACACCTTGTTCCCCAGATTCTGTGGGTGTCTGCTGTCCTGGGCAAGGGGCCCTTCTCCCTAAGGTGCAAGGTCCCCCAGTCCTGCCCTTCCTCTTTGCTCCTCTCCTGCTAAGGGTCTCCTATTCCTGGATCTGGTCGCGGTCTGAGGGTAGATGGGAAAGGCAAGTAGGGGTGGTGATGGTGGTGATTCATACCTTTACCAACACAGGGCTTGAACCCACAACCATGAGATCAAGAACTAAGCTGAGATTGGGTGCCTGGGTGGCTCAGTTGGTTAAGCGACTGCCTTCGGCTCAGGTCATGATCCTGGAGTCCCTGGATCGAGTCCCGCATCGGGCTCCCTGCTCGGCGGGGAGTCTGCTTCTCCCTCTCCCACTCCCCCCTGCTTGTGTTCCCTCTCTTGCTGTGTCCTTCTCTGTCAAATAAATAAATAAAATCTTTAAAAAAAAAAAAAAGAACTAAGCTGAGATCAAGAGTTGGACACTTAACTGACTGAGCCACCCAGGCACCCCTAAATATTTATTTTTAATTACATAATTATATGCATATGTTCTGCAGTTATAAAATACTGTGCATATTATAAAATATACAATAATAAATTTTTGAAAGAAATCTGAACACAATTTTTTTAATTTTTTACATTTAAAAATTATTACAGGGCTATTATCATTTGCCCTCACAAAATATTACATAAAAAATAAGAAAAATATGCTGACATTAGTAATGTTTCAACAAGAAGAATGATGGGGAGTGCTTCGGTTTCTCTCTTTGGATTTAATTTTTGAATTTAGAGCCTGGTGAAGATAAATATATTCAAGTGAGAAAACTGGCTGTTTTTTCCAAATCCAGTGTTAGCATACACATACAAGAATTATAATTCTTTTTAAAGTAGACTCCACGCCTGGCATGGAGCCCAAAGCAGGGTTTGAACTTAGGACCCTAAGATCAAGACCTGAGCTGACCCAAAAGAGAAAAAAAAAAAAAGACCTGAGCTGAGATCAAGAGTCAGACACTCAACCCTCAACCACTCAACCAACGAAGTCACCCCGGCACTCTGCAAGAATTATTTTATGTTGAAACTGAGTGAAAAATAAACATGGCTCACTCTAGGGCTTTGACGCAGGATACTTAGCACCTGCTGTAAATGAAGTCCCTCCCTCACCTCCACCTGAATATCCTCCTTCACTGCCTCCTAAACTTGAACCTGCATCAGAGTCACCTGGGGGTTTGTTGAAATACAGAGCATTGTCTCACCCCCGGGACTCTGACCCAGTAGGTGTGGGCTGGAGCCCAACGTGTGCATTTAAAAAAAAAATTTTTTTTTAAGATTTTATTTATTTATTTATTTGAGACAGAGAGAGAGAATGAGCGGGGGGAGGGAGAGAGGGAGAAGCAGCAGGGAGCCCAACCCCAGGACCTGAGATCGTGACCTGAGCTGAAGGCAGACTTTTTAATCTTTGCTTTATTGACCTTTAAAAAGGATATCTCATTTTAATTTAATTCGCATTCCTTTAGATTCACTGACTGAGCCACCCAGGCGCCCCTCAATGTGTGCATTTTTAACACATCCCCAAATAATGCTGACACTGCTGTTCTGACCACACTTTGACTGCACTCACCTAGCTGGTAGAATATAAAAGACAAAGGCACTGTCTCCTGAGGACTCGTCTCACATGGTCCTGTGATACCGGAACAGGAGTGAACATCCTACACAGGAGGCATTTGGCAAGGATCGTTTTTTGTCTGTCCTATTAGCACAGATTAGACAGTCATTCTTGTGCTTGGCAATGCTCTGTGGAGAGCCTATGAAAACAACAACCACAGATGCTCCCATAAAACTGCCCTTTAAGGAAAACTGGTCAAAGCTTTTTTTTTTTCTTTCTTTCTGTGTTTCTGGTACTCATGTGACATGGGTGAGTGAAAGCAACACTCCCATCATAGCTACGACGATGAGACCCAATGTTGTAGACACAGAGTAAACCAAAACTCTGAAAGACAGAAGATTCCAGAGCAAGTGATGGTAAAAATGATCCAATCATCTTCTTGTGGGGAGTAGAAATGCTTGGTAGGTGAAGAGTCTCAGACTCCCGATAGAGATGCAGGTCTGATTTCTTTTCTTTTTTTTTTTTTTAAAGATTTTATTTATTTATTTGAGAGAGAGAGAATGAGAGACAGAGAGCATGAGAGGGAGGAGGGTCAGAGGGAGAAGCAGACTCCCTGCTGAGCAGGGAGCCCGATGCAGGACTCGATCCTGGGACTCCAGGATCATGACCTGAGCCGAAGGCAGTCGCTTAACCAACTGAGCCACCCAGGCGCCCTGCAGGTCTGATTTCTATAACCGGTTGTGAGGCGGTGCTCGGATGGTTGGTACACCTCCTATACCGACTACCATGTCCTTCGACTTTTGTAGCCATTGCTTTGTTTTGTTTTTCAAATTAGAGGTTTCGTTTGTTCCATCCAATTGAGGCAGGGTATATCAGGTCGGAGTTATTCTGCTGTTAGTTGGCCAAAGACCAATCGGCCAAAGACAAAGGTTCTTTTCATGGTCTTATTTCCTGGGTATTCTCCCTGGTTTCTTAAGGGGCCTGAGGTCTGTTCCATGGGGGACAAGACTTGAAAGAGAAAGGAAGCTATTTATGCAGATGATTTGAAAATTAGGCGGGGGGGAGCAAAAGATGTCTCAAGGGAAATTCTAGAAAGTGTCTTGTGTAATCATCCTACCCGAGCGTTAGTGTAAAAATCAAAACCTGGGTGTTGAGAACTTCCTAGATATTGCAAACCTGCTGCTTCCCATGCCACTGTGAGCCATAAGTCCACTCTGCAACTTCCTTCCGCTCAAGAACATGCTTATGGTTCTGAAACCTTGGGCTGGAAATGGGCCACAGCTCCCACTCCTGGGCTCCAAGCAACCCAACCTCACATAGAACAATCTGCACAGCCTGGTGCTGGGATCTTTCTTCCTGCCCCTGCTAGCACCCAGTCATGGCTCAGCAGCAGGTGGAAGTAGAGCTGGGAGACAAAAAAGAATATTTCTATTATTTACTCTTATTTTGGCTATTTTGGTGACTTTTAGGAGGTTTTGACAGATCGGAATGACAATTCATCTTACCCTTCTCCTACACTCAAGATTCTTTTTAATCTTTGCTTTATTGACCTATAAAAAGGATATCTCGGGGCACCTGGGTGGCTCAGTTGGTTAAGCGACTGCCTTCGGCTCAGGTCATGATCCTGGAGTCCCGGGATCGAGTCCCACATCGGGCTCCCTGCTCAGCAGGGAGTCTGCTTCTCCCTCTGACCCTCCCCCTCTCATGCTCTCTCTCTCTCTCATTCTCTCTCTCTCAAATAAATAAATAAAATCTTTTAAAAAAATTTAAAAAAAGGATATCTCATTTTAATTCGCATTCCCTTAGATTCTTAATGGGCTGAAATTTTTATTAGCCATTTCTGAGACTGCTGTTTTGTATTATATTATCTCTTCATATATTTCCACATCTATTCATGGTTTAGTTCTTTATACATAATAACAGCTTGTCTTTATTGAGTTGGAAAACTATACATTAGACATTGTACTAAGTCATGTGATTTTAAATCTACTGAAACTTACGACCACGTACTATTGGTATCCACATATGAGCAACGTGAGGTGCAGAGAGATTAAGTCACTTACAGTTTTCCTCTGTATCTGCAGCTGAAGACAGACTGTCCTTGTCACAAAAATACAAAGAAGTCCTGCCTGGAAAGAGTTCTTTTGAGCTTTGCTAGGAAAATTAAAAGGAGTTCTGATTAGGATCACACATGCGTGGACCTGCCTTCTGCTCACTGGGGTTAATGTCTGTCTTGGCCAGTGACTGATTTGCTCTCTGAGATTCAGTCCATTGACAGATAAATGCATAAGGAAGATGCGGCATACATATGTATATAATGGAATATTACACAGCCATAAAAAAGGATGCGATCTTGCCATTTGTGAGACATGGATGGACCTACTTAATGCTCCGTGAAGTAAGTCAGACAAACAAAGACAAATGCCACATGATTTCACTCATATGTAGAATATTAAAAAAAAGAAATGAATAAACAAACAAAAAGCAGAATCAGACCTATAAATACAGGGAACAAACATGGTTTTCAGATGGGCGGATGGACAAAATGGGTACAGGGGAGTGGGAGATACAGGTTCCAGATATGGAATGAGTAAGTCACAGGAATAAAAGGCACAACATAATCAAGCCTATCATTTAGGTGTTACAGGAAGCAAAGGAAAGTTTGTATGTTGTTCAAACAAATAATTTTGTGTTTATCTGTTAAAGCAGCTAACTTCACCTTAACTGACAGAAGTCTATAACAAAAGAGCACACCAAAGGAAGTTCTCCATAAAAAAAACTATTTCAAATTGTGGAAATAGCAAATACTCCCTGAAAATTTGCAAAAGCAAATGGTAAATGCAAAATCATAAAGTTGTTTAAGAAATACAAACCATGTTTTTCTCTAAACTTTCTTATGGAAACTGAAGGTGTACAAGCAGGATTTGGGCTGCTGGTATTTTAGAGTTGATGCAGAACTACAAGGGCAAATGGACTTCTCATGCTTAGCAAACAATAATAAAGAGTATTACAAGTTCTGCTTTCCTCTTTATTTCCTGATTTTTCTCCAGGATTTGTTCAATGAGAGAAAAGCACACTTCACTTACCCCTCTGACAAGTTCCAAAAACAAACTGGCTGTATTACTTCTGCTTCAGATAGCTACTGAGTTCTTGGAAGTTCCTCTAGACTATTCCAAAAAGGTACAAACCTGATGATTTTCTACCTCCTCCATCTTCTTCTTCTTCTTTCTTCTTCTTCTTCCTCTTCCTCTTCTTCTTCCTCTTCTTCTTCCTCTTCTTCTTCTTCCTCTTTTTAAAATTTTATTTATTTGAGGGAGAGAGAGAACGAGCGGGGGGGGCGGGGCGCGTGCAGAGGGAGAGGGAGAAGCAGACTCCCCACCAAGCAGGGAGCCGGATGAGGGGCTCAATTCCAGGACCCTGAGATCAGGACCCGGGCTGAAGGTAGATGCTTAACTGACTGAGCCACCCAGGCGCCCCTACTTTCACCTTCTGCTCCTGTTGGTGATCAAAACTGGAGAGTAAACTATCCAGAAGGGTCTTATGCAGGGAGCACTGTAGTCTGTCCAGCAGGTTGAAAATTGTTCCAATGGCAGAAACAGGTGTGTGTATCTCTGGATTTTTGGGACCCTCTCTTGCTCATGAAACTTGAAGTCAGTCCTGACATTGCGGCATGACTTAGAAGAGATCCTTTCCAGATATCTCAAAGGCATGAAGGTTTTCTTACTTTCCAAGCCATGGCTCCAAGGCATGTCCCAGGAAGGAGAACAGGCAAATCAGGAGCAGAGCATCCCATGAGTCCATCGGCAGAGACGGGGGCCAGGAGAATTTCCGGGATTCCGCGAGACGGCCGCGAGGGGGCGCGCGGCCACCGCTCCGTCGCGAGCGCAGAGCGTCTTTCGCTGCTCACCAACCGCCAGCAGAGGGCGTCCGACTCGCGCCGGGACCAACTGACGCCTCCGCGGGTGCGGGAAACGCCGCGTCCTGGGTCCCGGCGATGCTGCGACACTTCCCGGGCGGGAAGCCGGGCTTAGTTTGCTGCAGGTCCCGTTGCGCGTGGGGCCGCCGCCGAGGCTGCGAGACCCGCCGGGGCTGCGCAAATAGTGAGTTAAGAGCTGTCTTTCCCCAGTTCCCTTGACTGCCGTGGGGGAGCCCGGCTGGGCTGACGTCTCCCCAGACTGTTCTCTGAAATGCTGAGCCCAGGGCCGTCAGTTTCGTGGACTTTCTCCATCGTTGTATTCTTCACTTTCTCAGATAACATTTTAGCGAGACACTTTACTTATTTCACGTATCCATTTATTGAGGCGTTTGGAGGCTCGAAAGAATCACGAAGTGCACTAATGTTCCTATTCCTGATTATTTCTGGGGAGAGATCCCGACCCAAATTCAGAGAAAGGGAAACTTGTCTACGATCGGGGTAAAATACGCAAGTATTGGGACCTTTCATTTGAACGAGTTGGGGATACCTCCGGTGCCGAGAAAAGCCATGTGGTGTAATCACTTTTTTGGGGGTGGGGGGCCGATAACGGATTTTACAAGCCTTGTGTCCACTGTCATCCTTGTTCCTTATCACATAGCTGGTCACTAGCATTTCTATGTCCATAGTATTAATAATTTCATAAGTTGGACCATATGCAAGTTTCGCTTTCATTTCAATAAAGTCAGGAAGTCTTTCTTCTATTGCCATAACAGTATCCCTGGTGTGAACATACCCTATCATCTGACCCATTTCTTCAACAAGGATGTTGGTTGTGCAATCAAAAATAAGGAAAGCATTTTGCTTCTATGTTCTCTACAGTATTTCAGATGGAACGTGATTTCTTATTAGCATTCTACATTTGTGTTGACTGTTATTACACAGATAAGGTGGGGGGGAGAAAACTATAGCACCAAACACATGTGACGGTCCCCGCCTCTAGAGACAGGGCCATTAAAAGACTGAGATTTCATCACAAGATTACACAATGCTCCCCTCCCCCACAAGGTAACACCATAGCCCAAGGCATCCCCTCTAAGAGCAAACAACAGCCGGAAGAGCCACAGGACACAATGGAGGCCCAAAGTCACAAGGAGATGACCATAACAAGGACACTAGAGGCACTGGAAGTTTCTGGAAGCTACAGTGACAGGAAACATTAAAAACAGCTCAACTCCTAGCCAGATTAATGTTAAGCCCTCACACAGAAGGCCTTTTTACCTCAGACCACATCACCCAATACAGCATGCTTGGCTTTCAACAAAAAATGATCAGGCATGCCAAAGGGAAGTTTATTCAAGAAAAAAGCCTGCATATCAGTAAGAACAGTGAGCTTGGTGGCATTTGAATTTGCCCTATTCTATCCTCCCCCTGGTCCCACAGTGGCTTGAAAATCGGCAGGCTCGGGGCGCCTGGGTGGCTCAGTCATTAAGCGTCTGCCTTCGGCTCAGGTCATAGTCCCAGGGTCCTGGGATCGAGTCCCACATCAGGCTCTCTGCTCCGTGGGAAGCCTGCTTCTCCCTCTCCCACTCCCCCTGCTTGTGTTCCCTCTTCCTGCTGTGTCTCTCTCTGTCAAATAAATAAATAAATAAAATCTTTAAAAAAAAAAAAGAAAAGAAAAGAAAATCGGCAGGCTCACCACTAAAGTCGCTGTGAAAACCAGCAGCCGAGCAGCCACAGGAGAGGACAAATGGATATGGAGCCCCCGCAAAGGCCCATCTCCAGAGGATTGTCACTCTTTGACCTGTTGTTCAGCTCCCTGGAAAGGCCCGTTCACAGGGCTTGTCTTTATTTCACCTAACTCAGACCTCACTCAGGGAGGAAAAGCCCCTGTCCTCAGGGAGGAACAAGAGGCTAACCAAAATCTTAGAAGGAAAATCCAAGGAATGAGGTGTCCATAGGAGGAGAGCTGAAAAGCATTTATGCATCACGGGGCTGAGGAGGGATCCAATATGAGCCCCCCAAGCCCCTCCACTGGTTAGGCAAGAAGCAGGACCCAGCTACGGCTAATGCACCTGATTCCAAGTGAATGTACAAAGATCACAGTGGAGCGGCTCAGCCCCACTGGGGGCACCTCTGTATACCGACAAGATCCTGCCCATTGTCACCAAGTGGGGTTAGAAGGCAGGCAGGCACCCACCCCCCTTCCCCAGAGAAGGTGATGCCCAAACTGGACATTTTTCTTGGGCTTAAAGACAAACCCCACATGCAAACACTTCAGAGAGGGCATCACAGTGTCCTTCTCGAGGAAATACACCAGGGAGGAGTGTGTGCACGCGTGCATGTGTGCGTGTGCAAGATTGTGATTCTTGGGCATGCCAATCCTCTTCAGGGACTGATCATTCCACCCTCCTCCTCCTTCCTCTCTTACCACTCATGCTACCACAAATTTTTCCTCACTGTCCTCATTTTTCCCAAGGTGCTCTGTGTGGCTGCAAGCGGGACATTTTCCCCACGGATGGCTGGTGGATCTTTCTGACCTGCGATAATGCCATCAAGCTAGCCAATGCGGAGAGCCTCCATGGAAAGATGCTTCCCTTCCTGAAGGTATTGAGCTCAGTGGGGAGTCCTCATTGTCAAGTTCAAAGTTAAACCAAAGGCGTAACTAATATCCATGACCTATCCTGTTTGTAAACCCCACACAGATGGACATAGGAGGATCACAGGGGACTCCCCACCCTGGAGGACATCCATTTGCACCAGGACAGGATTCTGCACAATGTCATAGAGAACAGTGTAAGGAGGACAAGGACACTCACCGGAGAGGGCTAGCCCAGCCCGAAAATACCCCTGTGGGCACGGTCTTTACACTCAAACACAGGACCACGTGCACTTTGTGAGATGGAGCCCTGCACTCCACAGCATTCTTGTCATTCACCAGCAGGTGACTTTGCCTCCCCAAACCATTTCCTCACTCTCTGCCTCACTTCCCCAAGGCACTCTGTGTGGCCGCAAAGGGCACATCCCCACCAGTGAGTCCTGACTGATGCTTCTGACTTGCAGCCAATGTGAAGAGTCTGCTTGGCAGAGGCCCCGTTTCCTCAAGGTACGCACTCAGCGGGAGACCTCATTGCTCATTGTCAAGTTCCGAGTGAAACCACAGACCTGGCAGATACCTACACAGCACCGGGCCTGATTCTAGGACCTGGGTGGGTCAGCCTGGAACCCACCCCGGCCTCCCTCCCAACCCCCATCCCGCTCAGTGCACACCCTGCACCCCCTCCCTGTGGCAGTGGACATTGTTCCTTCTGGGGGTGGGCTTGGCAGGGAGCCAGGGGCCATGCGGAAGCGTAGTATGTGTTCCCAGCTATGAAGTAAGTCCCCACTGCAGTGCTTGGGAAGTAACCTGCACTCCTTGTGGGTATGTTGAGATTCCCTGTAAAGCTGTAAATGTCACGTGCTCCTCACTCTGGGTTTTGCTAAGAAGACCTCTTCCTGCTCTCCCCATGCTTTCCCTTTTGTCAGGGAGAGGAAGAGGAGTAAGTGGTCTTGCCTTACCCTCCCACCCCCACCCCAGGCCTGGGGAGTTCATACCAGCCGGCCCAGGTCACTCCCCACATAGTCACACCCCGTGGCCCTTCCACTGGGTATCAGAGTCCTCTCTAGGGCTGGGAGAGGACAGGGCATTCTGGAACCTTAAAGGGGCCACTGAGTAAGAGACACTTGTCTGTTGCCCAGGTGGGGAGGAGCCACCACAGCCTCCTCCTGGTCTGTTCCCCACCTCACAGCACAGAGCTGGTGTTTCTGGTCCCTTCTGTGCTAAGAGAACCGGAAGGGGAGGGAGGGGATGTGCGGCAGGTGGCAGGCCTCCAGCAGGATGGCCAGGGCTGGTGGGGGGCAGCTGCTCACTCTTCCTCATCCGGGGATCCTGTTGTCTCCTGCCATTGAGTAGGCAGGCCCAGTCACCCCCAACTCCTCCAAATTGTGTGAAATGGAAATCTACTTGCTCTTCACCCATCTTGAAAGCTGAAGGGGGATGTCCGGTTGTGTCTGCCTTGGTGATCTGGGCACACACACCCCTTCACAGCTGTGCCAAATGAAGGGTGGTGAGGGAGCAGGACAAAGCCTGGTTTATCTGTGTCTTTGGATGGAGTCTTAAGCTCTCACAGAGAGAAGCTTCTGAAGGTTATATAGTATTTTCACTTGTTCTTATATAAGAAAAAAAATGAAAATTTAAACTAATTGTGCCTCAGAGCAGGCACAATGAAGTATCCTAGATGTGTGCAGATGTGCACCACCTCTGTTGCTTTCTCCCTGTACCCTGGGTCACCTTTGAGAAGCCAAAGCAGGCCATCAGGAAGAGCCAAAGTTCACGTCTTTTGTTCTCTAAGCCTGCAGTCTGGGCTACCCTAAACTTATATCCTGAACAGAGCGAGCATAGACAGAAGACAGCACTCAGCTGTGAGAAGAAATACATAAATTAAGAAACAGCAAAAACTTTTGCTCATGGGAAAGAGACTGTCCTCTTCAAAGGATGCCAATGTCAGGGCTATTAGATTTTGACTAAGTGTGTGCAAACACTGCTTCTGGAGATTTCCCTATGCACAGGAAACAGGGGATGAATTTCCACTTAACTTGATGGAAAAAACCATCGCCCAAAGCCAAGCCTGGCCCAGTTGGGAAAGGGGCCTGAGGAACCCGGTTTCCTTTGTCTAGACTCGTGCATCTTGGCTCAGGGAAAAAGCTCCGTGGGGGTTGTGGAACAGAGTAGACCCGACAGATCGAGCATTGAATCTGAGCTTTGTGGTAACTTCTCTCATGGTTTCCGTTTCCTCTGCTCGACTAGGACTGTTCTGGCCCTCAGAGGCTGCTTGAAGGCTGCATGATGGGGCACTTGTGTCTCTCCTTTGATCTGAGTAGGAAGGAGCCTTGTAGAGAACAGGAGCTCCAGTCTAAAAGCTCTTCCTGAACCCAGACTTCCTCCTTGTTCTGCCTTTCCTTGCGTATTGGGAATCTCTGCTTCCATCCGGCTTTCTTCCCGGGGGTCAGTCCCAAGGCCAGCATGCACCGCTGAGACCCAGGGGTCCCCCAAATCCATAATGTCTGCTTCACCTTCATCTGGGCCTGTACTTCATGGGGCTGGTTCTGCCATGGGTTTTTGCAGCAGGCCTTCTTGCCCCTTGCCTTTTTCACTGGGACTGAAGCCACTGAGAATAGCTCATTCTCTTTTTACTCATGTTTATTTGGAAGGAACCTGTGTGCTCTATGGCAGGACTGACAGAATCTCACTCACGAGGATCTCACTGGCCTGGGCAGAGTGGCTCTTTCTTTTGACCTGGGTGTCCCACAGTCCTTTCTGCCTCCCAACGTGCTCTCCGTCACTGAGGCACATAGCATCCTCTTTCTCAGCTCTTGGGGCTACATTCTTTTTCTGGCTCCTTCTTGCAGCCTGAAGCTTAGCCTGCTCCCACTGATGCTGGCCACTTTATCCAGCTTCCCAGTTGGCACCCAGCATCTGGAAGGGTGCAGGTCCTGATTGGCCTTGCTCTGGGGATGAGACTCAGAGAGACCAGGAGCCAGGCCACCTGAGGCCTGCGGCTACAGCTGGGACTCTGTGCCCAATGGGAGATTAATGTAACCAAGTTGCTGCTCTTTAAAAGCATGGTTTTCCTAGATCTTAGCAGGCCACATCCTTACTGATGTGGGACATTGCTTGCTTACTGAAGTCCCTAGTCACTCAGATCTCATCTACCTTATGGCAATTTCCCAGGCACAGTCTTCCAAAGTCTCCCAATCATTCTTGAGGAGCATGGTGCTGTTTGAACTTGACTATTTCTTAATCTTCTTGGCCCCTGAAATTCCTAAATTCTTTGCTAACATGTTTTTTTTTCCTAAAGAGGAAATTCAGATATTCATGAAATGTGGCTGAACTGGACTTGGGTAAACTCGCATTCTTTGAGGTTGGTGTCATGCCTTGGTCCCTTGAGCCTTATGTATACTCAGAATATCTTTTTTTTTTTTTTTGACCTTCCATGATTACTCACTCTTGAAATGCCTCTTGATTATGGTTGAGGAGCATTGGGGTCTTCTCCCTCTATTTTTTTCCCAGGACATATGACCATGGAGATATCATAAAGCCATCTCCACTAACTTCTTCCTGATGTGAAAACTGAGCTTAGAAGAGATGCTTTCCTTCTTTGGTGAGGCTGACATTGACAGACTTCAGCATTCAATGCCTGACATGTTTGGGAGAGAAGAGGCAAGCCAAGAGGGGTTGTCTGGAGTTGACCTCCATGGGACAGTGTTCAGTTGGATTGGAATTGACTGGTGATAGCAGTGTAGAGAGAATTGGTGGTGAGGTACGACTGCACTGTGTGCAGTAAAGAATTAACCTTGTCCAAAGGAAGGTTTGGCTCATGCCCCCAGTTCCTAGTATATAACCTCTAAGCCCTTGGACTGTCCTGCTTGATATGTTTACCTGGGGCCTTGGGCCATGCCAGATAGTCTATACTAACAGTGTGATTTATGTTGGGGGCCTTGGGCTATATGGTATCAGCTTGACTCTTGGAGGAGCTGGAGACAGAAGTCAGCCTTACTGGTGATCAGCCATGTTTATATGACTGATCTCCAATAAAAACCCTGGACACCAAAGCTTGTGTGAGCTTCCCTAGTTGGCAATATTCTATGCATATTGCCATATGTTGTTGTTGGGAGAAGGATACACCATCCACACAATCCCAAACTGGAACTCCATATCTGGAACTCTCCTGGACGATGCCTATGCACCTCTTCCCTTTGCTGATTTTAGTTTGTATCCTTTCACTGAAATAAACCATAACTGTGAGTATAACAGCTTTTCTGAGTTCTGTGAGTCCTAATTCATTATGAAACCTGAAAGTGGTCTTGGGGACCCCCACATTTAGGAGGTATGTGGAGTGGAATTCACTAAAACAACCCTGGCTGGCTCAGTGACACGTGGTAAAAACATGATTTGGGTAAAGGAAAGATGAGGAGGCAGAATTGGATGAACGTTTGCTTTCTGAGTGGCCAGTGGGTCGCCTATGGTATGGAATTACAGCTGTACTGTTGTCAGTTACTGGAGATAAAAATTACCAGTGTAATTTAGAAAAAATAGATTCAGCTCCCATGCAGTTAGCTCATTGGATACATAAGAAAATGCAAAATAAGATACAAGCTAAATATACAATCCCTTGGCTATTGCTATAGCTAAAGTGAAAATAAGAGTTTGGGGCAGATTCTGATGCTGGGCCACGCATGGACTTTGAGCGATCCAAGCTACAGCTACTAGTATCAGGGCTGCTACCAAAGGGAAAAGTTATGCTGAAATGACAGATAGCTAAGGAAATTAGAGTGATTGACCAAAAAAATGGGGAAGACAAAAGAGAGAGCTAAGGGAATCATCATTCCAGCAGGATGGAAATCTTTGAAGAGTCATTAAGAAATGGATAACATTTCTGGTGGACATGTAAAATGGTGCAGCCACTGTGGAAATAGTTAGGCTGTTTCCTCAAAATTTAAACATAAAATTACCATATAACCCATTCCTACATATATACCAAAAAGAAAAGAGAACATATATCCACAAAGGAACTTGTATATATGCGTTTATGGCAGCGTTAGTCATAAAGGCCAAAAGGTGGAAACAACCCAAATGTCCATCTATGGACGAATGGATAAACAAATTATGGTTATATACACTGAGCGGAATATTATTGAAGTGAAGAAATGAAGTACTGATACATGCTACACCTTGAATGAATCTCAAAAACATTATGCTACATGTAAGAGGCCAGACACAAAAGTTCACATATTGTATGATTCCTTTTATATGATGTATCGAGAATCAGTAAACCCATAGAGATAGAGAGTGGCTTAGAATTTACTAGGGGAAGGGAGAATAGAGGGATGAAGAGTGATTACCTAATTGGTACCTGGTGTTTTTATGGGGTGATGAAATTTCAAAACTAGAGAGAGCTGGTAGTTTCATAATATTGTGAATAAACCAAATACCACTGAATTGTACACTTTAATTGTATGCTGTATGAATTTCAACCACACTAAAAGATTTTTTATTGGGATGAATAAAGGGGTCATTGATGGGGTCAAAACAGAAGTCTTAATACAGCATATTGGAAGGTTGAATGGACCAATGGGAACCCCTACTGGTCTCCCAACATTAAAGGGCCCTAAATAAATCTGCTTTATTCTCCCTAGTTTGGAAGAAATTTAAAAGCCAGAAGGCAAAGATGATAATGAGATGCCTGACCTAAAACAGCCTGGGGCAATGGTCCCACAAACTAATTAAGATAAGGACTGACAAAGAGGCAAGGTCCCTTGGCCTAATTTCTCACTTGAGATCCAAAGCCATATGCACATGTGGGGGTAAAATGGCCAAGAGGTGCAGAAGAAAATGTTCTGGGACTTCTTGGCATAAGAACCCAATGCACTATGATTCCAAATCTGTTAGTGAAGTCCTAACAGTGAGTTTAGGTTAGATTGGGAAGATATGGGGATGCAATGGCTGATGGGATTAAGGTGAAAGTTTAGATGAAAATGGAATTTTCTAAAAAGGGAGCTTGGGTTTTCTACATAAAGTGTCTGGAGAAAAATCAATATATGTATAGCATATATTACGTTATTAATAATGTATTTAATGTATTTTATTAATATTTTATGGGTTTTAATATATGTGCTTAGGAAAATGCATGTATTTTTTTTTTTAGATTTTATTTATTTATTAGACAGAGACAGAGCGAGAGAGGGAACACAAGCAGGGGGAGTGGGAGAGGGAGAAGCAGACTTCCCGCGGAGCAGGGAGACCAATGCGGGGCTCAATCCCAGGACCCTGGGGTCATGATCTGAGCCCAAGGCAGAGGCTTAACGACTGACCCATCTAGGCGCCCCAAAATGCATGTATTCTATAGGAAAAGTTATAAACTTTGAATCTCTGGTGTTGGGAAAATTGGACAGCCACATGCAGAAGAATGAAACTGGACATTCCCTTATGCCATACAAAAAAAACAGACTCAAAATGGATGAAAGACCTAAATGTGAGACAGGAATCCATCAAAATCCTTGAGAACACAGGCAGCAACCTCTTCAACCTCAGCCACAGCAACTTCTTCTTAGACACATCGCCAAAGGCAAGAGAAGCGAGGGCAAAAATGAACTATTGGGACTTCATCAAAATAAAAAGCTATTGCACAGCAAAGGAAACAGTCAACAAAACCAAAAGACAACCAACAGAATGGGAGAAGATATTTGCAAATTACGTATCAGTTAAAGGGCTTGTATCCAAAATCTATAAAGAACCTATCAAACTCGGGGCGCCTGAGTGGCTCAGTTGGTTAAGCGACTGCCTTCGGCTCAGGTCATGATCCTGGAGTCCCGGGATCGAGTCCCGCATCGGGCTCCCTGCTTGGCAGGGAGTCTGCTTCTCCCCCTGACCCTCCTCCCTCTTATGCTCTCTGTCTCTCATTCTCTCTCTCTCTCAAATAAATAAATAAAATCTTAAAAAAAAAAAAAAGAACTTATCAAACTCAACACCCAAAGAACAAATTATCCAATCAAGAAATGGGCAGAAGACATGAACAGACATCTCTCCAAAGAAGACATCCAAATGGCCAACAGACACATGAAAAAATGCTCAACATCACTCGTCATCAGGGAAATATAAAGCAAAACCATGATGAGATACCACCTCACACCAGTCAGAATGGCTAAAATTAACAAGTCAGGAAACAACAGATGTTGGCAAGGATGCAGAGAAAGGGGAACCCTCCTACACTGTTGGTGGGAATGCAAGCTGGTGCAGCCACTCTGGAAAACAGCAGGGAGGTTCCTCAAAAAGTTGAAAATAGAGCTACCCTATGACCCAGCAATTGCACTACTGGGTATTTACCCCAAAGATAGAAATGTAGTGATCCGAAGGGGCATGTGCACCCCAATGTTTATAGCAGCAATGTCCACAATAGCCAAACCATGGAAAGAGCCCAGATGTCCATTGACAGATGAATGGATAAAGAAGATATGGTATATATATATATATATATATATATATATATATATATATATATAATGGAATATTACTCAGCCAACAAAAAATGAAATGTTGGCATTTGCAATGATGTGGATGGAACTAGAGGGTATTATGCTAAGCAAAATAAGTCAATCAGAGAAAGACAATTATCATATGATCTCACTGATATGTGGAATTTAAGAAACAAAGCAGAGGATCATAGGGAAAGAGAGGAAAAAATGAAACAAGACGAAACCAGAGAGGGAGACGAACCGTAAGAGACTCTTAATCATAGGAAACAAACTGAGGGTTGCTGGAGGGGAGGGGGGTAAAGGGGTGGGGTAACTGAGTGCTGGACATTAAGGAGGGCATGAGATGAAATGAGCACTGGGTATTATATAAGACTGATGAATCACAGACCTGTACCTATGAAACCAATGATACCTTACATGTTAATTAAAAAATAAAATGTAAACCACTTAAAAAAAACTTTGAAGAGTGTGGTTATGATGAATATTTGATGGAATGTTACCCATAAAGTCTTTTGTATCAAGAATAAAGCTTCTTCATTGACATAACCTGGAAAAAAGAGAATTGGAATGTTTAAACAGAGACTTCATGGGACGCGATTGTGTCTCCTTTACCTGAGTATATGGGAATGAATATTATGTCTGACAGGGGAATGCTTCCCCTGCCTAGTATTATGAACCAGAAGGCATGCAAATTTGTCCTTCAGCCAATGTTGATTAAACATGCTAAATGGGAACGTATGAGATTACCCAAGTAGGGTACAGGTTGTTAATTTGAAACAATAAAGGATACCTGATGGACAAAAAGAGTTTATCACTTTATAGTGACATATTAGAAAATGTAGTGCAGGTACCAAAAATTTTTGGGGCGCCTGGGTGGCTCAGTTGGTTAAGCGACTGCCTTCAGCTCAGGTCATGGTCCTGGAATCCCGGGATCGAGTCTCGCATCGGGCTCCCTGCTCAGCAGGGAGTCTGCTTCTCCCTCTGACCTCCCCCCTCTCATGCTCTCTCTCTATCTCATTCTCTCTCTCAAATAAAATCTTAAAAAAAAATTTTTTTCCCATATAGTAGACTTGTATGGACCACAGACTGAGGCTGATATGAGTATCACCCAGCAGCAACTACTGAGATTTTGGACCAGAAAATTTCCAGACACTATGCCATTACAATGTATGCCATTTGAGAGACAAATACTTGCTTACTTAATTGAAACTTCACTTATGAAGGACATAAAATAATCAAAACCTGAAATACCCATAAATGTCTTGGGTGATGTTGGAGAAACACTTTGATGGGGGAGGGCAGGGCCCCAAAGAGTTCCATAATAAAATGGGAAAGTTTATGCAGGAACATACTACTGGGGGATGTAAGGAAGTACTCATCATATTCACAAGCAGGTAACATCTTTTCCCCTAAAGGAAGCACCTGAGGAGCTGCTGAATCCCATGCCTACATGGGCAATGCCCTATGAATATGTCTCTACTGACCAACAAAGAGTTGCTTGGTTCATAGATGTCAGTTCCAAGTTGAACAAACAACATCATGTTTGGAAGACCACCACTCTGACTGAAGAAAGTAAAAACATATCAGCTCAGCAGACCGAATTGTATATTGTTTCCCCTGTGTTTGGGTTTTTCCCAACTTTAGGATGGAGGCTAATGGCCTGTCCATGTGGTCAGGCAGATGGGCAGTGAAAAACTAGACAACTAAAAGATTGCCAGGATGGGGCAGAGACCTAGGGAAATCACTGGGAATTTAAGAAGTGCATTAAAGTAAGATATATCAATACCCATCAGAAGAACCCCCTTCCATGACTGTAAGGTGAATGGAATTGGCAAGTCCATATTCTGGTGCACTCAATTGAGTTGGCCATCATGAGGGAGCTGCAGCAATGCAGAGATGGGCTGATTGTTGACATATTTGTCTTGCACCCTACAATGCACAAAATGCCAAAAGTACTGTCTATCAGCAAGAGAGACCCACTACAGACACCTATAGGGCAGATTTCTCAGAAGGAAGGCTCCATTCATTGCTGGCAAGTCAGACTGATGTTGGTAGCCCTTGAGGTTACAAAAAGGTCCTGACAAGAGTAGACACTAGACTTAGCTTTGCATACCCAGTAGTAGATGAAAATGCTCAGAGTACTAAAAAGGGACTGGAACAGAAAATACTGTACCAATTTGGACTGCTAAGTTACATTTCTTCAGATCAAGGAACACATTTTATAGCCAATAATGCCCAAAATTGGGCAAAGAGATATTACATCAAATGCAATGTTACATATCATACCCACAGTAATGGTTTAATAGAAAATTGGAATGAGTAATTAAAACATTTGTGATCTAAAATGGAGATAAAGACATGAAGGGCTGGCTTATATGCATTCATGAGGACGTGCTTACACTCAACATGAGAGGGACCAAGGGAGGGTCCCACTCAACAGATTCCTCTGCTTTGCTGAGGGATCCAAGGCAGAGGAAGTTGGAAAGGATGCTAGTACAACTCTATAGTTTTCAGTACATCACTTAAATTTTCTTTTCTCCCTTTTTTCCTTTGCCTGGAAGAGGCATTATGGAAAGAGCAGACTTTGAAGCCAGTATCCTCACTCCGAACTGTGAAGGCTGCAATTTTCTAGCTGTGTAACACTGGACAAGGGAACCTCTAAGCCTGCTTCCAATTTCTGTAACATTAGGATTATAGTAGCAATTTCATAGTATAGTTGTGAACATTATCTTAGTAACATATATACTGAACATTATTGTTAAAGAGCAGACAATTCCTGATAGAGCAGGGAAAGGGTATTCAGATCCAAACTATCTCTGCTTGATGGAACTTCTTTTGTCCCTTTCAAGCTGGTATCTGAAAACTAGCTTGTAGCGGTAGCTGTCCGTGGTACTGATCTCACCAGGGCTGGCTTCACAGTCCTCTTGGGAAGTCCTGCTCGGTAGTCTACTTGTGTCATTCTCCTGGAGTCTGAATGATGCCTCCATCTCAGCCAGAAGCCTTGCCCTGCAATCAATGTGCTGACCCCACCCCCTCCCTGCCCATATCCTGCCTGCCAGCTCAGCCCTTTTGTGAGCCTTGTGGAATAAGGGCTGACTCAGAGCCATCATAATGGGATAGGGGTTCTCACTATCCATACTCCTAGCTCTGTAGAGTTAGAATGGGGCAACTCTCTGGTTTGTCCATGAACTCCAGCTGCCAGAGAGAAGTGCTGGGCTCCAGCTCTAAACTTCTGCAGAGGAAACTCACCACTCCCCCCAAAGCCCAGAAAGTGTTTAGCTCCTGCCAGAGCAGTGGTTCTCAATTGGGGGCAATTTTATCCCTCAGGGGACACTTGGCAATGTCTAGAGATAACTTTGGTTGTTACAAACCAAAGGTGGGGGCATTTTTAGAGGATAGAGGCAAAGGATGCTGGCAAACATTCTGCAATGCATAGGACAGTCCCCTACAACCAAGAATTATCTAGCCGATTGGGCCCAAAAATTAATGCCAACGTTGAGAAACCCTGCCCTAGGGTTTGAGGCAATTTGAAGTGGTGACTAGAACTTTATTGGATATTGAGGTCTAGCCCAATGTTCTTTACTTGCCAGCTATTACCTTGGCTAAATCACTGAACTACTCTGAGCCCCATTTTCTTTTTTTAAGATTTATTTATTTATTTTTAGGAAGAGGGAGAGAGAGAATCTCAAGCAGACTCCACGCTGAGTGCGGAGCCTGACATGGGGCTCAATTTCATGACCCTGAGATCATGACCTGAGCTGAAATCAAGAGTCAGACACTTAACCAACTGAGCCACCCAGGTGCCCCCATGAGCTTCATTTTCTATGTATGAATGTTTAGGTTCCTAGACTAGAAGTCCTCTAAGCCCCTGCCAGTTCAAATGCAACATGTCTTCATAAATACTTGCTGAGTACACCACTAGGAACCAACATTCTGTGATACTATGAATATAAAATATAAGGAGATGCATAAAATATCAAAAGGAAAGGAACAGAATGGGAGAGGGGGGAGCTGATAAAAGGTTACTACCCAAATACACACAGAATTTATGCAAACGTAAGTGTGCAGATAAAATACAGCTTGTAGATTCTCAAGTGGTGAGAAAAATATCTTCACTAGCAATTAAAGAGATATAAAATGAAATAACTGTATTACTTTTGCTAATCTTATGAAAAAAATCAGTGCAATGTCTTTGGGACCGTGAGGGAAAAAATGCACTTATATATTCCTCTGTCTCCCTCTGAACAAACTTTCACCCTGGCACTATAAAACAGCAGCTACAAAACTGGTTCTGCTGCACAATCAAATAATTCCATCACAAAGAGTATACTTGAAGCTTATTTTTACATCTATAAAGATTCATGCTAGCCTTTGGACTGGAACTAACACATCAGCTCTCTTGGTTCTTGGGCCTTTAGACTCAGCCTGGAAGGAGACCCTCAGCTCTCCTGGGTCACCACTTGCTGATTTGTCTGCAGACCCTGAGATTTGTCAGCGTCCATAACCATGTGAGCCAGTTCCTTATAATAAATCTTTTTCTGTGTGTGTGTGTGTGTGTGTATAAATGGGAACACCCGTTCTAAAGTACAGAACAAGGTGCCAGATTATTGCTTCTCCCCCTTAGTCACCAAACAGTAAGACACTGGATTTAAATAATTTGTTTTCAGAATTAGGAACAAACCTCCTTATCACACCTTCCTCTAGCCTCTTAAATTAGTCTTGACTATCACCTTCAGAGTTAATAGGGGCCAAAGGGTATAAAGATTCCAGAAGGAAAGAAACACCATCATGGATTGTGAAGTCCACTCTTCACAGACGTAAGAAAGCAGGTGTATCTCTTTCCACATGTAGGTCTCTGCCTGAGGCAGTCAGTGTTCCTCATCTGTCCCTGTACAAGAAACTCTTTTTTTTTTTTTAAGATGTATTTATTTATTTTAGAGAGAGAGAGAACATGGTGGGAAGGGGCAGAAGGAGAGAGAGAATCTCAAGCAGACTCCCGACTGAGTGTGGAGCCTGATGCAGGGCTCGATCTCACGACCCTGAGATCATGACCCGAGTGAAATCAAGAGTTGGACAAATAACCAACTGAGCCACCCAGGCACCCCAGAAACTGTTTTATAAGGAGCAGAAAGAGGTTGCTTCCAGGAATGGTGTCTTACAAGTTCATACAATTTGGAGATGGAGGCCTCTACCAGATTGGTTTCAGTAATTTGACAAGGACAGGCCAACTTAGCTGTGCCAAGAGGGGGAGATCACACATCACAGGAATATTTGAAATTACCTCTTTTGAAATCATATTTGCATGACCCTCCATTGCATCAACCCTGAGGGTGAAGAAACAGACCTCTTTACTCTGTCTGTAGGTCAGAGAGAGAGAAAGAGCTAACACCCCCAAGGAAAAGGTACTACTAAAGGAATGAGCCTAGAAAGTATCCCTCTGCTCCCTGAAGTCTCATTGACTTGATCTGGCAATCAGCCTGTTGCCCATTCAGAGGACTCTTGAGCAGAGGAATCAAAGAGAATCGGGCATAGGCAGTAAATGAGGCAAAGGCAATGAGAAGAGAAGTGGGAACCGCCAAACGCAAAGAAAAGCAGACACTGAAGTGGAGTAAATGGAGATGCCACAAGGACCAAAGGGCAGTACTTATCCCCACTCCCAGTATGAGAGTTGGAGGTCCGTACGCATGGTGGTGGGTCAACAGTGCACATTTCAAACCACAGAAGTGGACTGCCTAAGAAAAAGTGAGTCCCCACTTACTTGCTATTCTGGGCTGGACTTCGGAAGGGACTCCATGGAGGAGATTCAGGCTCTGGGAGGGGATAGAGGAAACAGCTTCCAGCCCAGACCGTCTGTGGCTCTCTGACTTCGCCCCATTGCACAGGGCTCTGAGCCCTTAGGTAGCTCTCATGGTATTTCTCTCCCGCCTGCCAGGTAAAGCTGGCCATCATCTTGGTCAGCTGGCAGGTGCCCATTTTGGGAAACCCACAAGGGATCCAAAACGGGTCTCTGAAATACTGGACGTACAGCAGATTTCCTATGTACAAGCTGATGAGGAGCATATAGTCCATTGGACACTGAACTGCTACAATTACCAAAATGTTCTCCAAATGCCATTTGGTATATGACACTGCAGGTATGGGCATGCATGCACACTCTTGTCCACATGTTCATTTGTATGAACATGCATTTACTACACGTGCATTTACTACACTTATTTATTTACACTTGTAGAGACATCTTAATATGTGTGTACACGGGCAAATGGAAATTGACCTTGTGCACATAGATTCTCTGAGGTCACAGAGCTGCTCTGCTTCTCGAAGTAAATCCATTCGTGTGTGAGGTGACCCTGTTTACATCTTTGGCCATAGCCAACTGGTTGTTGGTCCGATGACCCCTGGGGCTGTCAAATCTCCAACAAAGCTCATCCCAGATAGATGTGGAAGAAGGGATGGCTGCCTGGGGTTCCATGGATGGGGCGGAGGCCATCACTGCCTCTATCAGTCAGGGCATTAACACTGGTGCCCACCAGGCTCCTAGGCAGGGCAGCCAAAATAAGCCATTACCGAGCATCTAGGCCATGCCAGCACTATTGTGAGCCTCAGTGGTGGTCTTTCCCTTTTGTAAAGCCCCATGCCTTTGTTTCAGGAGTTTTCCTTCCTGGAGTGCCTGTCTATGATCAGCTTTCAGGACTCAGGGACACTGCTGCATTCAGGAAAGCTTCTCTTGTCCCCACCTACCCTTCCCCCAAGTTGGAATTAGTCACTACTTTCCCAGGGCTTCTCTAATTCATTGTTTCTGTGTTGGTGCATTATAATATAGTCACATGAGTACCTGCCTCTCCAGACCACCAACTATAGCATAGGGGGAGCTGCTGTACATCTGTCTTTGTGTCTGCACCAACTGCTGTAGTACAAGACAGGTAATAAGTCCCCTTGATCTGAAATAGCTCCTCAAGCTTGGGCAGTTAATGCCCCTGTGACTGGGACACGGGGAGTACTCTCATCCTTCCTCTGATTAAGGCAGGTAACATTTAATCAGTGTTGGGCACTGTGCTAAGCTCTGGGGTTATCAAGGTACAGAAAACACATTTCCTTTCTGCTGGGATCTCAAGGTCTAGAGAGAAATATAGGAATTTAAATACACAGTTTTAATGAAGTTGGGTACAGAGGGAGGGTGCAGAGGTTTCACATACTCAGGCCTTGGACTGACAACACAGATGACAACACAGCTCACTGTTCGGTGGTCCTTTACCTGATGTCTGGGACACCGTGGGACCTGGGGAGGGCCAGCAAGGTGATGTGGCTTCCTAGCGAGCTGCCCAAACCCGCTGGGGCTTGGGGCTTCACTCCTTCGCCAGGATGAAATGTCTGGGTGGGGACACGACTGTTTTCATGGGAGTCAGGAAGGTTGTTCTTGGCTTGGCCCAGCCCAGCGCCCAACCCAGTGCCTGAGGGAGGAAATGTCATTCCTATCAGACCTGGCCTCAACTCCCAACCCTGGATCCCCAGATTCCTGGGGAATGGCTTTCTCTGGCCTCTGAGATACATAATGGAGACAGATAATCTGAAGGCTATTAGGATGACTATCATTAAAAAAAAAAAAGATAACTAGTATTGGCGAGGATGTGCAGAAAAGGAAAGGCTTGTGCATTGTTGGTGGGAATGAAAATGGGTGCAGCCACTGTGGAAAATAGCATAAATTTCCTCCAAAAATTAAAATTAGAATAACCATATGATCCAGCAATCCCACCTCTGGGTATATATCCCAAGGGCTGAAATCAGGATGTCGAAGAGATATTGCACTCCCATGTTCATTGCAGCAATATTCACAATAATCAAGATATGGAAGCAAACTAAGTGTCGGATGATGAAAATGTGACATATATACAATGGAATCCTACTCGGTCATTAAAAAAGAATGAAATCCTGCCGTTGTGACAACATGGGTGAACCTGGAGGACATTATGCTAAATGAAATAAGCCAGTCACAGAAAGACAACTACTACGTGATACCACTTACATGAGGAATCTAAAACAGTCAAACTCATAGAAGCCAAAAGCAGAATGGTGGTTGCCAGGGGCTGCCGGGGAGGGGGGGCGGGGGGGGACGGGGAAGTGTTAGTCAAAGGGTACAAGGTTTCAAATATACAAAATGAAGACTTCCTAGGGACCTACCGTACAGCACAGTGCCTGTAGTTAATAATACTGTATTGTATACTTTTAAATTTGCTAAGAGGCTACATCTTAGGTTAAAAGCTCATTATCACAAAAAATAAAGAATTTAGGCAGGAAGAAACTTTTGGAGGTGATGCTATGATTGTAGCACAGACTGTGGTGATGGTTTCATGGGTGTACTCTGGTCCCCAAACTCATCACATTGTCTGCATTCCATATGGTTTGCGCATGTCAACCATACCTCCCTAAAGTGGATTTTTTTGTTTTTGTTTTTAACAAAAAAGCATGTTGCTTCACTAAGCGGTTGACAAATCCCAAATATTTCTACATTATCTTGCCATGAAGCCTATTTTTCCAATAATAAAACTAACAGAACTTCATTCTTCCATAAGAACTATTGTCAAAGTGATTCTTTCTACATCCCCCAAGATCATTCCTCCCCTTTACATGGAGAACTGTCATGCAGGAACTGTGACTGTTTTCTTTTTAGTGAGTCTGAGGAAAAGTATGGATTCTCTCTAAAGAAACGACCCTGCATGTGTGGCATAACATTTTGCATATAATTTCTGTGGCTATTTGACAGATGTCCTTGGATCCAGGTTTTTTTTTTAAGTCTAGAAAAGGAACATTTTGCCTCTAAAGCATCTCAGAAGCTGAGGCGACAATTCTTTATTACACTGGTCAAGCCAGTCTATAGACAGTGATAATACCCCGCTCTGCTTCTTTTTTTTTTTTTTTTTTAAGATTTTATTTATTTATTTGACAGAGAGAGAGACACAGCGAGAGAGGGAACACAAGCAGGGGGAGTGGGAGAGGGAGAAGCAGGCTTCCCACAGAGCAGGGAGCCCGACGCGGGGCTCGATCCCAGGACCCCGGGATCGTGACCTGAGCCGAAGGCAGACGCTTAACGACTGAGCCACCCAGGTGCCCCCCCCCGCTCTGCTTCTTGAGTGCTACTCCATCTCCAGGGAATGTTCAGTTCAGACTGACCAAAGTCAACTGTCCCAGCAGAGGTCATGCCTTCAAATATCTCTTCCCTCACCCTCCTTGCTCCTCAAACATCCTGAGCTGGTCTTGACTCATTGCACTGGTGTGGGGTAGATTCAGTGGAGAAGCAGGTGGGCAGGTGGAAACCTTCTAGTGGTAAATCAGGGCTGGCATCCCGCTCAGCTCTCCCACCAGTGGTCCTGGGGTCTTGGCAAGCCTGATCCCTAGATCCCTGGCCAGCATTCCTCCCTCCCTCTGCTGTACCACCACCCTGGGCCCACCTAGAGTGCCACACTCGAGGAAAATGCCTCCTTAGAGAGAACCCAGCTTGATCAGGGACTCCCAGCAAATGCAAGAAGCTCAGAGAAGGATCATGGTGCAAGTGGTAGGAGCTCACACTGCTTTCTTTCACAGATGGTGGTAGGTCATTCTGTATGGTCCCTAAGTGGTATAGGAATGGGGGAGAGGGCCTCTCTCAACCTTCCAAAAGTGCAGAAGTAGGGTGTTCCTCCCGCTGTGGTGTCCTTTGGAGATTCAGATCTCATGCTAGATCAGTGTCTGACAGGTCAGAAGCTTAGGAGAGTATTCCGGAGAGATCAGAATCAGACACAGTCCTGGGCCCGTGTCCTTTGCTTCAATACTTACATTCATTCACACTTTCTACGCAATCTGTGAAATGGGTATAATTATCCAGACTCATGGCACACTCACTGGGCTGCTTCACATGAGAATAATGAAATTCCCACGGACTTTGTTAGGGTGAAATAGGCAAGCTCCATTTGTAGGCTTCGTCCTCTTAGACGCAAAATACATTTTCAATGAGTTTCTGTACTCCCCTTTCAGAGAGCAAAGAACATATTAAAGCTTATCTGCAAGGCTTGCACAAGAAAGAGCCTCATGGCTAAAATTCCAGAGAACTCGTGGTTATCTAGAATTTCCTAACAGATTATTTAGCCCTGGGCTTCTTTTCAAATGTTTGGTTGTTTGTTTTTTTTTTTCCTTAAAAAATGGGTCACAGGTGTATAATCTGCCTTTTCTTAATAAAGCTTTGATAACATCTGTTTGGGTATCCAAACTCCTTTGTAAAGTTCTGCAGAAGTTTCCCCAGGGCACCATAAAATAGCACCTTTTCTTGTGTAATCTGGAAGCCCGACAGGACTGGGGGGCCTTGGACTCCAGGTGCCACCTCTAACCCATCATCTGGCTCATCTGATCTGCCCCAATGCCCCGCTGCCCGTGGGGAGAGATCACCTACCGCGCTCCAGGAAGTCCGTGTCTGGGCCAAGCTGCAGTTCTTTGCAAAAAGTCTTCTGCTGGGGCCTAGGGTGAGGCAAGGACAGGGGTAATCAGTTACCTTGCTGCGGCCCTCCTGGGTCAGACTTCTCCCCAGCGCGGATCAAAGCGAACACCAGCGCCACCCAGTGGCCAACCCCCATTAAAACAGCGTCTTCCTTCAGGACCGGCTACAGGTGACGATTAATCACTTGAAATGTAGCTAAACGGGGGCAGAGGCAGAGAACCGGGCCGAGGAAGTGATGCCGCATTCTCTTCTGCACGCCGAGCTTCTTGATGTCTGCAGAAGAACTGATCTGGAATCGGTGAGCCAGGGCTGCAGCCCCAGCTCTTCCCTTGCTCGCTAGGGGTCGCTGAAGAAAGCACTACCCTTGCTGGCATCCATTTTCTCCTCTATCAGATAGAAAATATTTAACAAGACGACCTCAAGGCACTGTCAGGCCCAAATGTCCCAAAATCTCTGTTGTTTCTTCTGTCCTCTCCGGACGAAGTAAATGGGGGAACTGTAAGGGAAGGCCTCATTTCTTGCTGGTCACAGGCTCCCACCATTTCCTAGGAGCTCAGGAGCCTTGAGGGGACAAGAGAGACACACGCAGAGTCTCAGCTCTTCACAGGACGCTGTCACACAGCCCTGTGGGGAAGACCAGTCCGGGGGGGGGGGGATGGTTCTCCCCATTTCACAGAGGAGTAAACAGTTTCAGGGACACTGCAGGATTCATCCAGAGTCAGACACGGACTCACAGGATTTAGTGCTGGAAAAGATGTGAGAGATTAAAGGAGGGTAAGTCCCCACTGTCACTTCACTGATAAGGAGACAAGATGACGGGACCAGGTAGTAGCTGCGGTAGTGGCCTCAGTTTCCAAGACTACTAAGCCTGTGTTCCTCTCTTTAAAATGTGCCTCAGGGGCACCTCGGTGGCTCAGTCAGTTGATTGGCTGACTCTTGGGTTCAGCCCAGGTGGTGATCTCTGGGTCGTGAGATCGAGCCCCGCGTGGGTCTCTGTGCTCAGTGTGGAGTCTGCTTCAGATTCTCTCTCCTGTTGCCTCTCCCCTGGCGCCCCCCTCTCTAAATAAGTAAATCTTTAAAAATAAATAAATAAAAATAAAATAAAATAAAATAAATAAACTGTGCCTCAGTTTCCTCATCTATAAACTAAGGATGAGACTAGCGCCTGGCTTACAGGGCGCTTGGGAGCACTCAGAGGCAAGTTCTCATTAAGTACAGCTATTAATATGTTGCTGCTTGCACAGGCCTTCATCTCCATTTAAGATTTACCCGTGACGTCTTTGGCTAGAACTACCCCAAACAGACTTTTGAAAAAATATTACCCTTCCGTCATCCGCAGAAGTGGGCATAGAACGAGGTGGGTGATAAAGACCAGCGATTGAGTTGAAAGCATATCGTGTGGAGGGTGTGGAGGTGGATGTGATTTGGGGAAGGGTTCTCTTGCAGGTGTAAAGGAATAGAGAGCCTGACAGCGCCCCCCCCCCCCCACCCCAGCAGAGATGAATGCCATGGGGAGGGACATCCGGGTCCAGCTGGCAACTCACAAAGAGTTATTGTCCCTGTATGTCTGCCCTAGCCGGAAGTCCCCTGAAAGAGGGGCAGCTGAGTCCTCGTGGCAATAAGTGCCATTATCAGAGCACAAAACAATCTCTGTGCGTGTTCCCGCCTCTCTCCTCATGGTGCCGTCTCACATTGCACAGCGCTTCACGGTTTACCGAGGTCAGACTCAGGCAGATTCCATCCTAGCCCATCCTCCCAGCATCCCTGTGCAGGGTGCAAAGAATGCCTGTCTTCATTTCACAAGGCTTCTGTCTCCATTTTACCAGCTAGAAACCAAGATGCAAGGATGGTTGTGCAACTTCACATAAGGTCACAGAGCTAGGACGTGGCTCAGCCACGACCAGAAGTATGGTCCGACTTCCTGCTGAGTCCTGTCCAAGCCGCTCCTCCGAAGGACCGCGCCGACCAAGTGATGTCAGCGTCTGCCATTGCTCTGCTCACACCCTAAATGCGTGGAGAAGCTTCATTCAGTTCTGTGTGGTCATGCTCTTCCTTTGTTCTCTTTTTTCTATGCCTGCTCTGAGCCCTGAACATACTGCCTAGTGTGTTGGGAGAGAGCGTGTCAACATACCCAGTTAGAGGAACACAAAGCATTTGTGCTCCAGGAAATCCCCAGGCCCTAGGGCGATGACGTGCCATTTCAGTGGTCTCATTTCTGGGGAAAAAAATTTTTTTTTCTAACAATTACAAAGGACCTCTGGGTATGAAAGAAAATAGCCTGACACAGCTATTCCACTCCTAGGTATTTACCTAAGAAAAATGAGGGCATATGTCCACAAAATTGTACATGAGAGTTCACGTACAACCCGAATATAGATTGACAGGAAATAATACATCCACACAGTGGAACACTACTCAGCAATGAAAAAAAAAAAGAACTGTAGACAATGAGAGGGATGAATCTCAGAGACCTTAGGTTTACCAAAGGAGCCAGACACAAAAGACCATTCACTATGTGATTCTATTTAGATGACATTCTAGAACAGACAAAATAAACTATAGCGATAAAAATCAGAACAATTGTAGAGGGCAAGAAGGAGGTGATGGAAAGAATTAACTAGAAGGTGACACAAGGTAACTTTTTAGGATGATGGAAGTGTTTCTATCTTGTTTGGGGTGGTGGTTTTACAGTTGTATATATTGGTCAAAATTCACCAAAGTGTACGCTTATGCCCCATTAAGTGAAGACATTAATAATAACTTGTTAAATTGTGCATCATTTTTAGAAGTCAAAATTGAGGGAAGTGTGAGAGTCACTTTAGGAAAAAGTGTTTTCCCCATAATTCTACTCACACATTCTCTTCTGCATATATGGTTCTATAGATCAGTGGTCTTATATGTATTGATTTTATGGTCACTTTGGGAACATTTTCAGAAGTGATCCTTGGGAGGTGCTTGGGTGGCTCAGTCATTAAGCGTCTGCCTTCAGCTCAGCTCATGATCCCAGGGTCCTGGGATCGAGCCCTGCATCGGGCTCCCTGCTCGGCAGGAAGCCTGCTTCTCCCTCTCCCACTCACCCTGCTTGTGTTCCTGCTCTTACTAACTCTCTCTCTGTCAAATAAATAAATAAAATCTTTAAAAAAAAAAAAAAAAAGAAGTGATCCTTGGCCTTTTGTTGTTCAGTCAACCTAGCATTGTGTGAGCACCTAACCACACTCCTGGAAACGTCTAGAGATAGTGGATTGGGACAGAAGCAAGCAAGACACAGGTCTATCTTGGAGGAGCCCATAACAGCAGATAGGAAGTAAGCCAGCAACCACTAAGGCAAGAATGAGGAAAAAGCACCAAATATTGTTAAAAAAAAAAAAAGAAGAAGAAGAAGAAGAAGTATCCAAAAGACAGTGTGGTGTCAGGGAAACTGAGCCCTGAAAACAGATTTGACAGGCCGAGGAAAGGAGAAAATTTAATTGCAGGGAACAGCTTATTTCACTCCAGCAATAATTAATCCTCTCTTACTGAGCACCTTGACAGGCCCCCTAAGGAAGACCATTTTGTTTGCCCCTACGAGGGGGCCTCTGGAATCAGACTGCTTGGGGTCTGTCCCTGACCAGCTGTGTGCCCCAAGCAAGCTACATGGCCTCTCTAAAAAGATGGGGATCGGGGCGCCTGGGTGGCTCAGTTGGTTGAGCGACTGCCTTCGGCTCAGGTCATGATCCTGGAGTCCCTGGATCAAGTCCCGCATCGGGCTCCCTGCTCAGCGGGGAGTCTGCTTCTCCCTCTGACCCTCCCCCCTCTCATGTGCTCTCTCTCATTCTCTCTCTCTCAAATAAATAAATAAAATCTTTAAAAAATAAAATAAAATAAAATAAATAAAATAAAAAGATGGGGATCAGCATGACATTCATGCCATTGGTTATTGTGCTGATTAGAAAAGATGGTCCATGTGGAAGGGTCACCATCGAATCGGGGACACAGTAAAGTCTCAATGACTGCTAGATACCACCGCTGTTACTATCATCCTTTATATATGCCAGGACCTCAGACAGGCCCCGGAAATTCAGGAGAAAACCCCACGTTTGTATGACTCAGCTCAGGCTGCTATTAAAGAATACCACAGACCGGGTGGCTTAAACAACAGATGTCTATTCTAGCAGTTTCAGAGGCTGGGGAGTCCAAGATCAAGGTGCCGGCAGATTCCGGTCCCGGTGAGAGCCCACTTCCTGATTTGCAGATGGCTGCCTTCTGTCTGTGTCCTCACAGCACAGAGAGAGCTCGAGCCCTGGTCTTCCTTCCTTTTATAAGGACACTAATCCCATCCTGGGGCTTCACCCTCGTAACCTCGTTTAAACCTAATTCTCTCCCAAAGGCCCCACCTCCAAACACCATGACACTGGGAGTTAGAGCTTCAACATATGAGTTGTGTGGGGTGGAGAAGGGGATACAAACCATCTGTAGCAACATTCGAGCTGGGGAGACAGACAAGTTGACAGATCATTATGATACTGTGTGTGCTAACAACTTGACCAAAGCAGGAAATCCAGAGATTCTGTGCTACAGATTCTTTTTTCCTCTCCAGAGGCCCAGAGGAGGGAAATGACTTTCCTGAGTTTTTTTTTTTTTTTTAAGATTTTATTTATTTATTTGAGAGAGAGAGAGAGAGAGCACAAGTGGAGAGAGGGGCAGAGGGAGAGGGAGAAGCAGACTCCCCACTGAGCAGGAAGCCCGATGTGGGGCTCGATCCCAGGACCCTGAGATCATCACCCGAGCCGAAGGCAGATGCTTAACCGACTGAGCCACCCAGGCGCCCCACTTTCCTGAGTTTTGAGAGCAATAGCACAGTTTGGAGTCAGGCCTCCTGAGGTTCAGTCCAGGGGGGGGGATGTCCACTGCCGTTTATCTGTCCGAAGGAAAAAGACCTGTATCCTTGCTCCTTGGAATTGACTAGAGATCTGATGATAGTTTTCTGGAAACGGCCACCTCTCAGTGACTAGAGAGACAAGTGAGGTCCCCCCTCTTCCAGTGCTTGTGCTCGGTCCATTTATACAGAAACACGTGTAGGCAGCTTTCTGGAAGGTGACAGCTTCATCTGCCCCTCTGAAAACCAGACAGGGACCTGCAGATGGAGATGGTCTGCAGAGCACTGTGTCTCAGGGCAACAAGAAATGGGAGGAGAATTTCACGAGCTGTATGAGAGTAGGACCCGGACAGATGAGCCCTGGGGCTAGGAAAGTGCATAGTAAATCAACCCTGGCTTGGGTGGGGAGCAGTGGCAGCCCTGGGGTTTGCCAAGTAAGGGATTGCTCATTGACTCTGCAACATTTGTGACCCACGTGGACCTCCTGGGGGGTGTCTCACGGCCCACAGTGAGCCAGCACCCCTTCCCCTTTCCCCCTTCACCGGAAGTGCTACACTCACATAGACCTACACCCGTGTCCCCACACACGCATACAGCACTCAGCACTGACCCGCATTCTCAGCTCACATGCTAGCTCGCACAAACTCACACTCGCCCCCTCATTCCGACTCGCAAGCACAGAATCACAAATCCTCCAAACACACATGCACAGTTACCCACGCACTCACCATACACACGTCCACTCCCCATCCACATACAGGTAGCCCCTCATCCGCAATGCGGGCATGTTTGGGACAGAGCATCCCGGACCTCTGGGCACTCACAGCAAAAAAAACCTCCCTGACTTACAAACCTCCATGTGGTTCTTTGTCTGCAATATCTGAGGCCAGAACAGTGCAAGGTGTCTTTGGTGAGGGAACAAATAAAGTATCACCTGCTTATCTGATTCCTTGGATTTGCCTCTGAGTCACTGTTGGGGCTTCAACTATTTAATGCCAAATCTATATACATTTTTTGTTTGGCTAAATTAAGCATTCCTTAATGCTAATCCCTTAAAAAAAAGAAGAGTTTGTATGTGGGGAGTATCAACCAAAGGAAGATAGAAATGACATTAATTGCCCATCCCCCTAAGCCCCGATCAGCAGCTGCAGAGTTGAAGTCTGGGCATGTTGCCTCTTAGGGTGGAGGCTGCTCAGAACGGATGTAGTATGAAGGGGTTCCTCCTGGGATGCTGATGCGCTACGGGGGTCTCACCTTCCCTATCCGGACAGAACCGAAGGGATAGAGCTATATCTCAAAGACATTTCCTGTTTTCTTTTTTTTTTTTAGATTTATTTATTTATTTTAGAGAGAGTGTGTGCATGAGGTGGGGAGGGGCAGAGGGAGGGAGAGAGAATTGCAAGCAGACTCCCTGCCAAACAGACGTGGGGCTAGATCTCATGACTCTGAGTTCATGACCCGAGCTGAAATCAAGAGTCAGATGCTTAACTGACTGAGCCACCCAGGCACCCCTCAAAGACATTTGCTGATGGGTATGCATAATTTAACCACGGCTGCTTCAGACTTGGACGAGAGCTGGACTTTTTTTTTTTTTTTAAGATTTTATTCATTTATTTGACAGAGAGCGAGACAGCGAGAGAGGGAACACAAGCAGGGGGAGTGGGAGAGGGAGAAGCAGGCTTCCCACTGAGCAGGGAGCCGGATGCGGGGCTCGATTCCAGGACCCTGGGATCATGACCTGAGCCGAAGGCAGACGCTTACCGCAGTACCTCCTATTCCTACCCCCCACCCTCTTCCCCCAGGCAGAAAAACAACTTTTACTATATCAGAACAGAACCAGTTTGGTCTCTCCCAAGGCAATGGAGTCAAAGCCAAAAGGTTTGTCTCCCCCGGCTCCCTTCCCCACCAGATACAAGCAATTGGCTCCATTATTGGTTGACCTGTGTGAAATTGCAATCTAGGCAGTTAAAAGTGATTCGATGTCAGCAATTTTATCTGTTTCAAATGAATACTTTATTATACTACCAGAGATAAGGCAAACAAATCCGAATGGTTTTTCCAGTTGGGTCCTTCCTCCAGTATCAAGTGATCATTTGATTGATGATCCATTAAGGGCCCGAATATACACAGTAGATAAACAAGTGGATATTAACAAGATGTTGCTGTCTGACTTGTTTTAAGGTTACTGGGGATGAAAATCAGGTTTTTCTTTTTTTTTTTTTCCTTTTTTTTTACCAAGGGGAGAAAACCGGCTGTAGAGGAAAATTTCCATAACAAGCTGAAAGCTTGCTTTGCCTAATCTTCCTTTAAGATTAGGAAATAATGTGCAGTCGGGATTAAGTTGAGATTTTCTTTTTCTTTTTTTTGAATATAAAACTATTTATTGACCACTGTTTACCAGTATTTACAATAAAGTAAACAATATACAATTGGATAACATTCTGACTACAAAGTTACTGTTTTTCCTGGTTTTTGCTGAACCAGTAACTCAAATACTGAGAAAACTGAGCCTACATGTCAGGAACGAGTCGGGGTAAAGAAAATACATGCAGGTTAAGAATTTGGATTATAAAAGTCTGTCCACCCATTTATTCCGGCAGGTGCTAAATTGCCAACATCTCTAACCATCTGATTATGATTTGGTTTCCATGAACAAAGTCTTAGACATTCCATGAATCATGACCTTTCAGTCAATACAGCACAGAGATTTCAACTTCTTGAAAAGGAATGGTTCACTAGAAGGAACCTTTAAATGTCCATTTAACTAAGTTTTGCTCACCTAAAACACACCAGGACTTGTCTAGTTTTGTCATTTGGGTGGGGAGGTTGGTGGTGGTGATAAAATTTTCCTTTCAGGGATCTTGCAAATGAACTTGCATTTATATGACTGTAGATATGGATATGGATTCTGATATGGCTGCTTTTAAATTGTCCAATTTAAAAATTTGAAAGGTTAAGGCTTCAGGAAAAACTTCAGTTTAACTTTAAGTGATTTATTTCTTAAGTTGCTTAAAATCATAGCATCCCGGAAACACGGGCTTATCCATGGTTATAAATGCTGTTTTTGTTTTGGTGAATGTTAAAACAAAAACCATTTATGTATGTATTTTAAGTATACACACAAAAACCCCCTAAATAAACAAAAAATCCAGAATGGTCCTTAGGCATATAGGAGTTAAACACAAATTCTGACTGAGTAACGACTATGAAGATTCCCCCCAACATTTAGAAAATGTGTTCTCTAATGCAGGGGGATAATATACCATGGTCTCAAATATTTTTTTCTGATAAAGGAAGCAACTACAGAAAGCTTTTATTTGTTCAAAGTAACCAGTGTTATAGATGCAAAAAAAACCCCAACAACTCCCCCAATACTATTTCAAAACAAACATATCAAACTTGATTTTCATTAGAATGTTACTTCTTTTTTTTTTTAAGATTTTATTTATTTATTTGAGAGAGAGAGAATGAGAGAGAGAGAGCACATGAGAAGGGGGAGGGTCAGAGGGAGAAGCAGACTCCCTGCCGAGCAGGGAGCCTGATGCGGGACTCGATCCTGGGACTCCAGGATCATGACCTGAGCCGAAGGCAGTCGCCCAACCAACTGAGCCACCCAGGTGCCCCTAGAATGTTACTTCTTCACACTAATAAATCAAAAAGCAAAGACCCAGATTATATATATATATATAAATATATATAAAAAGCAACACAAACAATTATTGAGCTTCATCTTCTGGACAAGAATGCCAAGTTAGTCTCTCTCCATAAAAAAGCAATTACAATCTGAGGACACTTCATATTTGCCTCTTTTGCCAGCACCAAGTCTGCCTCATCTGAATCTTTCCATTTCATGAGAAACATTAATTCTCCCCTGCTGTCTGTGGCACCAATTATTCGTTTAGGATCAAGGCCTCTGGCAAAGCCTCTTGGTTTATCAGCATCTCTTTTCTTCTTTGATTTGCTGTCATCAGATTCACTGTCAGATATTTTCTTTTTGTACCATCTTTTCCTTTACCAGCTTTTTGAGAATTAAGAAATGCTTCAATTAACTCTGGACAACCTAAATTTTCTTCAGGTTCCCAAGTATTGTCAGCATCTGTAAATCCCTTCCACTTCAGGAAATACTCCCCCTTCCCATTCACTACATGTCGGTCCAGTACGTTTTCCCACCACAAATTTTTCAGGCTCTGCCTCTTCTACTTTTTTACTCTTTCCATTTTGTTTCTTTCCCATTTTTTGTAGTGTAGTTTTATTGGAGGCCATTTTTTATTGCAGACTTGAAGAGCTATTATTATTCACTGCCTCCGAGCTGCTCCGGGGCCCGGGTCTGCGGCGCCTCCGGCCCTGCGCGCCTCAAGCTCCAGCCACATGCGAGGAGCTAAGTTGAGATTTTCAGGGACACATTCAGGATGCTGCACCCAGCACGGACCCTCCACAGGGAAAGAGAGATGGCGTTAGTTGACTCTTTCTGTAGGAACTGACAGTGCAGGGTCAAGTCTCTTGATAAGCATTTGTGGGCGCCTGGGTGGCTCAGACTGTTAAGCGTCTCCCTTTGGATCAAGTCATGATCCCAGGGTCCTGGGATCGAGCCCTGCATCGGGCTCCCTGCTTGGCGGGAAGTCTGCCTCTCCCCCTCCCACTCCCCCTGCTTGTGTTCCCTCTCTCGCTGTCAAAATAAGTAAGATCTTTCAAAAAGCATTTGTGTGTGTAGCCACATTCAAAGCAGCATTGTTCACAATAGCCAAGAGGTGGAAACAACCCAAGGCCATGGACAAGATGAATAGATAAACAAAATGTGGTATATACATACAATGGAATGTTATTTAGCCTTAAAATGGAAGGAAATCCTGACATGTGCTCCAACATGGATGAACCTTGAAAACATTATGCCAAGTGAAATAAGCCAGTCACAAAAAGACAGATATTGTGTGATTCTACTTATATGATGTATCGGGAGTAGTCAAACTCATAGAAACAGCAAGTAGAATGGTGGTTCCCAGGAGCTGAAGGGGGGCGGCGGGGGTGGGGGGGAGAAATGGGAAGCTGCTGTTTAAAAGGTAGAGTTTCAGTTTTGCAAGATGGAAAGTTCTGGAGATAGGTTGCATAACAATGTGAATGTGCTTAACACTGAAAAATGGTTAAGATGGCCACAATTTTTTTAAAAAGCATTTTGTGAATCTGCTGTCTTCTACTGAGTGGGATGTGGACAGCTCTATTTTTCATACCTTTGGATCCTACACGTGTGGGACAGTCTGAGGGGCTGGCCCTCCGAGCTCCATGCAGCTCTGATGGAAAGTTCTCAAAGCCCATAGCTTCCTGCAGGAGGCAGAGGTCCCAGGCTTGGGAGTCCTTGGCAGCTGGAGTGAACAGCCTCACGGCAGGTATGGGAGGAGCCTGTCAGGATGACTCAGGTCAGAGTCCCCGTGAAGTCGAGCAGAGCAGGGAGCCTGTGCCTGAGAGTTCTTGGCAGTGTTCCCCTCCTCGACCCTGGCTTCAAGAATGAAGGGGTCAGCACAGAACTGCCCTTCCCAGTGAGGCCCAAACATACCAGTCTTTTCTTTCTCCTCTGTCTGTCGTCCTGTTGCTTGCTCTGGGTTGGCTAAAGGCCCTTCTAGACAGCAGGAGAGTTATAAATGTTGATGTTCCCTACGATAGGCTGAATAATGGCCCTAAAAAATATCCAGGTCGTAATTCCTGGCCCCTGTGAATGTTAGCTTATCTGGCAAAGGAGACTTGCACACAGTATTGAATCAAGGATCTTGTGATGGGGAGATTACCCTGGATTGTCTGGATGGACCCTAAATGTAATTGCAAACTGTGTCCTTTAGAGGTAAGCAGGGGACTGGACACAGAAGAGTGAAGGCAAGGTGAGATTCAAAGAGAGATTTGAAGCTGAACCCTTCAGCCTTTGAAGATGAAGGAAGGTTCCCCCAAGGCAAGGAATGCAAGAGCATAGCTCTAGAAGCTGGGAAGGACAAGGAAAGGACTCTCGCCTAGACCCTTGGGAAGGAGTGATACCTTAATTTCATCCCAGTGAAACTAGTTTCAGACTTCTGACTCCCACCTGTGAGAGAATCAATGTGTGTTGTTTTAAGCCACCAAATTTGTGGTAATTTTTAATAGCAGCCCTAGGAAACTGATCTACCCTTCATGGTAGGCTGGCCGGCCCATGCCCTCCTTCATCCCAGCAGCTTTAGATCCACCAGAAAGGGATGAATGGAGAGGCACTGAAGTGCACCCTGCATTCCTTGGGGATCTCTACTGGAATGTGGGGGAGCAGAGCCCTGGGGATGCAGCATGAGAAGTGCCCCAGCAGGGAGAAAGAGAGTCAGCCTAGCCCTGGCTCCCCGAGAACTTGGAAGCAGGCTACAGGAACCCCCAGGAGCTGCCCCCTGCATGCTCAATGACCCAGGATGAGCAGGGTCAACTTCGGGAGCAAAGAAAAATCTCAGAGTCCTAGAGGTGACAGAGCCCGAGCAGACATGTCTCAGGCAGGGAGGAACCTGGGCTCGGACCAACAGTTTCCAGAACAACCAGGCCCAGAGTCAAAGTTCACAACCTCCCAAAGGGGCAGAGCCCCAGGGTTGAAGACAGGGCATAACTGCCCACATGTGACTTCTCCTCGCATGTTCCCTGATGCGCCCCTAGAGTCCTTGCTGGAGAGGCCCCGGGCAGGGCCTGGAAGGCCTACACCACAACCCTGTCACAGCTGCTGAGTGGTGAGCATTCTCTCTATGTGCTCAGTGCTAACGTCACTCCCCCTGTGGGCTCTTCTGGGGAACTTTAGTGCTTTTGTCCCCCGATCATGGTGAATTTTTCTCTCACTTATTTTCTATCTTTTCTCGACAGCTGTCTCAAAGCCTGTGTGGTGGCAAGACACATTCATAAACAAATGGTTACTTTAAAAAAAAAAAAAACTTTCAGAAAAAGCAAACGTTAAGGACACTCCCCACCCCTGGTTTCACCTCACCTCCACTAAATGAATCCAAGAGATGAAGAAGAAATCAGCTGGATTATAAGTGTCCCTGTTCTCTATTAATGCTTAACAGATTATCCCCTGAATTTAAAACCACCATTTTATTTTGTCCAAGATCTTGTGGGACAGGACTTGGCTGGACAGTTCTTGCTTGGAGTCTCTCATGCAATTTCACTAAAGGGTCTGCTGAGGCCATAGTCATCTGAAGGCTTGACTGGGCTGGAGCTCCAAGGCGGCTTCACTCACAGGATGCTGGCTGACAGCTGCAAGATCAGGGGGCCACCAACTGGAGCATTTATGTGTAGCCTCTCCATGTGGCCTGGGCTTCCTCACAACATGGTGGCCTCAGAGAATTCAGGGTTGCTGTTTTTTTTATACTTAGTCGCTCAGAGCCCTGAAAGTGAGAGACCTAATATATAAAATCTTCACCGCCTTAAAAAAAATAAATAACAGGGGCGCCTGGGTGCCTCAATCAATTAGGCATCTGCCTTCAGCTCAGGTCATGATCTCAGGGTCGTGGGATCAAGCCCCGCTTGAGGATTCTCTCCCCCTGCTCTCTCACTCTCTCAAATAAATAAATAAATCTTTCAAAAAAATAACAACTTTCTTGAGACATAATCTTTATATCATAAGGTATAAAATTTTAGTATAGTCACAGAGTTGTGCAACCACCACCACTATCCAATTTCAGAGTGTTTTTACCACTCAAAAGGAACCCCATACCCATTATCTGTCACTTCCCATTCCTCCCTCCCTCCAGGCCTGTCCTGACGGTAGAGGCACTTCTGCCGTTCTTGGGTCTGCCAAAAGCTGGCCCAGAGGCCCCTTGCTCTGGGCCTTCAGTTCTCACTCCCTCTTCTAGGCGGAGGGATTCAGTGGGTGCCGGGAAGGCAGCCCTGCTTTTCCTTACGCTTCTCCATAAATTATTTTCTCACTTCTGCCAAAAGCTGCCCCAAACCCGTCCAAACTCTCGTGAGAAAGAAAACTGTCATGTCTCACAAGCTGCTTGGGTTTCTACCACTTCCTTCCTCTGAAGCAATGAAGCACAAACCATGAACCTGTTGGGATTCATTCATTCAATAAATATTTATTTATTTATTATTATTATTTTTTTAAATGATCTCATTTATTTATTTTTATTTTTATTTTTTTAAAGATTTTATTTATTTATTTGAGACAGAGAGAATGAGAGACAGAGAGCACAAGAGGGAAGAGGGTCAGAGGGAGAAGCAGACTCCCTGCCGAGCAGGGAGCCCGATGCGGGACTCGATCCCGGGACTCCAGGATCATGACCTGAGCCGAAGGCAGTCGCCCAACCAACTGAGCCACCCAGGTGCCCCAATAAATATTTATTAACAGTCTGCTTTGTGACATGAACTATTTTAGGAACCGGGGCTACCTTCCTGAACAAAAATACAGAAATCCCTGTTCCCCTGGATCTGTTTGAGTGGAGAGAAAGGAATAAGGAATAAGCAAAATAAATAGCATGTCACAAGGTGAAAAGTGCTGTGGGGACATACGGCAGAGCAAGCAGGACAGGGAATGCGAGAGGGACGGCAGTTTTAAATAGGGTGCTCAGGATAGGCCTCACCAAGAGAGTGACAAGGGGGAAATGCAGGGAGAAAAGCATAAGTGAAAAACCCTTTGCTGGGTCTCCTTTGTCCCTGAATAAATTCCTGACTTTGAACATGGCCTTCAGCTTGTTCATGGCCTGGATCCTGCTTTCTCCAGTCTCACCAACACAAAGTCCACTACATAAATACACACACACACACACACACACACACACACTGACCAGCCTTGAATGTGTGGACTCTCCCTGTGTCCCACACAGCGGGTCTGTAATGCTACTCACAGCATAAACATAAACTAACAGAAGGTTCGTGAGAGAACATAGGAGGCTAGCTGAATGGAGCAACATGGAAAACAAACAAAAGCCCTAGCTACAGGGGTGCCGGGCTGGCTCAGTACGTACAGCATGCATCGCTTGATCTCGGGGTTGTGAGTTTGAGCCCTATGTTGGGTGTGGAGCCTACTTGAGAAAAAAAAAATCCTAGCCATAAAGTGAGGCTTCCAACCTCAAGCTCATTTATAACTGCAGATCATCAGCATGTGAAGGGTCAGTTAGAGGTCATCCATTCCACCCCTTGGTGGGGCCCAGAGAGAGATGGTGGCATTCTTGGGGTCACACAGCCTTATCTGCACATCAAGGTCAGATATTCTGCAGGAATAACATTTTACGCATGCAGTTTTTTTTATGAGACTTCAAGTTCCTCTATTGAGTGTCAGAAGGAGAAATGACCAGTTAGACTTCCCCTCCACCAACTGACCACGGCTGAGCTGAGTGCCTAAGTTAAAGGGCCCCTTGCAGATCTCTGTGACCCCCAAGGCAGCACCGTCTTTCCTGACTGAGGATTCTGTCTGGGGGCTCTAGGTGTGTGCTGGAAAGAAAAGGGTGGGCTCTTTGTTGTTTCTCAGGAGGAGGGGATTGTCAAAACACAGAACCCGGAAAGAATCTTGCCATGGACTGAGGCTTGGTCGGCTCTGGTGTGATCTTATGAGTTGGGACTCTGTGGTTGGCACCAGATTCTCTGCCACGGGGCCAGAGGAGGGGAGTCTCTGGTGCCTCGGAAAGAAAAGGGGCACTTTAGAACTTCAGGACTAAAGTGTATAAGCATAACACACATGAGGAAGTTAGAACTAAGTGTGAAGGTCATCAGATTGTGACAAAGCCAACAAAAACAGTCAAATGAATAAAGCTGTGTTATCAATCCTTCTATAGGGGGATGGAGATGGGGGGTAAGGGGGTGCATGAGAGCCTGCTTGTGTGAAGGTCAAGTCTTATTACTCCTACTTCCCCAGATGATTCCACCTAAATCACCAAATCCCTCCCAAGCTCTTGGGACCCAGAGGCTTCAAGAATATCCATAAGCCCTTCTCCCAATTGCCTCCTCCATGGGCTAGTGCCTCCCCCACCGCAGACCTCCCTCCCAGACCTCCTCATGGTCTCAGTCTCATATTCTCTCCCCGAGGCTGCCCCCAACCCTGACTTCCCTCTAACCCCCACTATCCTTCAGATTGAGGCTCTTAGAAGCTGTGTGACCCTGAGCAATTGTCTTGACCTTTTGCAATCTGCTTCCTGTCCAGAAGCATTTATGCTGGTGATGACAAGGCCCACCATTTATTGAGCAAGGTCCCACTGCCAGGTTCAGTGCTGAAAATTTAACATACGAGTCTTCATTTAAGCCTCACAATACCCCTATGACATAGATTCTGTTATTTTCATTTTATTGGCTAGGAAACTGAGGCTCAGAAACATAAAACCATTTGCCTGAGGTCCCATCGCCAGTACTTGGCTGACTCAGGATTTGAACTGAGGTTATACTCCAGGCTCAAGTCCCCTACTACTGTTTCTGGTAAGGTTTCCCTGAGGACTCCCCTTTCCCACAGGAGGACTGGCAAAGTGTTCCTAAGTATATTTAAAAATGAAATACTGTTAAAGGTCACTCATCCACCAGAAAAGTCTCCCCCTCCAGCCACCAAAACTGGATGGGTGAAATGGACAGACAACACACTAGCCGAGATACCAGTAAGAAAAAAGTTTACCACTCTCGCAATCAAAGAAATACAAGTTAAAATTAAAACTGTGTGTTGCTTTTTGCTTATCAGACTGGGAAAGATAGAAAAAGAATGGCTACACTAAAGCCCGGGGGCATAATTTAATTTACTCCTAATTTGTTGCTATTTGTCCATAGAATGGACTTGACAATTTTTCACTCAACATGTTAATCTTCGCTGGGTTTGTTAGAAGAGCAACAAACTTTGTAAGGATAGTTGCAAAGACAAGTCAAGTGCAAAACAAGGTAAGGGGCCAAACGGAGGGCAGGAGGTCGCCCGCGCTGCGCTTGCGACTCGGGCTGGCGCGCCGCTGGCTCGGTAAGGGTGGGTGCGCCCCAGGACCGCCCGGAGTGACGCCACACGCGGGGACCACAACTCCCAGGCGTCCGCGCGCCCGCCTCGCCCCGATCATGTGACCTCGCGGCCCGGATCGCGATCGCGGCGGCGGCGGCGGCGAAACGGACTCCGAGTGAGGAGTCCCGAGCGAGCGGCAGCGGTCCCGGCGCCCGCCCGGCGCGCTCATCTGGAAGGTGAGTCCCGGCGGCCCCGTCAGCGGCCACGCGGAGAGGGTGGACGGGAGCAGGGTTGAGGGGACGCGGGAGGCGGAGCCGGCGGTGTCTTGGCTGTGGGATTTTCTCTTATTCGTGCCTCCTGCTGGGAGTCAGTCCGGCCCGACGAGCAGCGGGGGCGCGGTGGGTGAAGACAGTCTTGGCCGGAGGTCCTCTGCCCCGGGCGCAGGGACTTGGGGGAGATTCCGAGAGGCCCCCATCAGGAGGGAAGTCCCCGTGCACTTCACACACCGAGGGCCGGCTCCCTGTCCTGGCAAGCTGGTGGTCTGAATCTCGGGGGGGCGGGGAGGACCACCCCAGGTCCACCTGCTTTCCATCCTCCCTACATTTGCGTAGGAAGTAGCATTTCAGACAAACTGGTTTTTTAGGCAGAATTCATGTGGGCGGAGAGAATGATAGCTTGCAAGACTCTTTGGTCTTTGAAGAAATCATAATTTTCTTCATCCCATGAATATCATTGAATTTAAGATACAGGAAGCCAATAGTGGTCAGTTAGTCAAACGGCCACCCCCACGTGCTGCTAGCCCTCTAAAAGGGGAAACAGATGGGAAGAGCTTGTGAGAAGTTCCTGAGCCAGGCAGTGCAGGACAGGGACCTTAACCTCCCCCAGAACTCTTGGGTTTATAAATGAGAGAGCTCTTCTCAAAGTGTAAGTAACCTCAGATTCTCACAAAAAGAAGAAAACAAGTCCCCGATTGCTCTCTTCTTCACCGCAGCCCCTCCCTGCCCAGGGTGGGGCCCTGAAGAAGGTGCTGATAAGTTAGACTCAGGGGCTGGAGGCTGGGATTCTGCCTAAGTGAGGAAACAAAAGTAGGGTGCTGCCTCTTACCTATCTGACCACAGGGCCCTTTCATTGAAAAGGGCAGCCCCAAGTCAGGGTGTGCTGATTTGAATCTTTCAACCCAGCGAAAAGGCAAGGGTAGGTGAGCCTTTGTCCTTCCTGGACGCCTCGCTCCCCGGTCAGGTAGAACTACTGTCTGGGCACTTCCAGCTTGGAACGTACTAGACTGTCCGTCTTCCTCTGGCCACCTCCTGATCCTCCTGCTTGGATAGATGTCCTAGCCATCTGCCTTCCTGGCCGGGTTAGGTGTCTCCCCGGGGGCTTCCTCCCCTGTGCCTCCTCACTCACCACATTCACCCTGTTGTAATGTTCCCTTCCCTCTCCCCGAACAAACGGTTAACTCCTCGAGGGCCAAGGACTTGTCTCATCCGTCTATCTCCAGCATCTGCACCCCTAGCAAAACCAAAGTCAGTGTTTGTCCCCTGAATTACTTGGATTGTTTTGTGGGTGTTCAAGTCTACAGCAAAAGCTGTTTGAGGCCCCCGAGACAGCTGGCCCAGGCCCAGGGATGACAGAAGGAAGCCAGTAAGGGAACTTCTCTGATTAACTAGCCGTTGGGGACATTCCAATCATGCCAACTGCTTTATTAGGTGAACTCAGAGAAGGGGCATGGTGCAACACCCGCCGCTGTCCCCACCGCAGAGATGGTGCTCGAGACTTCTGCTGAAGCTGAATGAGCGTTAACTCCAGTGTCAGCGGAGTTTCACAGGATGATTTGTGCTTTTTTACCCTGTCCATCAGACCTGTACCTCTGAAACAAATAATATATTATATGTTTAAAAAAAAAAAAAAGGCTTTTTGAAATCTTAACAAGGGATGTTTCTGGATAGTAGGACTCAAAATGATTTCTGCTTTCTTTTTGGTACTGTTTCAGGTTTTACATTAAACAAGTACACCCCCCCTCACATTGGGGGAGTAATAATCTATTTTTATTTTAGAATTCTTCCACATGATTTTTAAATGACTGCCTAGGTTTCCATTTTCTTCTCATGAGATCTTGGGCAAATCCCTTCCCCTGTTGGGACTCATTTTCCCCATCTGGGAATGAGATGGGGTTAGAGAGGGGCCAAGTTGGACTAGACCAGTGTTTTACACACTGAGTTCCAGCGGAGTTCGGACTGCTCTCCCCTCTTCACTCAGAGCCCTGGTTTTATATGGTGGAGTTGCAAGGAAGATTTTATTTGCTGGTGATCCCTGGCCAAGAAAAAAAAAAAGAAAAGAAAAAAGCTGAAAGCCAGGGGACTAAAAGCCTCTGAGAAAACTAATGTGTCCCAGGGATGTGCTGCCCAGCCTGGTGACTACAGTTAATACTACTGTATTGTATGTTTGAGAGTTGCTGAGAGAGTAGGTCTTAAAAGTTCTCATCACAAGAAAAAAATTTGTGACTTTGTGCGGTGATGGATATTAACTAGTCTTAACAGTGGTGATCATTTCACAATATATACAAATATCGACTCCTGTTGTATACTCGAAATTAATATAAAGTTACATGTCAATTATATCACGATAAAAAAAAAAAACTTCCTAAGGACACTCTAGCTCTGACACTTGGGGATTCTAATACCTGCCTTAGAAGGCAAAGGCTTCTATCACCCGATCCCGCTCGCCCAGGATCTCCTTAGCTGGAGAGCAGAGTTGCTGCTGCTGACCGAGGTCCTACTTACCCGGTGATGACCTCCCTTTCCCTGAGAGTGAACTAACATTGATCCCTCCGGCTTTAATCTTGCCAAACACAGTCATTAAGCCTGGTGTGGGTATTGAGGATCGCTAACCGGCTCTCTTCTTGTCCTTCCTTGGCAAGCAAGAGGCAGCATGGTATCCTGGAATGCACAGCACTTTGGCATCCAGCTCGACCAGCTTTGAATCCCAGCTCTGCCAACTTACTAGCTCTGTGACCTTCAGCAAATGACTTAACCCTTCTGAGCCTAGTTTCCCCAGTTTTCCTTTCTATGTGATGGGCCTAATTGTCCCTGTCACACAGAAGATGGTTGTGAAATGAGATAATGCACAAAAAGCCATTGATGCCACCCCAAACACAGGCCGGGCAAGGCGCTCTTTGAGAAGGGCATTTAGATGGGTGCAGCATGGTCAGTGCGTCTACCTTTGTTCTTTCTATAAGGCTGGGAGCTCATCGAGGGCAGAGACGTTAACCTTTGTCCAGAATGCTGGGCACAGAAGGGGGTCAGCAAATGTTTAATGAGTGAGCAGACAGATGTGGAGTAGAGTGGAGACAGCTGCCCCTGGCCCCTCCATGATACACATGGCCAGGGCAGAATGACTAGGAACCCCGGGGAAAGAGAGGCAGTCAGTTCTCAGTCTAGTGCTTCCCCATTGGGTTTGGAGGGCACAGGGGGGACATCTCACCATGACCTGAGAACACTGACCTGTGTGGTACACCCTGTACCTCATGTCCACCCCGAATAGGGCCAGCTCAATTATAGCTCTGCTGCTGACCCACTGTGGGACCTTGGGTAAGTCCCTACCCTCTCTGGCCTCAGTTGGTCCTGATGACCACTAGTGGCCCTTCCAGCACTTAGGACCAGTGACCTCGTTCCTCTAGACCTTTAGGGGTGGCTGCTGGAGAGCATTAGGGACCATGACTTTTACTGCCTTAAGCCCCCTGAAATGCAAATTCCCTTCTCTTTCAGATGCATTTCATTTTCTCCAATGAGGTGGTGCTTCTGTTTGATTTCTGGAGTGTCCACAGTTCTGCAGGTAAGAATTGGGAAGCCTAGGCTTATAGCTTGGGAAGCCTTGTAGCTCTAGGAAGTGGAGAGCCTGGGTTCCCTTCACTCTTGGACTCTGTGGACATTTAAGTGAGCCTGACTCCTCTTACATAAACACCGAGCAGGAACTTTGCATTTATAATTCCAAGCACTGCTCTTCACATCACAAAAGGCTCCATATCTCACTGATTGTCACAAAGGCCCAGAGAGGCCAGTGATAACAGCTTTTGCCTCTATGACACGAGAAGGAACTGAAGCCCAAAGAGGGGAAGAGGGTCACATAGCGAGTAAGTAGTGAGCCAGAACTAGATCGAGGCCTCTTGTTGCCTCCTAGCACCTACCTCCTACCATATAGAGCACCAGCTCAGAAGCCCAGAACAGCTGCTACCGGCTGGACCTCAAATGAGACACCAGTTTGCAAGAGAATGGTATTGCTTTGACTTGAAAAGGCAGAGCTGGGCCCAAATTCATGATATAGTTCTTTTTCAACTTAAATAACTGTGTCTTAAAAGTGGACGGAAAAATGGCCCAAGTGCCCAGCCCTGCAGGTGCTGATGAAATCAGTCTCGGTCATCCCTACAGCGGGTTACCACCCCCTGCCGCCCCCGTAAGCCCAGTCATTGTAGTATTCCTTCTCGAGGTTCCGAGTTGACTGGGCTCAACTAAGCGGTCCCCATTCACAGCCTCTCATGCGGGTGCAGTCCCAGTGGCTGGAACTGGAGTCCTCCTGAAGGCTTCCCCACGCTGTGTCTCCTGGCTGCTGCTGGTTGTCACGGGGGCGGGGGGCGGGGGGTGGCCGTTACCGGCTGAACAACTACGTGTGGCATCTCCTGTGGCCTGGGCTTCCCTGTGGCAGGGCAGCTGGGTTCCAGGAGTGAGTGTGTCAAGAGAACAAGGTGGAAGTACACAGGATTTTTAAGACCTAGCCTTGGAAGTCACAGAGCCTCACTCGCACCTTGCGTGGTGAGGAAGTCACAAAGGTCTTCTCAGCCTAAAGGGGAGGGGACATGGGACTCCACCACTTGAGGGCAGGAGTGTTGACACTGTAAGAAGGGCATGTGGGATGGGGTGGCCATCCTTGGACAACAGACTGTATCACAGCTACTGTGAAGCCTCAGAATTAAGGCAGATCTGTGTGAACGGAGGGGAACCTCTGTACGAGGTGTACTTGGCTGATGTCAGATGCGGAAGAACATGCACAGGTCAAGGCCTACAGCGGGTATCCCCGGAGAGCTGTACAGGAAAGGGCTCTTGGGGAGAGGACTGGAGTTTTAGGGACTTGGCTGGGAAGAAGACTTACCTTTCACTGTATGCCCTTTGGTCCCAGTTGAATTCATACTGCGTGCATGTGATTACATGTAATTTTATATTTTAAAATATCACCTTCTATCTTTTGTAGATGATCTCCTCCTGGGAGCCCAATAAAATAACTATAGCTGGCCCATTTAGTAGCCCTCCTCGTCTTGTAAAACAGAAGTAGCAATTAGCCGCTAATTTTACAGCAGCTCTCGTAAGCATGTCATGTTTTCTGTACAATAACTTCGTGGTGTTTTCCACTATTATAAAAGCATATACACAGTAGAAACTTCGGAAAATTAGGTGAGAAGAAAATAAAAATCTTTTATATCCTAGTTTGCTGAGGTAATTATGACTCCTTTGCGGTACCCCTCCTTCCAGACTTTTCCTTATACATACTCCTACTCAGGACCTTGCTGTACATGCTCTTCCCTTAACAAGAAGTCATGACAGAGACTTGTGCCGCCTGGGTCGGGGGGAGCCCCTGGGGGCAGTGGTGTGTGACCTCTTCAGCCTCAGCCCCTGGCTTTTCCAGACCTGGCTTCTCTTCCTGATCTCAAAGCCATACCCCAAAATAGGCCATCCATCCCAAGAAAGAGCTGGAGGGGGAAAGAGACAGTGAAGTTCTGAGCCCAAGGAGGGTGGGGAAGAAGAGAGAGGGAGATGGAATGGATTCAGAGGGACCGGGTGGAGGCGCTCTGCCACCTATCTCGGGTCCTGAGGGAAGCTGCCAGAAGGGGATCAGTGCTTGCTTGGCCAGGTCTCTGCAGCTCAGCTTCGTTTGACAGGCATGGCCCTTTCAGTGCTGGTGGTCCTGCTCCTGGCTGTGTTGTATGAAAGCATCAAGGTTGGCAAAGCCAAGCTGCTCTACCAGGCCACAGTGGGCATGTCCATCCCCACCAGCCAGCTCACTGAGGAGACAGACCAGGATTCTTCCAGCTCAGACTCACCCCCGGTCAGCAGAATCCGCCTCAGGTAACAGGCATAGTGTGTGGGGAATGGCAACATACTCACATTCACCCTGAGAGAGAGGCTAGGCCCAGAGGGCATTGGCCCCACTTCACAGAAAGCAAACTGAGGCCCAAGGAAGGACCAGGACTTGCCAAAGTGCTTACAGTGAGTAAGTAGTGAGGTAAGCTAGAGCCCGGGTCTCCTGGTGCCTAGGCCAGAGCTCTACAAACAGCCACTTGGGAGGCTCAGATCTTCAGAACTCTGATGCAGGCCTCAGCCCAGCAACAGAGGTGTCCACCCAGTCCTCCTCCAGATCTCAGCAGCTCTTCTTAGGTCACTAAGGCTTCCAAACCCAGGATGGAATCTGCAGCTGTCCCTACACAAATAGTAAGGATTGCTTGTCAGCAGTAGACCAATCTTGGCAGGGGAGCTCCCTCTTCCCTCCTGCCCACCCCAGTCTGGTAAGGCAGCCGCGTGGGGTCCCACATCTGCCCTCTCTCCAGCTCCAGCTGTGCTTCCCGAGCCTGCCTGCTCCTTACACAGGTGTCTCTGCTGTTCACACCCAGCCTGCAAGGGAGGTATCCTTATTCCTCCTTTACTGATGAGGAAATTTAAGTTCAGAGAGGTTAAGATATTTGTGCTAAGCCACAGTAAGTGGCCGAGCTAGGAGCTGATCTTTCCATTGTAATACTGCCTCCCACAGCAGATTCAGAAAGAAAAACATACCTGCCTTACTGATGATTTTGTATTATCCTTTATCAGACATGACAGAATACATATCTTATTTTCCCTTTTTGCCTTGGATGTCAGGAAGCTCAGAGCTGAATATAGTAGGGACATGATTGCCCAAGGCTCCTTATACAAGGCCCTGTCCCCTATCAGTGGTTTCTCATATATCTCTTTAGAAAATCTCTTCTGGGTCAAGCACACAAATTATAAATAAGCTGGTCCTATAACTCAGCTGCTCTAATTCCTGACACCAGCTCATTACCACCACCATTAACTTGACTCTCCTTTTCATCTAGGTGGTTTTTCTGTCACTTTGGCCAGTCTCTAATCCATGTCATTCAGGTGGTCATAGGCTACTTCATGATGCTGGCTGTCATGTCGTACAACACGTGGATCTTCTTCGGCGTGATTCTCGGCTCTGCTGTGGGCTACTACCTAGCCTACCCGCTTCTTAGCATGGTTTAGCTGGTGAGGGCTATGCAGGCACTGGGGGCTGGAGAGAGCTGGGGCCCCCTCTTGCAGACATTGAACTTCTAGCCCCGTGTCTCCTGTTTCTTCTGATGGCTGTTCGGCTCCCCTCGCTCCCAGCTCCTGGAGACGTCCTGCTGAAGCCAGCACTTGCTGCCCGGAGTTCGGAGGCCCCTGCAGCTACCTCTGTCCTCAGCCAGCCTGCACGGGGCCTGGACATGAGCTTTTTGTGCCTTAGTAAAGCTCCTATGACCTGAGGGAGAATGGAGAGACCAGAACCTGGGGGCAGGGTTGCTGAGCCCACGATGACTTATCTCTGTGACTAAAAATTAAGAATTTCCAAAGATCTTCAAGACGGGGAGATGGGTTCTGGGTGATGAAGAGCACGAAAGCTGCATACCTTCTGCCCTCGTGATTTGTGCCTTATAGAGAGGAGCACCTTCCATTGGACTTCCCGACCTCTTCTGTCTTTGAGGGATGGAGACCGAGCTGGCTCCTTTTTCTCACCTTCCTGCCTTTGGGACACATAATGATGGTCTGTTCTGTGGATCACGGTGACAAACTAAGATTTTTCCTTTTTCCCACTGGACCCCTGGTTCGCAATTTTGCACAAGAATACAGAATTTTTAGCAAAATGACTTCATCGGATTCCTGCTGGATAGCTGCGTCTGCTGGGAACTGTTTCTCTTTCTTGTGGAGCGTGATGGCAGGTTCAAGGCTGAGAGGCGGGACTGTTCTCAAGGCCCTTGACCTATCCTCTGGATGGTGAGCTGCTCCCATCAGACAGCACTGCCTGCGGAGGAAGGCAATCTAGAGGGGCCTGGGGAGCTTTTCAGGACCCCACTGCTCCCTTTTATCCTGCTCCTCCTTTTATGCAGAACAGAGAACTGCTGAATATCCAGTATTTTGTATTCTCTAGTTCTTACCCACTGCTCACCCATCTCATCTGGTGGGGAGACACGGTTCATTCACTGAAAATACTGGGTAAGGCACGGGGAGTGTTGACTGAGGACGCAGTAAGCAGTCAAACCAAAGCATTACCCGTAGAGTTAGATGGGACTCTCCAGATAGTTCACTTGACAGAGAAGCAAACACAAGACCCAGGGAGGGAACATCGAGGCTGGATACTGGAATGTCTGTGCTCAAGTACCTCATGGGCTAGGTGAAAGACGGTCTTAAGCTTTGGGAATTAAAAAAGAAATAGGTGTTTTAATAAATATTATTTTTAAACAATCTGTGACCATTCTTGTGTTTCTGCTCAAACAGCAGGCACATGCCATCCTTGTAGCCACTGCAGGAGCTGAGGGGGGGCGAATGCAGCTGGTAGTGCTGGCCGTAGGGCTGTCCAAGGACGGAGTCTGTCCATCTGCTAGGAAGACAACTCTGTGCTCAGGGTAGCCAGCCCTGAAAGGCTGTGCCCTCAGGCAGACACCCCACAGCCTAGCCTCGCTGACAGTCATTCTCAGGTTCACACACCGAGTCCTGAGTCCTGACTGGGTGCTGCCCGCTGTGAGAAAAACAACTAGCTGCCACGTGGACTGCAAGGCACCTTCTCTCCCTGTGGGTGGCAGCAAAAATACATCAAAACCACTTTTTAATTTGCAATGAGAACTGTAACAGAAAGTAGGTGACCCCTTCAGGACTGACCGGTGCAACCTCCCCACCTCAGCAGCAAACTGGAAGGCTGCCCCGTGGCACGAGGGGGGGGAGCTTTCTCCAGCACGGTCTTGCTGATGGAGGTGCATGTACCCAGTTATCCATCGTGACCAGCTCAGGCTCCCTCCCCGGGGGCGCTGCTGACATGAGCACTTCCATGGGTGATCGGCAACCTCTTTGGTTTGATACGGTGGTAATACGTGTGGTGAGGGCTTTTCAAAAAATGTGTGCTCTAGAGAAGCTGGCTAGACTAAGCATTTCAACATTCTTCACGGCCAAGTCACAAAAGGTGGCACTTTCTCTACCTGAAGTTTTTTTTAAAATTTAACAGACACCTTCCTAGTGCTTTTTACGTGCCAGGCAGTGTTCTAAGCACCTCAGAATATTAACTCATTTAACCCTCACAACCAGGTACAAATTGTTCGTCCCTGTTTTAGACAAGAGGAAGCTGAGGCACAGAGAAGTTAGTCACCCAGCTTGTGAGTGGCAGAGCTGGGCTGCAGCACCAGGCAGCCTGCCCTGAGTCTGCTCATCAACGCAGATGAGCATGAGGCTCAGAGGGTAACTGGCCGAGGCCACACGGCACCCAGTGGCACGAGGCTGTGAAAGGAGACAGTGGAGGCTTTGTGTTTTACCCCAACAGGGCAGAGATTCTGTTTCAGAAGATCTGGCCTGAGGCCCAGGAGCCTGGATTTTGACAAGCACCACTGGCCCTCTTCCCCCAGCCCAGTGATGGATGCCACATGGTGGCTCCAGAATAGACTGGCCAGGATTTGAATTCTCGTTCTCCTGCTTCCTAGCTGTGTAATCTTGGACAAGTTAATTTAACTCTCTAAGCCCTGGTCTCTCTATAAAATGGGTTAAGTGTCTTATGCAAGGGGCTGTTGGAGATGAGACAGCCTGTGTAAAGCGCTCAACAACAAAGTTTAGTAAACAGTGGTTCTTACTGCCTCCCAGCCCCATTTACGGCACACAGGCTCACAAAGGATCTGTCTTCACAAAGGATGGGGTCAGGTCATCGGAATTCAGGACCCTCTCTTATAAACATTTTAAACCAGGGAACATTTTTATTAAAATTATTCTTTTTCAAGACTGGTTGCATGGTCTTTGGAAAATCCTGAAATAAGGAAAATGACCACAGATATTTTCTTACTACTCTTCTCTGCATTCGTCCTGGCCCCGAGTCCAGAGGGAATGGAAGCTGCTCTTGAAGAATCAGTCAGGTGCCACGATGCACAACAATGCAAGGTAGGGACCCTCCCACCTTCTGTGCAGGGCTTCCTAGGGTGTAGGACCAAGTGTGCCAGAGCGAGTGGACGATATGACCAGTTCTCAGATAAACCACAGTGCCCCAAGCCTTCATGCATCTAGGATGAGCTGGGACAGCAGAGTGGTGACTTTCCTGAAAGCCTGAGTTCCAGGGTTAGGTGCAAAGGGAGTATGTCACAGGGCTTTCGTGCATGTGAACCAACCCCAGTCTGTTCCAACTCCTACCCTGAAAGTCCCAGAGAAGAGCACAGCCAGCCTTAGAGCCAAATTCCATTTCTCCCCAAGAGCTTGAGGCAGGTTTCATTGCAGACATTTATTTTAGTTTTGTTAATTTCAAATATTCATTGACCTCTTGTATCAGATTTAAGGCAGAGAAAAGATACATGTCCCAGGACTGCAGGCAAGGCTGTTAACTGAACCAGGGTTTGGATAGTGTATCCCCCCTAGGTTCCACCGGGCAGACCTGCTTCCCCGAGACGACAGATCCCGTTGCTGGTGCACAGTTGAACATCGGCGGCAGGCAGATCAGTCTGAGTTAGTGAAGAGACTAAAAAGCTTGGAAGAGGGCAGGATTCTTGTAGGTGACCGGCTGCAGGCAACCCACCAGCCCTTCCTCCCAAGGGGACTCTGAGGCGGGATCCCAACGTTGTGAAGACAGGCTCACACTGCTCTCGGACCAGCCGGGCGGGGCGCTCAGAAGTTGGCTAACTCAGGTATATGCACTGCTGTCCTCAGAATGCTCACCTTCACCTCACCCTGTGGCTTGTCTAAACACAGGGCTGGCTGTGCAAAATCATGCTTAGGGTAGGGTCGGTAGAGAAACCTTCGCACCAGTTTCCTGGGTCTTCATCCCAGCCAGTCAATGTCATCGTCATCGTCATCATCTCCGAAAAGGGGTGTTGGGGGCGGCCGTCCCTTCATGCTCTGACAAAACAGGAAAGAGCAGTCAGTCCTCACCTGGCCCTGCACCAGACGGCCTTCCTGCCCGCGTGAGGTATAGCGAACCGACACCTGTTCCCCGGCTCCAGGTTGGGAAGGAGGGTGTTGGTTAGGGTTTTACTGAAAGGACTAAGCCTGCGGCCAGCAAACCTGGGCTTCCAGGTAAGTTTGCTGGGCTTCAGATAAAGCTGAAACAAGCAGGCAGAGAAGGGAGGCAATCTTCCAACACACAGACAAGAAGACCAACATTGGCTAATTTTGTCATTTATTTGTGAAACACATGTATTGATTTGACAGGTTTCTTCTCATGCAGTGACTTACACATTTCGTGTGGGAAAAGAAGGGTCGATGGGGGAGGGATGCGAGTGGGAGGAAGAAAGAGAGAAGCAGAGCAGCCCTGAGGGGGGAGAGAAGATGCAAGAAGATGAAGGGAGGTTGGGAAGAATACAGCTCCATCTGAAGAAACGTTGTGGCCTATGGTGGCCTGTCTGGTTCTGGACGTGCCCCGAGCATGTGAGAGAGTTGAGTTCAGAGGCTTGGCGACATTACCCAGTGGCAAATCCAAGAGATGATGAAAGCCCAGGAGCACAGGGCCACAGCCCCCAACACCCCTGAGCTCACTGGCCCTTCCCTCGCTCCCTCCACCCAGGTAGTAGGAAAAGGGAGATTAACAGGCCACGGAGGAAACCCTCTCCCACTTTTCATGACTTGAGCTCCTGGCCTTTTTCTTCTAGATTGCTGGGAACAGGTCCTGCGGGGGTGGCAGGGATTGACGCTGGAGAAAGGCACACATGGAGTTTCCCCTGCTCTGAGCTACTCTGGCCCAGGGTCTGGCCAAACAGAAGGCAGCATGATGCGGTCAGGGGTCCCTGGTATGGACCTTGTACCTCTCTCTGGGCCTCAACTAAATGATCTTTAAACTCTGACAGTAGTGAATTAAAAGGTGGCTCACTGCTTCTGTTTTATTCCAACTAAAGTTCTGGCTCTGCATTCACTAGCATTATAACCTTGAGCATATTACTTAATCTTGCTGAGCCTCAGTCCTCTTTTCTATAAAATAGGATAAAATCCTCACTGGGTTAGTAGAGTATTAAATGAGAATGTCTGTGAAGTTTTCAAAGTATCCCAGAAACATAAATTAACTTGGTAGTATTTACATTAATACCAATAATATCCTGCTAACTAAACATTCCAACTATATTTAGGGCAGCCACTTGGGATACTCAATTGGCTTTTTGTTTTTATTTCTAAGTGCAGAATTCATATTCAGAACTCCTGAATGAAAACTTACTTCTTGGGAAGAAAGGCCAACAGGAGGAGATGGTGCCCTCCCCGCAGAGCAGCGCAGGCAGGAGGCGAGGGCATTGGTACACGCAAAGCCGGCTTCTCGCTCGGCCACAGCCATTTCCCCAAGGTTTTGGCAAAAGGCAAAACCCACTCTGGCTGACACATGAGGGGAGAAAAATGTGCCCTCAATCACCTCACATTTCTGTCCTTGGGACAGGCTGAGCTTGAACCTGATTTGTGTTCTCCACCCATGTTTCACTCTGGTGACATTCCCGTCAGAGCAGTCAAATGTCCTAGGGACAGCCTAACTCCGCACATGGGGACAAGAGATGCGAGAATCGGGGCTCTGATCCAGGCTGTGTGAGCAAGCCACCCTCCGGCCGTCACTTTGGAGCTTTGTAGAGCGAGGTCATGCTATCAGTACTTAACCCATTTTCTGCCTGGGGTGTTGTGAGGACAAAACAAGGTAGCAGCTTGGAAAGCAGGCTGAGGACGCGGAAAGGCCCAGAAACAGGTGGTCTTAGAAGGAGCCTGGGGTTTCAGTCCTAGCTCTGTGGCTGTAGGTAAATCACCTTTCTGAGCCTCAGTTTGTCTATGAATAAGGATACAAGACAAAAAATTCAAAGTCCCTTCTGATTGTAAAATAGACAATCTCTGACCAGATCTGGGGGAACCTGAGGCCTTAGCATTCTAATGCAGGACTAAGCAGCCCAACTTCCTTCACTGAAAGTAGAAATCATTCCTGCATGGACACAGATCGTGATCCTTTTTCAGGAATAAAGTGGTATCTGCCCATCCCCACTGTGCTTACAGAGCTGGCCCCTCCCAGCCCCACGCCTGCTCCCACAGGGCGCTGCACAGAGAGCCCAGGGCATGGGCCACCCACAGACTCCACTCCTCTTCTCAGAGCCAGCGGGGAAGGGCCCCCGGGTGGTGGTGTGAGGACTGGGCAGTGCCTGGGATTTCCTTACCACCTCATCTTCATCCTCCTCCTCAGGCTGTGCTTTGGCCCTTGAAACTTTCAGAGTTGCCCCTTTAAATAGTTCATCTTCTTCATCCCCTGGGAGACTGAAGGAAAAATCAAGAAAATCAAGTCACAGAAAATGGTGTTACTGGGGCGCCTGGGTGGCTCAGTCAGTTAAGGGTCTGCCTTCGGCTCAGGTCATGATCCCAGGGTCCCGGGATCGAGCCCCACATCGGGCTCCCTGCTCGGCGGGGAGTCTGCTTCTCCCTCTGACCCTCCCCCCTCTCATGCTCTCTCTCTCAAATAAAGAAATAAAATCTTAAAAAAAAAAAAGAAAGAAATGGTGTTATTTCTGTTCCTGTTCTAGGCCACAGGGCCCACAAGCTCTGGAGGAAGAATCCAACGGCTATGGTAATTGCCCAGGGATTCCTCCCGCCTCTACACTGGCCTCCTAGCGTTCTTGACTCCCTCCATGACCTACAGCCAGAGTGATCTTCATAAACTAATACATCAGGCCATGTCACTTTTCGCTCAAATCCCTTTAATAGCTTTTCACGGTACCTAAAATCCAAACTTCTAAGAGTGACACAAAATCTCACGTGCCTGGTCCCTACTTCATTCTCCAATCTCAGATTAACACCATTCTCCTACTTACTGTGCCCTCCTTAGTTCCTTGACTGTCATGTCCCCTCCTACCACAGGGCCTTTGCATGTGCTGTGCCTGCTTTCTACAATCTCTTCCTCCCAATCTTGGCATTGAAGGCTCCTTTCCATCCTTTAGGTCCCAGTTTAAACATTACCTTCTCAGAATCCTTCCCTAACCACTCTATCTCAAAGCAGAGTAACTCCTCCTCTATTCTCTATTATATGAATAGAGAATTTCTTTTTTTAAGCACTTTTTTAAAGCATACTTTTATAATACATAAGTATTTGTTTGTCTTCCCCACTAGACTGCAAGCTCCTTAACTCAAGAACCAAATCTGCCTTGCCTACCACCCTATTGCAGTGCTGACCACAGAGCCTCTTACATAGTAGGCATTATTGAACAAATACATGAGTAAGTAAGTGAATCAGACAGTCCTTCTCTGAGGACGAGTTACCAGCCCTGGAAACACCAGCCACAACCTCCACATACAGCTGCCTTGTCCTGGAAACTGCTCAGGAAGACCTACCTGGCATGCTGAGAAGAGTGGCCGGACCCACTTGCTGCTCCGACAGTTAATGAACCTGCCTCTGTGTTTTCTAGCTCCTTAAAGGGAGCAGTGGAGTTAGGGACATTCTCATCTTTCTTGAGCTCTGGAGGCTGAGGCTCTTCTCCTAGACTTTCAGGCCCCAAGGCTAGTGGGTCCTCTTTCATGGAATGTGAAGTCAGGGATAGTCTCGTGGAGCTTTCTGGCTCCCCGACGTAGGCATTCTCCAATGGGCTGGCAGCAAGTGTCTCCTCGCACTCAGAGTCCACAAGCACAGGGCCCGGAGGCTGAGGGGGAATTGAAGTTGGGGGCCCCAGAGGTCTCCGGGAGGGAATACAAGCCAGTTCGGGTGGGCGGGAATCACCTTTTATCTCTGAGAACGCCTCTGCTTCTGCGGGCTCCCCTTCCCTTCCCTGTACCTCATCCTGGGGAGCAGAGAGGGCCTGAGGAGGCAGGGGGACAGCCTCCTGGACTGCCTGCTCCGATGACACCAGGGGGTACTCCTGCGACTCCCTACTCAGGGCCGCTGGGGGCGGCCCAGAACCGGCCGAGACCAAGAGCTCCCGGGAAGGTCTCTGGGGCTGCTCTTCTTCCTCCTCCTCCTCCTCTTCTTCATTGCTGCTCTGTCCCTTGTCTTGCTCGGGCTGGTTTAACAGCTGAAGAGTCACCATCTGTTCAAAAGCCAAGGAGGAGGAGATGCTCACTGACAGGAAAACAGCAGACACTCCTACTTCTTCGCTCCCTGACAGCACAGCGGCTCGTGTAGGTCGAATGCCTGCTTCTTCCTCTAGCTGGAGGCTGCCCTCATCTCTCCAGATAAAAGTCATGCCACTTTTCCTGATTCTTGAGGAATAGTCTTGAATACCTTTTAGATTTATGATCCCTCAAAGGGCCCTTAAGCCACAAGATTCCCACTTCGGGGCAAAAGTCACCGGCTGGCCCTACCTTGATGGTGTTCATGATGGTCCCCAGAACGGCCCTGCCGCCGTAAGATTCCTCCAGCTCAAACTCTCCCCGCAACGACTGGAACACCTGGTTCATGATCTTCTTGACCTGCGTGAAGACGCGAGGAGAGCAAAACAAAATCTATGTTGCCAACATCAAGTGATTTAAGTGATGCAGGTAAATGCCAGAGAGGGGTTGGGAGGGCTGAAAGGAAGCCCTCTGGGTACCGTAGTACGCGCCACAGCTGGTCCTGAACTGAGACGCCAAAGGCTGTCACAGTGGAGAGGGCGATGTTAAATAAGGAACAGCATTCGGTGGAAGGGTTATCAAGGACTGGCAAGCTGCGGCCCGTGTTGATCAATGCCTCCTCGTGCTGAGGCCACCATGCGAGCCGCCGCGGGCTACGAGGACTGGCGCTAGCAGATGCTGGGCAGGCTCCTCACTGTGCCAATTTAGAGACATTTCCCTTATCTGTCAAAACCCCAGGACAGGGCCCTCTGGGGTTTCTCACCAATGTGATAGGCTCCAAAGAGTTCATTTTTACTGAAGCCAGACAAGTGGTGTATCACTAAAGTCAGAAGAAAAGCTGCCAACACAAAATTGGCCCCATTCTTCCTGAAGGCCTGATAGGCACATTCAATCCCTTGATATGACCTGGGATGTGTCTTCGAAATGCCCACTCACCTTCTCTGAGGGGTCAGCGGCAGCAGCCGCAACTCCAGACACGTGGGGCTTGGTCTCCAGGTCCTTGGCGTGCTGTTCATTTTGCTCTGTCAGGGCCGTGACTTGGGCCTGGAGGGCTAGACACTGCAAAACAACAGACTGTGGCTGTGGCCGCGGGAGCCTGGACTGCCAGGTGAAAGTCAGGTCACTGGGAGGACGAGAACCATCCTAAGCATCCAGTGTTAACCTCAGGTAGGTCCGCTGATGTCCATACGCCCCCACCCACTCCAGGCCTGCCGACTCAGGGCATTCTTTTTCCTCATCCCTCAGTCTCAACTTACAACTTCACCTCCTCTTCCCCACCATGTCACTTGCCTTATTCCTTATCAGGTTCAAGAGCATGATGAAAAAAGGGGGGATATAAGTCCAGTGACACACACATATGAAAACCGGCCATTAGAAGCAGCGTATTCACCTGTAAGACTGCCTTCATCATCTCTGAGTCAAAGATTTTTAACTAGATACTGTAAGGAAAGAAAGTCACCTCCAGATGGGGGGGGGGGGGCTGTCATACCATAACCCTAAACCATCTTCCATCTCTGTCACTTTCATGCCAGTGACCCACCAGATGCAGGCCCCACCCCACCTCCGTGCCTCTGCCCGGGGCATTCTGCCGCCTTGGGCACCTCACTTCACCTCATCAACACTACTGGTCCTTCTTGGCTCTGCTCCCTCAGGCACTTCCTCTTCCAGGTCTCACAGCACTTCATGCTTATCTTTGTTTCTCTCCTGCTCCCTTTCTGGACTGTGAGATGCTTAAGGGCAGAGTTCTTTGTAAGTCCTTTCCCTAACACAGTATCTGGACTATCACTGGCACTCAATAAATATTTGCTTCATAAATGATCAAATAATGGAATTAAACATGTTGCTTTTTCTTTTTCTAGGTCACAGACCTGTCTTCCCAAAATCAGTATGTGAAAGATTACCGATAAACTGGAGAGTTGAACAAGCATGGTTTGGCTTTCAAGCTATTAACACCTTTTAGGTTCAGAAGGATTTACAAGACCCAACCTGTTTGCCTCAAATTAACTGGGCCACCTAAGCTGTCGGCCCCGGGGAAATGCCTACCTTTTCCTGAAGGTGGAGCAGCTTCTGCTGGTTGGCATCTCTCTGCGCACAAACTTCCTGGTACTGCTGCCGGTGCTCACCCCTGGCGGAGGCCAGCAGCTGCTCACACTTTGCTTCCCACTGGGTCTGCAGCTCAGCCTGTACCAGAGACAGCTGCCAAGAGAAGGCAATCCCCATATGGGGGCAGGGGGCACAGTCGCATCTAGGGAAGCCCATCTTTCCTAAGGCAAAAAGAATAAGCTAACAGCCCAGATTTAATAGGGACACAACTATTTGAAAGACCTTGATTACTTTGAAAGTAAATGTACTTTTTTAATATAGGTACGCAGATGTCATTGGTGGTCAGGATTCTAAAAGCTACTCCAACCAGAGAAAGAGGTGACTGTCTAGACAGGTTGCTAGAGGATAGAGCCATATTGTAATCTTTTCAGAGTCTGGGCCCTAAACTTCACAGGTTCAGGCGAAACAGTTTTGTCAAAATCCCCAGAGGAGACTAAACTGAGGGCACTAATTCACTCAACAGTCAGACACGCAGATATGAATTTATGAACTTACAAGGAAAAAGGTCTCTGTCAAATGAACTAGAGACCCAGGTGTGTCCTGTCACTGTCCCTGGTCTCCCTGCCTGATTACCTAAATAAATCCCTTCTCTTCAAGGACGGTAATGGGCCTGAAGGCACATTTCCAAAGTGCTTCAGTTTCCTGTTACCTGCTCTGCAGCTGCTTGGTCTGTGGACACCCGAGCCTTTTTCAAGAGCTGCCGAAGCTTGTCCAATTCCTCCTGGTAGGACTTGCGGATTTCATCGATCTCCTCCTCAGCCTGACAGCGCTCTTGAGCGGACTTCTTTTTCCTTTCAGACAGGTTCTTGGGAATAAGAGAACCATCATCAGCTCTAGCTGTTTCACAGAGGATAAATGCAGAAGATGGTGACAGTGGTGGTAGTTTTTGACCTGGGTCTTCCTGGAAACAATTCAATGTTTAATTTTTCTTCTATATTTAACATTCTTGGCTACTGAGTGATAGAAATTGTGACAAGAAGAAGGAAAACAAGAAGTTCTTTACCATTCTATTAAGAGATAGGGAACGTCTTAACAGTGGTAAGGGCACAGGGAAGTGGACACTTTCATACCTGCTAGTAGGAAAATAAATGAGTGTTCTCTCTTTGGATGGTAATTTAGCAGTCCTGTGAAAGGATTTTCAAAATACATCCAGAAATTGCACAAATTATCATTTATCTTAAGGAAGCAATAAATCATGTTCACAAAGACTGTGGTACATGGATGGTCACTGCAGTGCTTTCTCTCACAATGAAAAACTGAAAACAGGGCGCCTGGGTGGCTCAGTTGGTTAAGCGACTGCCTTCAGCTCAGGTCATGATCCTGGAGTCCCTGGATCGAGTCCCGCATCCGGCTCCCTGCTCGGCAGGGAGTCTGCTTCTCCCTCTGACCCTCCCCCCTCTCATGTGCTTGCTCTCTCTCATTCTCTCTCTCTCAAATAAATAAAATCTTAAAAAAAAAAAACTGAAAACAGTCCCCCCAAATCAGAAGGAATTAGGTTTAAAAAAAACCCTGATAAAGTCATAGAAGAAACTGAAAATGTAGACCCAGATTTATCCCCTAAAAAGGCACTAGGCCACCAAAGCTTTACTAGAGAGTTTTATAGAAATCTCAGAAAGGGGGAAAACACTGAGCAGGCTTGAAAAGAGGCTGTGGCTATGCCTTTTAACTCTGGAGAGGGAGCATAAGAAGTGTTTGTTTAATGAATGAATGACCTATCCATTTAGGACCTGTTTAGACCCTGAGGATAACCCTGTGAGTTGCTGATAGTTCACTGGGTCTGGCCCTCAGTGTTGATCTCAGTATGCTGCGGCGAAAACCAACCCGCCTGGAGCTGAAGCTTGATGACACTGAGGAGTTTGAGAGCATTCGAAATGACCTGGAGACCCGTAAGAAACAAAAGGAAGAAGTGGACGTCGTAGGAATCAGTGATGGAGAAGGTGCCATTGGGCTGAGCAGTGACCCCAAGAGCCGGGAACAAATGATTAATGATCGAATTGGTTATAAACCCCAACCCAAGCCCAATAATCGTTCATCTCAATTTGGAAGTTTTGAATTTTAGAGGCGGATTGTCTGGCATGCCAGAGCCCTGGAATGGAGTAAAATGATGGCAGAAGTACAAACAAGATTTAGAGAATTGAGTGCATGCAGTCAAGCAGAATGTTTTACCTCCTGCAGAGAAACACTTCTGCATGAGATTACTGATGCTTAACTTTTGCTCTAAGTGGAAATCTAAACTCTAGTTTGTCTCTGGAAAATTTGACTCTATAAAACTTGTCTGATTTTTGTTTTTAAAAATAAATATATTTTTAGGGCGCCTGGGTGGCTCAGTTGGTTGAGCGACTGCCTTCGGCTCGGGTCATGATCCTGGAGTCCCGGGATCGAGTCCCGCATTGGGCTCCCTGCTCGGCAGGGAGTCTGCTTCTCCCTCTGACCCTCTTCCCTCTCGCACTCTCTGTCTCTCACTCTCTCTCAAATAAATAAATAAAATCTTAAAAAAAATAAATAAATAAATAAATAAATATATTTTTGGAAAAAAAAAAGAAATATCAGAAAGTTTGCTCTTTTCTTTTTCTTTTCTTTTTTAAGATTTTATTTATTTATTTGACAGAGAGAGAGATAGCAAGAGCAGTAACACAAGCAGGGGGAATGGGAGAGGGAGAAGCAGGCTTCTTGCCGAGCAGGGAGCCCGATGTGGGACTCGATCCCAGGACCCTGGGATCATGACCTGAGCCGAAGGCAGACGCTTAACGACTGAGCCACCCAGGCGCCCCAAGTTTGCTCTTTTCATATTTAAACTATTCCAGAACAGAAAGACAGAAATATTCCCACTTTGTTCAATGGGGCTAGTTTAGGCTGACCTTAAAATTTTAACACGACAAAAGATATAAATACTAAGTGATATTTGTAACATCTATGAGTGACAAAGGATTAATACCCTCAGTAATGTTTATAAATCAAACTAATATTACAATAAGAAAGAGGACAAAGGACATTAAAAAGTGATCTAGCAATTCTAATTCATGCAATTCATTTTATGGAAATGCTCAAATGAATTTGCACAAAATAGTTATATAGTACAAGGATGTCCACAGCAGCAATGCTTGAAATTGTGAAAAAACAGAAACATAAATACCCATCAGTAGGTAAATAGTTAAGTAAGTTATGGTATAACCTCACAATACACTAGACTACTATGCTGTCGTTAAAAGGAATGAGAGTTTTCATTTTTTTTTTTTAAGATTTTAGTTTTAAGCAATCTCTACACCCAACGTGGGGCTTGAACTCACAACCCCGAGATCAAGAGTCACATGCTTTACCAACTGAGCCAGCAGGCATCCCAGAAAGTTCTCATTATTAGTACAATGTCCATGAGGGAAAAAAAAAAAAAAAAGCATTAAACACTATCCTATCATAGTTTAAAAACGATCAGTATACATACATGTATGCACAAGTATGTGTGTACATATGTTTTATACATGCAAAGAACAAATTGCATGGATAATCATACATTGTTTATAGTCATACATTGTTTATATAATGCTTGAGATTAGAGAGGAAAAAAGATAAATTTTTTTATTTCATACTTTTCTGTATTATTTGTATTTGTTACAATGAGCACATGCTACTGTAATTTTTAAAAGGAAAGCAAAAACGTTTATTCAACAGCTAATCCTGGCCACTTGGGTCCAACAGAGAAATTCTGGGTGTAGAATTTACCTTTTCCAGAGATTCCTTCTCATCTCGAAGATCAGCCAGCTCGTCCTCCAGGGACATCACCTTGAGCTCTAGTTGTCTCCGGCTTTGCTTTTCACTTTTGAATTTGGACTGAGCTTGCTCCGAGGTTTCCTGGAGTTCTGGGATAGAACCGCAGAGAGACTGGCTGCAGAACCAGAGCTGCAGGGGCACCTGGCATCCTGGCCGCTCCTCCCAAGCTGCACCGGGCGGTCTCCCGACTCGACCACGTGCACGCCTTCCCCTCACTCCCTGCAGTACCACCTCCCTGACCAGAGAAAGGCAGATGAGGTCATGAACCAACTCCCCTACCAACCCGTGTTCGTGTCTGTATGTGCGTGTCCCCTTCTCCATACACAAAATGAAAAAGAAACGTTTCAAGCCGTCCAAAGCCGCTTTCAAAATGTATCACTGCCACAATCCCATTTCAGCCACTGCCTCAACATACTGAACAGATCTTTATTTAGCATTAGTCCAGGCCCTGTCTCACCGCCTTGGTAAAATACTCCCATCCTTCTTGGTAGCTGGGACATTCTACCAAGAGCTTCCTTTTAAAACACCAAAAAAAAAAAAAAAGCTCAAATAAAGCTACTCAGAATATTTCTTAAAAATGTAACACACTGGGGCGCCTGGGTGGCTTAGTCGTTAAGCGTCTCAGGTCATGATCCCAGGGTCCTGGGATACAGCCCCGCATCGGGCTCCCTGCTCCGCGGGAAGCCTGCTTCTCCCTCTCCCGCTCCCCCTGCTTGTGTTCCTTCTCTCGCTGTGTCTCTCTCTGTCAAATAAATAAATAAAATCTGAAAAAAAAAAAATGTAACACATTAAAATGAAGTTTGTACAGAAAACTTCTGAGACCCTTATGGTGCTTTTGAGGTAACTGTCATAGGGCACCACAAAAGCAGAAAAGATACCTGTACAACATTCAAATCTAAGACTGTCCCTCAGGTGAACCCAGGTGATGCTCTAAAAGGGAAGGGGTTTATCCTCAAGGTGTCACTCTACCGACTAACATCAGCGTTTTTAGCTCTTTTCAGGCAAGCGAACTTTGCTTCTTCCCAATTCTGCTGCTGCCCCAGCTACCCCCCGCCCCCTGGTCCCATCTGTGTCTTCCACATTTGTTTCTACACACCAAAGTGCATGAATCAACATGCTGGTCTTCACAACTCTTCTATTCAAGTCCCTGTGTCTTGAGCAGCACCTTTATGCCAGGTACTGAACTAATGCTAACTTGGAAGAAAGGACTTTGCAAAAGATGAGCACGATACCATCCTTGGCCTCCAGAGGCTTGTATTCTAGAAGGGAATACAGACCTATAAATACTGCTGATTTGAGGTTAACTCTGATAATGGTCATAATAATGTACTCAGAGATAAAGGATTCTAAAGGAGATCAAATGTTCTAGAAAAAAAACAGGAAAGTTTCTGAAAGAGATTTTGGAGAATTGGAGGCAAATATTGGTGACAGAGGACACACCAAGTCCAGAGAAGAGCATGGATAAAAAGCAAGACCAGAACCACAGGATGGGCTGAAGCTGCAGCCGGCTGGCTAGTATGTCCAGAGCCGAGATGAACTGAGCAACAGAAGAGGAAGTAAGCCAAGCTGGAGGGGCCTCGAGTGCCAGGCTGAAGGGTTGGAATCCACCCTCTAGGAAGGAGCCGGCCGCTACAGGAAGTACTTTTTTAAACTTCCACTGAGTCATGAGTTAGAGGAAGACATTAAACTCTTCCAGGCCCATGAGCCAAACACAAGTACCAAAGACACTGAGGACAACACTTGCCAAACAAAGTGGGAAAGTGGTCACTAATCAACTTCAGATGAACAGTCAGTTCTTTAGTAGTCCTTTATGTCAAGCAGTGGTGTAGGTTTATACCGGTCTACTTTCATTTTTGCCTCAGTCCTTCACAAACTTCAAGAGCATCAAGCCAAATGGATTTGAAGGAAGGACAGAGTTTAATTTTTTTTTTTTTAGTTTTTATTTATTTATTTGAGAGAGAGACAGAAAGTGTGAGAGCAAGCACGAGGAAGGGGGGGGGGGGGGGGGGAGAGGGAGGAGCAGACTCCCTGCTGAGCAGGGAGCCCAATG